>NC_092224.1:17976848-18326848 GCF_036320965.1 Panulirus ornatus
GATTTTGTGTGATCGGGGCCTGAACATGCAGGAGGGTGAAAGGAGGGCAAAGAATAGAGTGAATTGGATCGATGTGGTATACCGGGGTTGACGTGCTGTCAGTGGATTGAATTCAGGGCATATGAAGCGTCTGGGGTAAACCATGGAAAGCTGTGTAGGTATGTATATTTGCGTGTGTGGACGTGTATGTATATACATGTGTATGGGGGTGGGTTGGGCCATTTCTTTCGTCTGTTTCCTTGCGCTACCTCGCAAACGCGGGAGACAGCGACAAAGCAAAAAAAAAAAAAAAAAAAAAATATATATATATATATATATATATATATATATATATATATATATATATTCCTATGAGTCCACGGGGAAAATGAAACACGAAAAGTTCCCAAGTGCACTTTCGTGTAATAATCACATCATCAGGGGAGACACAAGAGAGAAATATAACAGTCAGTTGATATACATCGAAGAGACGAAGCTAGGACGCCATTTGGTAAACATGTGATTGTCCAAAACATACAACGAGCGTTCATAAACTTATCATTTTACAAATCTTATCAACAATAAAGTTATCTAATTTGTACAGACCATCACTAATATTAAGATTATAATTCTTTGTGTATTTAATAATAGAAGATTCAATGATATTTCTCTTGGTAATAGAGTTAACAACTGAGATGGCGTTACTCCAGTCAATACAATGATCATAGTTTTTAACATGATTAAACAAGGCATTTGATTCTTGTCCTGTTCTTATACTATATTTATGTTGCTTAAGTCTAATAGAAAGATCCTTACCAGTCTAACCAACATAAAATTTATCACAGTTTCCACAAGGAACTTTATAGATGCAACCAAGAGAATTTTCTGGTGAATTCCTGATTAAGATATTCTTTATAGTATTATTGTTGCTAAAGGCAACATTTACATTAAAGGATTTAAGCAACATGGGAAGCAAAGTGAAATATTATTAAAAGGGAGAACTAAAAGATTCTTGGTGTCAATGGGAGGTTTGGGCTCAACTCTATAAAATGATTTCTTTGCTAACTTAAGGGATTTATCAATGAAAGATCTAGGGTATTTTAACTTAGATCCAATAGAATATATCTCAAACTCATCATCAATAAACTCTGAACTGCAAATACGTAATGCCCTCAGGAACATAGATTGAAATGATGAAAATTTAACTGTCATGTTGAGATGAGTAATAATGGATATATGAGCATACATTGGTGGGTTTTCTGTATAAGTTTAGCATAGGGTAGGGGAAGGGGCGAAAGTTCTGGGAGCGTTGAAGAATGTGTGGAAATCGAGAACATTATCTCATACCCAAAAATGGGTATGCTTAATGTATGGTTGCGAGGCGTGGGTTATAGATAGAGTTGTGCGGAGGAGGGTAGATGTGCTGGAAATGAAATGTTTGAGGACAATATGTGGTGTGAGGTGGTTTGATCGAATAAGTAATAATAGGGTAAGAGAGATGTGTGGTAATAAAAAGAGTGTGGTTGAGAAAGCAGAAGAGGGTGTTTTGAAATGGTTTGGTCACATGGAGAGAATGAGTGAGGAAAGATTGACAAAGAGGATATATGTGTCAGAGGTCAAGGGAACGAGGAGAAGCGGGAGACCAAAATGGAGGTGGAAAGATGAAGTGAAAAAGATTTTGAGTGATCGGGGCCTGAACATGCAGGAGGGTGAAAGGCGTGCAAGGAATAGAGTGAATTGGAACGATGTGGTATACTGGGGTCGACGTGCTGTCAGTGGATTGAACCAGGGCATTTGAAGCGTCTGGGGTAAACCATGGAAAGTTCTGTGGGGCCTGGATGTGGAAAGGGAGCTGTGGTTTCGGTGCATTATGCATGACAGGTAGAGACTGAGTGTGAACGAATGTGGCCTTTGTTGTCTTTTCCTAGCACTACCTCGCGCACATGCGGGGGGAGGGTGTTATTATTTCATGTGTGGCGGGGTGGCGATGGAAATGAATAAAGGCAGACAGTATGAATTATGTACATTTGTATTTATGTATATGTCTGTGTGTATATATATGTATACGTTGAGATGTATAGGTATGTATATTTGCGTGTGTGGACGTGTATGTATATACATGTGTATGTATGTGGGTTGGGCCATTCTTTCGTCTGTTTCCTTGCGCTTCTTCGCTAACGCGAAAGACAGCGACAAAGTAAAATTGATAAATAGATAAATAAATATATATATTTTCTTTCTTTCTTTTATACTATTCGCCATTTCCCGCGTCAGCGAGGTAGCGCCAAGAACAGAGGACTGGGCCCCCAAGGGAACATCCTCACCTGGCCCCCTTCTCTGTTCCTTCCTTGGGAAAAAAAAATAAAAAAAAAAACGAGGGGAGGATTTCCAGCCCCCCGGTCCCTTCCCTTTTAGTCGCCCTCTACGACACGCAGGGAATACGTGGGAAGTATTCTTTCTCCCCTATCCCCAGGGATAATATATATATATATATATATATATATATATATATATATATATATATATATATATATATATATATATATACTATATAGTGGATCATAGGGTGGGGGAGGGGGCGAAAATCCTGGGAGCCTTGAAGAATGTGTGGAAGTCGAGAACATTATCTCGGAAAGCAAAAATGGGTATGTTTGAAGGAATAGTGGTTCCAACAATGTTGTATGGTTGCGAGGCGTGGGCTATGGATAGAGTTGTGCGCAGGAGGATGGATGTGCTGGAAATGAGATGTTTGAGGACAATGTGTGGTGTGAGGTGGTTTGATCGAGTAAGTAACGTAAGGGTAAGAGAGATGTGTGGAAATAAAAAGAGCGTGGTTGAGAGAGCAGAAGAGGATGTTTTGAAATGGTTTGAGCACACGGAGAGAATGAGTGAGGAAAGATTGACCAAGAGGATATATGTGTCGGAGGTGGAGGGAACGAGGAGAAGTGGGAGACCAAATTGGAGGTGGAAAGATGGAGTGAAAAAGATTTTGTGTGATCGGGGCCTGAACATGCAGGAGGGTGAAAGGCGGGCAAGGAATAGAGTGAATTGGATCGATGTGGTATACCGGGGTTGACGTGGATTGAATCAGGGCATGTGAAGCGTCTGGGGTAAACCATGGAAAGCTGTGTAGGTATGTATATTTGCGTGTGTGGACGTATGCATATATATATATATATATATATATATATATATATATATATATATATATATATATATATATATATATATATACACACACACTCACACATGTACATAATTCAAACTTTCTGCCTTTATTCATTTGCGTCGCCACCCCGCCACACATGAAATGACAACCCCCTCCCCCCGCATGCGTGCGAGGTAGCGCTATGAAAAGACAAGAAAGGCCACATATGCTCACACTCAAGTCTCTAGTCTCTAGCTGTCATGTATAATGCACCGAAACCATAGCTCCCTTTTCACATCCAGGCCCCACAAAACTTTCTATGGTTTACCCTAGAAGCTTCACATACCCTGGTTCAGTCCATTGACGGCACCTTGACCCCGGTATACCACATCGTTCCAGTTCACTATATTCCTTGCACGCCTTTCACCATCCTGCATGATCAAGCCCGGATCACTCAAAATCTTTTTCACTTCATCCTTCCACCAGTTTGGTCTCCCACTTCTCTTTCCTTCCACCTCTGACATTTATATAATCTTTGTCAATCTTTCCTCATTCATTGTGGAATCAAAATGTACTAAATTCCCAGCGGAGTGAAGGGAATCGTTTGTTGGTATACGCAACTGATGTTGTGCGTCAAGCATTACTGTTCGCTGGCCGTGGGCGTGTTGATAGGGACACCATTGGCATGGGCAGCTGGTGTGCGCCAGCTTGAAAACTTTGTCTGAAGGGTTGAATGCAGCAGGTGTGTGGGTCAGCAGGTGTTCTGGTTGTCATTACCCACTGAGTGAGTGGTTTCACACCTGCTGGGTGCGCCCGTATGCATGTTGGTACGTTGCTCTGTGGCTACAGTTACCATTGCAGCAAGTGACATATGAGATGGTGTTTCTGTTGGTGGAACTGTCAAATAAGACGTGGGGACTTGCAAACATTTATATAGAGTAAGTATTTGTCGTGAAAGGAAAATGTTTCGTTTCTCATTATCATTAGTGATTTGGTTTTACGGTGCTAGTTAAGGCAATAATAATTTTACATCTGAGGCAAACTATTTTGCTAATTCGTTAGCATCAGTGGATCATCTCTTATTTTGGCAAGTAGTTGGCACTGGTGGATCAAACTTTATTTTACCGACTAGTCGGCATCAGTCGGTCAAACGTTAATTTGCCCATAGTTCCATATGTGCTTGCAGTCAGCCTTCACCACTGCTCTCTGAGATTACCCTTAGCCAAGATGGACTGGATACAGTGATTTGCTGAAAAGTTGTCAGTATATGTTCACAGAATAGGCATTGCATACCCTGATTAGGCATCAAGCTAGCACCTATACATTTCGTAAATGTATTTAGACCAATTTCCTTTATAATCGGATCAAGTATAGACATGCCATGGTGGCCTTGTGGATAATTTGTTGCGTAGAAATGCAAACGAACTTGGCAGTTTTCATAATGGGCTTAACCTGCTGGACCTGTCAATAGCTTTGTAACGTTCTCAAATAAAGGTAAATATCTGTTACAAAAAGATGAATTTAATTTGAGTTTATATTAATACAGCATTGCAAAGTTGCTAATTCCCTTGTCAAGAGTTGTACTACTTGTTACTGTGGACTGCAATACTAAAGTTGCACAGTTGTGAATGTTACATCGGAACATTTAGATGTTGGGGGGAGTGTTGGTCCAGATCACTGCAACATATATAACATTTATGGGCTGTCCAGTTTATCAATGCGTCACGCAATGATTGTGCTGTATCCAGATGATATTTGTTGCAGAAAAAAATGGCCACTTCTCGGCCCATTGTGTATCAAGACATCCCCAGCCACAATTCTTGGTTATTTTGTGTAAGAGCAATGAGCTTATCACTGTCATGGATGTATTGCAATCATAGTATGTAACTTTTCGAGTGTCTTGGTTATGACCTTACATTCAAGAAAAATTCAGCCTACCCAACAATTCCATCAGTACTAGGTGACATTATTTCTTTATGTCCTAATGGCCAATGATTTTTTAATACATCTGTTTCAACTAATCCATATCCCTCTTGGATTCTTAGGGAAATAATAGCTTTATGAGTACAGTTGAGCCTTTCTTGTACAGTAATGCACAAACATACTTAGTATTAAAGATATTTTTAAATGTCATCAAAATCTCACTCAGAAGACCTATCTCCACAAGGGAAGGGACAGTTGTAATGTTACAACCTTGTGATGATAAGGAAGGGTTAAGGCTGTGTCATTAGATAAGGGTCAATTTGCTACTGTTTCAACTTCCATTGATACTGTCTCCAGTTCACAAGCAGAAATCTTACATTAGTACAAAGCCTCAGTTAGGGACTCTTGACTACACTGATTGATTGTTTGGAGAAGCTTCCTTGCCAGGAAACTTAAAAAGCATAAGTTTGCAATCTGTTTCATGATTTGTATTAAAAGGTTGAAACCCATGATCCCTTTAGCTGATTCACTGAAAAATCAGGAAACAGCTGTAAAATTAGTCCTGTTATATGAGGTAAAGAACTTCCAGCAATAAACTTCCCAAATAGAAATGGAATTGTTTCTGGAGATAGTTCCCTAGTCAGTGTTTGTAGTTGCACAAGTGAACAAACAGATATATATGATATTCATTAGAGGATTGAACTTAATTTTTACTTATTTTATTAACTCCACTGTAGCCTACAACCTTAGTTTGGAAAGGGGGTTAGAAATGACTCTCTTTAGGGAGAAATGAAGATCCTGGGCAGTAATGATAACTTTCACTGACTTTTTCACAATGCATGCATCTCAGCCCTTTCAGAATACCTTATCTCCCCTTAGGAATTCAAAATTCTTGTATAACTTGGTTAAGAATGGACTATACCATAAGAACACAGACTGACATTTCATAATGATACATAATCCTTTGGTGACAGTAATATAGGATGATGAGCTTCATCTGATAATTCTAATTTTTTTTTTTTTTTTTTCTTGACCTTTTTTGCAAATCAGCTGATTTGAGCCGTGTGACCAGTCTACAGGATTTTGAGATGGTCAAAAACATTCATTTTACCATAATGTCAAAATTAAAAGTATTGTTACCACAGGAAAATTGAAATAGCTAATTACAATGAATATAGAACTACAGATTTAACCTCTCAAAGAGTGTGTGAATTTTCTGGTGTTAAAGATTTGATTATTCTGTAAACATTCAGAATTCAGGCAAGAATAGCATTCATAGAGCCAAGAACAGAAAGCCATTACCATTGGTAAACATTATGAAATTATGAGATCTAATTACCAAAGATTAAGGAATGATATACCTTTGGTTAATAAATAATGTATCAAAGAGTATATGTAAAGAGAGAGAGAGAGAGAGAGAGAGATTTTCAAAACAGCTGAGAGGGCATCTTGGATAAAGTATGTGGAAGATATTCCCTCCATTACCAAACCTGGAAAAATTTGGAAGAGAAATAGGAGGTTGGTTGGAAAGTATTCTTCAACTCTTGCCTTGCCTCAGTAACCATTGCGTTAAAGTAGATGACCCTTCTTTTACAGCTAGTAGAGTTTTCGCTGAAAGTTTTCTCATCAATGTCTAGTGTCAACAGATACACTAGGTTGTTTTAAGATATTAGACACAGTGAGGCCTTTTTCCTATCCCTCAGGTCTGTCAGACACTATCTGTTCATCCAGGGTAGGATGAAATACACTAATTATATATTCAAACATCATCCTGAAATCTCTGTAAAATTTTTGATAAGATTTGTTTGATGCAGTATGAATGCCTAGCTTAGTGTACTTCCATGTGGTTGGAAGATGTCCCTTATTCATGCTATTTTTAAGCTAGATAAAGGTCTTACCATTGTTGCAAGCTTTACAATAGACCTATTGCACTGATGTAGTTTTTACAAGGTAATGGGAAAAATAATTAATAATAGATTGGTTTTGTGCATTCAAAGAATAGTCACTCCATTCCAAGATGGTTTTAGAAAGTTTTATTTTACCACTGACCCTTCGATTTGAATATGAGTTGATAAGGGCATTTGAGGCAGACTGTTAAGGTTTATTGAATAGTCTTTGAAGGAGAGAAAATCAGATATTATTTAAGAAAATTCCTACAGGAAAGTGTGTCAAGTATTTACCTGCTGCCATTATAATAGCATTATAAACTATTCCAGGGGATGTTAAATTATTCCTCTTTGTTGATGGTTTGGCAGTCTATTATTCATCATTATCTGAAGTTGCTGTGAGACTGTTACAAGCTGTTGTTGATAAGATAAGTGATTGGGGAGATAACTGGTTTGAATTTTTCTGGAAAAAAAAAAGAAATATAGCTATACATTTTATAAGATCAACTTAAAGTTCCATGTGTATTAGGGAAAGGCATCGGCATTCCATATGAAGAGAATGCGAAATTTCTTGGCATGATTATTAATAGAAGATTGAAATGGGCCCCTCCTATTAAAAACCATACAAATAAAGGGACAAAGTTGCTAAACATCTTGAAGATAGTGTCATTCTATTTCCAGGGAGCAGGTAGGAAAACCATACTAAGGTTATGTAGTTCATTATGTAGATTGAATATGTACTTCGGTTGCAAGGTACATTTATCAGCCACTGGCAACAACCTGAAAATGGTTAACGTTGCTCATCGTACTGATCAAATATGCAGGGGAATTTTCGGATCCTCTGAAGTGAAAGTTTGTTTGCTGAGTCTGGCAAGCTCCCAGTGAATTTAAGATTTACATAACTTGGCTTTAAGTACCTCTTTAGGCTTTAAACATACTCCATCTAATCTTACGTGTATGTTTTTGCTGCTGGGAGGACTGACATATTTTGTCAGCATTGAAAATGTTTTGAACCTTTTCACCCTTAAACCCTTGGGATTGGCTCTCTTTCCCTACCCAAAAAACTTAAAGATTCAGGTATTTTTAGATTTGAAAAGACCTGTTTTCTCTTAAGAGTTCAAAGATGATCTTATTAGGAAAATGAGGAAAAAAAATTTCAAACACTAATATCCCCTATGTGTCTAAAATTTTGGAGTGCTTCATCAGCAGGGAACACTAAAGATAGGCTGCTGACATATGCTATATACTCATGTTGAGACTGCCAACACATTTATTTTATGATATGCTTGTATTCTGAGCTTGTACTCTTGAGTTATTGACTACGTTGTACTTCATCAGAATTAATTAATTTGCTTGTAACTGTAAAGAGAAATTGGTTTAGAAATATCTGATGTTTTCATGTCATTACTTGTTTACATATGCCTGTTCCTCTATGATAGATAAAAAGAACATATAGTTTATGAAAAAAAATTGCTAGAATAATCCTTTAAGGTACTGAATGATACGCAAATCATTACATAATGGTGAGAGAATGGAATAAAGGAATATGAATTTTTTTATTGTAATACTTTGAGATAAGTTTTTGTCTTTTTTTGTCTTGGCTCTACCTTGCTGAAGTAGGGGATAGCAATGCTGTTTCCTGTGGGACGGGGTAGCACCAGGAATGGTTGAAAGCAAGCAAGTATGAATAAGTACATGTGTATATATGTATATGTCTGTGTATGTGTATATGTTTATATGTATATGTGCATGTATGGGTGTTTATGTATATATATATGTATATGAGTGGATGGGCCATTCTTTCTTCGTCTTTCCTGGTGCTACCTCGCTGATGTGGGAAACTGTGATCAAGTACTGTATAGCAATAAAAAAGTAACTTTGAGATGAATGATATAAGAATTACATCAGTGAAAAAAATGAACATGCTTCAGTTATAGATTACTGTGGTGTAAATAATAAGTAATTGTTTTCCTTAGAATACCTTTTATTCTCTCTCATAGTCTAGTACTTACATAGTTACTTATGTGAGGTTGATAGATGAAGACAATATAAAGTGAACAAAATTTATTTTCTTGGTGAAATTGTGAAGTAAACGTTATATGTAATTGATTACTTATTAATGAGATGATGAATTGTAGGAATAAGAATAGTTTTCCTTTTCAGAGGTAGATGATAATACAGTGATATAGAAAAAATTAACAAGCTTTAATTTTAGATTACTGGCAAGGTGAATATCGATGAATGTTTGGTAAAATAATAATGTCTGTTTTCATTCTCAGCCAGAGTGTAAAACATGTATAGTAATACTGGAAGCAGGGAATCAAGCTCAAAGAAATGTCTTTTTTTTTTTTCTTAAGGCTTCACTCAAAAACAAAAGCCCACTTCAAGGCTAGGCCATCATTAAGAGGTTAATGAAAAAAAAAAAAGAGACAAGGGAAAGTATTAACAAATTTTTGAGAAAATGAAAAACCTGTATTTTGAAATGGACCAGGTCATAGTTATTGGGGAAGATGAGAGGTTAGAGAGTTCCAGAGGTTTGAGGTGGAGGGAAAGAAACAGTTTTCAGAATGGGCACCCCACCCCTTAAGTTGCCAACAGCCATGGGTAATCAAATGATTTGGCAGCTTACTGAGGATTGCATAGTTTAGCTAGTGGTGGGGGCACACAAGCAGCCAGCTCTTGGGAGTAAAATCCAAAGTAAAACCAAAAGAAGAGGTAAGTGAACCCATTTTATGGTGTATGGTAGGTTGATGAAGTTTTGAAGTTATCCAGGGACAGTTTATAATTCAGTCTGCTTTTGACTTGATTCTGTCAAGTAAGGATGCAGATCTAAGACCACCTGAGATGCAGGAGCAGTACTTAATACAAGGCTGGGTTCGTCCTTTATATAAGCGAATTAGCTGTTCAGAAGAAAAGAAATCTCTTAATTTAAACAAGACTGTTTCTTCATGGCAGATTTGGCTATTTCTGTACCTTGGGATTTCCAGGACATAGTGGATGTTACAGTAATACCAAGTATGTTTATTGAGTCAGGAGATGGAATTACAGAATTGTTGGAGAGAGGAAAGTTTGAGGAATTTTCAATGGAGAGATGGGTAGAAACTGGGTCTTGGAAGCATTGAATTTGAGCAGATTTCATCTACCCCACTAAAGTATCCCATCCAAGTCTGAGTTTATTGAGGAAATTGTGTCGAGACAAGTTGCAGATCGATTGAAAAGAAGCAGCAGAATTGAAGGATGCATGAGTGCATTTAGTTATTTGTGAAAGAAAGGAAAGCATTGATGAAAATGAGAAAAAATGTAGGAGATAGGACAGGACCTTGAGGAACACCACTGTTGATGGAAAGAGACAGAAGCTAATCCATCAACAACCTCTGAGGTGGATCAGCCAGTAAGGAAGTTAGATTAGGAGGAGGGAAATCAAAAGAGGAAAGCTTAAGAGATGAGACCCTAGTGCCACATCCTGTCAAAGGCTATGGATATATCAAGGGCAGCTACACAGGATGCACCAAAATCTTTCAGGGATGACCAAACACTAGCATAATAGGAAAGAAAATCACCTGTAGATCTTGTCAAACAGAAGCCATACTGGTGATCAGAGAGAAGACTGCGAGATTCAGCTGTCTAAGGGTATTATGAGTTGAAGGATTCAAGGACTGGAAATGGTACATGTCAAAGCAACAGGACGGTAGTTAGAGGGGTTAGAATGATCTTCCTTTTCAGGAATGGGATGTACCATGCATGTTTCAAAGAAGGGAAAGTTCTGGTTTTTAAGATAAATGGAGAACATGAGCAAGCACAGGTTCAAATTCATCAGCACACTTTTAGTACATGGTTATAGATGCCATTATGACCATAAGGCTTGCTAATGTCCAGAGAGAGAAGCACTTTTTGGACAGTTCAGAAAGAGATTATGGGAAAGGGCATTGGATTAGTAAGAGGAGCATCAATGGGGGAAGGTATGTTAGTCATCTAAGGTAGGGTTAGAGGAGACATGGGAACCAAAGAGAGTTGCTTTGTGTATGAGAGAGACAGCTACAGTACCTTTAGAATAAAAAAGTGAAGGAGAGGTAGGGCGACAGTTGTTAGCGATACTTCTCGATGGATAATAAGATGTTGTTGCACTTTCTTTGAATAAGGGGAAGCTTTGCTTCATGGATAACGTACTTGCAATAATTATGGGCAGTGATAAATGCTGAATAGGAGTTGGAGGAAGGAGAGCTTTTCCAAGCCTGATGTGCCCGATCCTTTGTCTGAATGGCCTCAGAACAGGAATGGTTGATCAGTGGATTGGAAGAGGTGGTGGTCTAAGAGGACGAGGCAATAAATGCTGACATTCCCATAGCAATAACCTCTTCTGTGCATTTGGCAGAGACAGAGGCATCACAAAATAAGAGATTAGTAATTTACTCAAGGAAAGTGATAAAAGAATTTTTGTGAATTATTCCAGTCGGCTTTGTTGAGGCACAAGTATTTACATATAGGAGGGGCTGCTGGAGGGGAAGGTGCTGTTATTTGTGCCTCAAAGGTGTGTGTGTGTGTGTGTGTGTGTGCTTGAAGAGTAATCAAAGTAAGATCTCTGTTTCAAGATTCAGAGAAGTAAATGATAATGCAAATAATATCAAAACTGAAAAAATGAAAAAGCATAGTTCTAGGATGATCACTAGCAACACTAGCATCACTCATGCTAGGAACAATTTTTTTTTCTTTGATCTCTTTTAAATGCTGGAAGAGTCAGTGTCCATATAATCACCTTGCACAAGCAGTCAGGTAAATAGTGTCCATAGAAAAACTGTTTGCCCCTTGTATTTCAAAGACAAAATATGGCTTAGGTTTATTGTGGGTACAAGCATATTGTGCTCTCAGGATGAAATCATCATACATCCAGTCTTTGAGACTAGTGTTCCTAATGACATGAGAACCAGCAACTTTAATCAGTCTGCCTCAGGCTATCTCTAGGGAAGGATGTTCTTTCTTCACTCTTCCAGAGTGCCGTTTTATTTTGCGAATTTTGCTTCTGGGCAATGTATATCCTCCACCTTTCTAAAGGGGAGAAAGCCTGTATTATTACCTGGAAGCCAGAAAATATGGGTGCACATGAAATTTTTAGGTTCACTGGGTGCTCAGAACACATGATCATACAGCTGCTTCCTGCAACACCTCATAAGTACCTCATCTTATTCAGGAGATCAAGAGCCTATGGACCCAAAGCATGGACTTTGAATACTTCAGGAACCTTGCCCATCCCATGTCCAGATGTCTGCAGATGATAATCAAGGCAAAAGGAGAGATGATAAGTGTGACATTTCCTTTGAAAAATTGTGGGGAGATAGATAAGGTTTTTCACGGACACTAAAAATGTAAGCGTGACATTGCCTTCGAGAAAATGTTGAAAGGTAAATAAAGTTTTTCACAGTCGCTAAAAATTTAGATATCAGATCAATGAAAAAATGAATAAGCTTGTTGGTAAGTGCTGGCAACACTGCCTCTACTTATATTAGGAACACCATCTGATGCCTTAATTTGTTGACTTTCAGTGCTGGAAAAGAGTGTCCTTAGCATCACACTCCTTATGATCCAAAGTCGGTTCATCGTTGTTTAAGTAATTTAGGATCATCTGTCTTGACCTTCAAATCTACCAAACCAGCTCACTTTCCTAAGTTCATGGTTATGTTTTCTCTTTAAGGATGTTGGATGATGAGTGACCATGGGAAGATACTAGAGTGAACTGCCACCTTGATAATCATCCAAGCCTGATGGGTAGTCTTCGCATAGAAGTGCAAAACTTGATGCGTGTATTTATGTTTAGAAAATGCATTTATCTTGTATGAATTTACATCTAAAGGAGATAAGGGGTTAATGTAAAAATGAAAAAACTTCCAGTCATGCTTTGCCCCACACATGCACACTAAACAGCAGAGTCCAACACATGTACCCCATACATTTGGAACCAGACACCTACACATGTATGAGATGCGGGTGTTTCCTGCTCTGTTGTGAATTTGCTGGAGTGGCCTTGAGCCATACAACTTTACCATTCCCTGGCGTAGAGGAGGAGGACTTCTATCTCTGTATTCCCTTCCTGTTGTAGAAGGTGACTAAAAGGGGTGGGATTAGGGGGCTGGAACTCCCCTTCTTATATTTCATTTTCTAAAAAAAAAAAAAAAAAAAAAAAAAGAGGAGGAGGAGTCAAGTGAGGAATGCTTATCCTCCTCAGAGTCCCAGGCTGGAGTATCTGAATGTTTGTCAATACATCGTAGATGAGAAAAAAGAAGAGATAGGTAATATGTTTAAGGAAAGGGCCTTCGATGTTCTGGCTATGAGTGAAACAAAGCTCAAAGGTAAAGGTGAAGTGTGCTTTGGGAATGACAGGGGGTACAGTCATGGGTTTGTTGAAGGTAAGCATGAGTTAAGGGAACGTGTGCAAGTGTTGGGAAGTGAGCTCCAGACTGATTTGGATTATAATGAAATTTGGGTGCAAGAGATGGGTAGGGCTTATGCACCTAGTCATAAAAAGGAGGAGGTTGATAGACGAGTGTTTTGGGAACAGCTGAGTGAGTATGCTTGCAGTTTTGATATTGGTGATCATGTATTAGTTTTAGTATTAGTTTGAATGCAAGAGTAAGTAATATGGCAATTGAGGGTATAATTGGGGGATGGTGGGTATTCAGTTAGGTGATTAGGAATAGTGAACAACTTGTGGAGTTTGTGTGCTGTAAAAGGACTGGTTATTAGGAATACCGGGATTGAAATGAGGTACATGTTTAAGGATATGTAGATGAGTATGAAAGATAATAGGGTATTATTGGATTACATACTAAATGATAGGCATGCGAAGGAAAGAAAGACTTGTTTGTGAATACGTTGCAAAGGACAGTTGGAAGGATTACTTAACCCACAATAGCTCAAGGGTAATGTTGTGAAAATTAGTGAAATCCTTTCCGTTGATTATCCAGATAGACTTCAGTAAGAAACTCTTTACCTTTCTTGTGAACATTTACAAATGCAACTTTTTTAGTAAATGTTTCCAGTACCCAGACTAATCTAATTGTTTAGACCGAGATTCTAATGTAGTGTACCAACATTACAACAAAATATTTGATAAGTTTTACCTACTGAATACATCATCCCCATGCATGGGCATATACACTCATCTCAGGGACCTTCATTACAAGTTAAGTATGTGTTTATCAGGTGTTTGCTGTAAAGATTGTGGGTGACTAATATTTAAAGAGAATTAAGGATATGTCTGTTGCAATTATGGATGAGGAGAGAGCATATGATAGGGTTGATAGAGATGCTTTGTGGAAGGTGTTACTAATGTACAGTGTGGAAGGAAAGCTTTTGGAAGCAACGAGTTTTAATAAAAAAAGTAAGTGTATGAGAAGTTAGAGAAGAGAGCGAGTGTTGAGAGTCTGTGGCAGGGATGTTTGATGTCACCATGGCTGTTAAATCTGTTTATGGATGTGTTGCTGAGGAAGGTAAATGCAAGAGTCTTAGAGACAAGGGCAGATATGCAGTCTCTTATGGATAGAGGGGTGCCTGGGAGGTGAATGGACTTTTGTATGTAGATGACACTGTAGTAATGACAGATTCAAGTTGAGAAACTGCAGCAGTTTCTGTCTGAGTTTAGGTGTGTATGACTGAGAAAGTTGAGAATAGATTAGGTATAGCAGTGCAAAGAGGCATGTTAGTTGAATTGTAAGTTTGAAGGAGAAAACTTGGAGGAAGTGAAATGTATTAGATACCTTAGAGTGGATATGGCAGTGAATGGAACCATGGAAACGGAGTTAATTCTTCGGTTGGATGAGGGGCAAAGGTTTTAGGAGCATTTGAGGAATGTGTGGAAAGAGAGGTTTCTATGGAGGAGGGTGAAAATGGGTATATATGAAGATGTAGTATGAATGCAATATTTGCACTGTAGATGAGAATGTACAGAAGAGGGTGAATGTGTTGGCATTGAATGTTTGAGGACAGTATAGAGTGTTAGAAGGGTTGTATCAAGTAAGTAATGTTCGGGTAAGAGAGGGGTGTGGTAATATGAATATGGATGAGAGTGCTGAAATGGTTTGAACAGATGGAAAGATTGAGAAAGGAGATGTTGACATAGAGGATGCATGTGTCAGAGGTGAAGGAGACAAGGAGGAGGGAGAGGCCAAGTTGAAGATGGAAGGATGTAGTGAATAAGATTTTAAGTGACTGAGTCTTGAACATGGAGGAGGATGAAAGGCATGCATGGGGTAAAATTAATTGGAGAAACGTGGTGTACAGGGGTTGATGTGCTGTCAGTGGTCTGAACCAGGGCCTATGAACAGCTTTAGGCATTGATGGAAAGATTGAAGGGGCTTAGTTGTGGGTATGGGGCTGTGGCTTAATGCATCACACACGACGGCTAGAGAATGGATGTAAGCAAATGAGGCCTTTTCTTTGTTCTTTGTGCTGTGTTGCTAACATGGGATATGGTGAACAGGTACAAAAGAAAAATAATGTAACCTATAAGATAAGATTAATGAAATATCTTTTCATATCCACACATATTCTTACATAAGTAACTTCCATGTTTCAGGTATAGTGTAATCTAAATTCAAATATGAAAGAGGGTGCATCGCCTGTGGTTCAAGCACTTTTGGGTACGCTCTTAACTTGGGGTCTCACTGCAGCTGGTTCTGCAGTAGTCTTTTTTCTCGCTGGAACGAAGGTGTGTTTCATGAGCAATTATTTTTTAAAAATTTATTAAAAAACTGTGTATGGAGTCAATGTTCTATAAGTTAAAGTTTACAGTGTATCATAGAAAAAGTTTCTATTTGTATTAGAATATTCATTTGGCAATAGATGTAGTTTTGAACATATTTCCTGTGTTGTTGATTGGTTGGTAAGGATATTTAATGTATGAATGGATTATGGTGAAGTGCCTAAGGATTGGTGTAATGCAGGTATAGTGCCATTGTACGAAGGCAAAGTGGATAAAGGTGGGTTTTCAAACTACACAGGCATAAGTTTGTTGAGTATTCTTGGAAAATTGTATGGGAGAGTATTGATTGAGAGGCTGAAGGCATGTACAGAGCATCAGAATGGGGAGGAGCAGTTTAGTTTCAAAAGTGGTAGAGGATGTATGGATCAGGTATTTGTTATGAAGAATGTGTGAGAAATATTTAGAAAAACAGATGGATTTGTATGTGGCATTAATGGATCAGGAGAAGGCATATGCTAGAAGTAGTGAGAAGTTTTAATCAAGGATATAAGGCATGTGTATGAGTAGGAAGAAAGTGATTGTTTCCCAGTGAAGGTCAGTCTGTGGCAGGGGTGTATGATGTCTCCTTGGTTGTTTAATTTGTTTATGCATGGGGTGGGTTGGGAAGTAGATGTAAGAGTTTTGGAGAGAGGGGTGAGTATGCAGTCTGTTGGAGATGAGAGGGCCTGGGAAGTGGGTGAGTTGTTGTTCGCTGATGATACAGCACTGGTGGCTGATTCGAGTGAGAAACTGCCGAAATTGGTGACTGAGTTTGGAAAAGTGTGTGAAAGGAGAAAGTTGAGAGTAAATGTGAATAAGAACAAGGTTATTAAGTTCAGCAGGGTTGAGGGACAAGTTAGTTGAGATGTCAATTTGAATAGAGAAAAATTGGTGGAAGTTAAGTGTTTTAGATATCTGGAAGTGGACGTGGAAGTGAATGGAACCATGGAAGTAGGGTTGGGGAGGGGGCGAAGGTTCTGGTAGAGATGAAAAATATGTGGAAAGAGAGAACATTATCTCGGAGAGAAAAATGGGTATGTTTGAAGGAATAGTAGTTCCAACAATATTACATGGTTGCGAGGCATAGGCTTTAGATAGGATTGTGTGGAGAACACTGGATGTGTTGGAAATGAAATGTTTGAGGATATGTGGTGTGAGGTGGTTTGATCGAGTAAGTAATGAAAGGGTAAGAGAGATGTGTGGTAATAGAAAGAGTGTGGTTGAAAGAGCAGAAGAGGGCTTAGTGAAAAGGTTTGGACATAGGGAGAGAATGAGTGAGGAAAGGTTGACAGAGAAGATATATGTGTCAGAGATGGAGGGAACAAGGGAAAGCAGGAGACCATATTGGAGGTGGAAGGATGGAGTGAAAAAGATTTTAAGAGATCGGGGGCCTGAACATAGAGGCCTACAAGGAATAGAGCGAATCAGAACATTGTAATATACTGGGGTTGACATGCTGTCGGTGAACTGAACCAGGTCATGTGAGACATCTGGGATAAACCATGGAAAGGTCTGTGGGGCCTGGATGTGGATAGGGAGCTTTGGTTTCGGTGCATTACACATGACATCTAGAGACTGAGTGTGAATGAATGTCGCCTTTTTTGTCTGTTTTCCTGGTGCTACCTTGCTGAAGCAGGGATAGCAATGCTGTTTTCTGTAGGGCAAAGTGTCACCAGGAATGGATGAAGGCAAGCAAGTACAAATATGTACATGTGTATATATGTATATGTCTGTATGTGTATATGTATGTATGTATATGTTGATATGTATATGTATGTTATCCGTGGGGATAGGGGAGAAAGAGTACTTCCCACGTATTCCTAGAGACTTAGTGTGAATGAAGGTCGCCTTTTTGTTTTCCTGGTGCTATCTTGCTGATGCAGGGATAGCGATGCTGTTTTCTGTGGGACAAAGTGTCACCAGGAATGGATGAAGGCAAGCAAGTGTAAATATGTACATGTGTATATATGTATATGTCTGTATGTGTATATGTATGTATGTATATGTGCATATGTTGATATGTATATGTATGTTATCCCTGGGGATAGGGGAGAAAGAGTACTTCCCACGTATTCCCTGCGTGTCGTAGAAGGCGACTGAAAGGGAAGGGAGCGGGGGGGGCTGGAAATCCTCCCTTGGTTTTTTAATTTTCCAAAAGAAGGAACAGAGAAGAGGGCCAGGTGAGGATATTCCCTCAAAGGCCCAGTCCTCCGTTCTTAACGCTACCTCGCTAACGCAAGAAATGGTAAATAGTATGAATGAAAAGAAAGATGTATGTGTGTTTATGTATATGTGTATATGAGTGGATGGGTCATTCTTTGTTTCTGGGTGCTACCTTACTGATGTGGGGAAAAAGCGGTCAGGTATTAAAAAGAAATGATAATAGTATATTTATTCTCTTCCCATGAGTGAGGAAGGGTTGACAAAGAGGATATATATTTCAGAAGTGGAGAATGGGGAGACCATGTTGGAGATTGAAGAATTTTGAGCCATTGGAGCCTGAACATGCAGGAGTGTTGAAAGGCATGCATGGGATAGAGTGAATTGGAACAATGTGGTCTACTAGGGTCAACTTGCTGTCAATAGATTGAGCCAAGGCATGTGAATGTGTCTGTGATAAACCACGGAATGTCTGTGGGGCCTGTTGGTAGATAGAGAGTGGATGTGAGCTTTTTAGCCTTGCTTTGTCTGTTCCTGCCACTACCTCACTAATGTGGGAAGTGGCGATCAAGTAAGGAAAAAAGTAAAATAATGGAAGTGGCGATCAAGTAAGGAAAAAAGTAAAATAATGGAAGGTAGGTGGTACTGTAGGACATTTGCAGTTCAGGTAGGTGAGGTGAGACAAGTGATTGTCTGTCATGTAAAGACATTCATCGATTTTCAGTGAATGATATGATGGTAAATTATATTTCATTTATAATGTACAGGCATATTTTCTTTACAGGTCTTTTTAGTAAATTGTTCGTAATGCATGAACTAATAACTATGTACATATTTAAAAAGAACACGACAACCTTACCAAGCCTGTCCGAGAGTCCTGAAGAAATGTGGATCTGACAAATAGGCAGATACCTGTCTGTCATTATCTGTATGAGTTGCATATTATTTTCATTGCTTGGATAACATTTTGAGCATTATTTGGTATTTTATTTCCACCCAAAGCCCTTAACTCTTTTTACATGGAAATAGATGTCATGTGTAGCATGATTTGCTACTTTGAGAAATGCGTAAAATTTGGAATGTGGAAGGTTTGCAGATGAGAAAGAGTTGTGTGTTGGTATGTATTTCATTCTATACTGTATCCCTTTGATACCTTGTTTAAAAAGAGGGACATGCATAAGTATACATGGGTGTGTAGGAAAGATGGCAAGTTGGCATTATTGGATTACATACTAATTGATAGACATGCACAAGAGAGACTCTTGGATGTAATTATGCTGTGAGGGCCAGCTGGTGTGATGCCTGACCATTTCCATGTGGAGTCAAGGATGAAGAAATTTATAGGTTTTCAGAAAGGAGGAAATGTTATAAATGGGTGAAGATTTGTTGAAATTCTCTGAAAAGTGGTAATGATATGGGTGAGAAAAGGGTGGTGAAAGTAAATGTGCTTGGGAAAGAGACTTGTTTGAAGAATTATTGGGAGAGATTGAGTCCAGAATAGCAAAAGGCAAGAGTAAATGAAACTAGGGGAGTGGGTGAGATATGGGAGGAATTAAGGGAAGCAATGCTGACTTGTGCAAGAGAAATATGTGACATTTGGAAGGTAGGGGGTATTCAGATGAGAAAGGGAATAAGTGTTGGGATGATGAAGTAAAGTTTATAATGAAAGTAAAAGAGAGGTGTGTGAGTGGTACCTACAAGGAAGGATTGCAGATGATTAGGAGATATAGTCAAGAGGAAGGTGTAGAGATTGAAAAAAAGAAGGCAAAGGAAAGTTGGGGTGAGTTAGTATCAGTAAACTTTTAGGAGACTAAGATGTTTCAGGAGGAGATTAATAGTGTAAGAAAAACCTGAGAATAAATGAGAACATAAGTGAAGGGAGCAAATGGAGAAATAGTAATTGGCGGTGATGATGTGAAAAGGAGATGGAGTGAGTATTTCAAAGGACTGTTAAATGTGTTTGATGACAGGGTGGCAGGTTTATGGTGTTTAGATCAGGATGATATGCAAGATGAGACAGTCATGGAAGTGATGGAAGCCTTGCACAAGGTGGGATGTGGCAAGGTGGTTGGAGCAGATGGTATTGCAGGTAAATTTCTTAAGAAAGGGGATGACTGTGTTGTTGATTGGTTAGTTAGAATTTTTATGGTATGTATGGATAATGGTGAGGTGCCTGATGATTGACAGAATGCATGTAATACATTTTATAAAGGGAAGGAGGACAGATTTGTGTTTGCACTACAGTTTGTTGAGTGTACCTGGTAAGCTGTATGTTCAGAGCATAAGACTTGGAGGAACAAGTTTTCAGGAGTGTTAGAGGATGTGTGGATTGTGTGTTACTTTATAGAATGTGTTTGAAAAATGCTTAGACTCTTCTTGGAGTAATTGGGTAATGTCTGTAACTTTCAGAGAAAAGTTTTAGATGGCAGCTTGGGATTTGCTGCAGGTGTCATGACAGCAGCTTCATTTTGGTCACTGCTAGCACCTGCTATAGAGCTTGCAGAAACCTCTGGCTCATATGGACTTGATGGAGAGTGGGCTTTCTTCCCAGTTGCTATTGGCTTCCTCTTTGGTGCCTTATTTGTGTATGCTGCTGATGTTTTTATGAACATTGTTGGGATTCAGTCACCAAACATCACTCTCGGTAAGTACCTCTCTTGATTTTTGATTTGTATGATTCATTGTTCAAGTTTACTCTTTTTCTACATTATCTGAGGATGGCTAATCATCACTACATCCATAATCTTTTTTCCACATGTGCATTGTACTGCTTTGCTTGGTTTTTATCGAAGGGCAAATTTATTGAACTTTGTTGTAGGCAAAAGCACTCCAGACAGAGTAAAATAAAAGGATTAGGACCATAAGTAAGTTCAACTTTGAATAGAAGAAGACCATCTTTTGTAAAAAAAAAAAAAAGATTCGGTAGTGAAATGTCGAAAATTCCTTCCAACTTTCCTCTTTCCTTTTGTGGTTCTGTAATCCTACCTCTTGACTCCATGAACATTCTCAGTAGTACTGTGACATCCACTCTTTTCTACCCTCTCTTGTCTTTTCCATTAACTGTTGCCTGGCACATTTTTAAGGACTGGTTTTTCACTTCTTCCGAAAGTTGTAAATACTTTTCCTTGTTGCTTCTTTTTTCCCTTTCTGAACCGTTTCCATATTTCAGTAAAGGCCCGGCCTTGATGTGGACTTTTGTCTGTGACTGAAGCTTCTAACATAAAAAGAAAAAAGAAATAGTTTTCCAAGATTCAATAATGTCGGGTGTGTGTGAGGACAAGAGCCAAGGAAAGGGTAGCTCTACTGGTGAAGCAGGAGTTGCAGAAATGTGTGGAAGAGTGTAAGAAGGTGAGATCCAGACTGATGTGGGTAAAATAAAAGTGGATTATGAGAAGTGGGTGAGTATTAGTGCGTATGCACCACAGCTCCCTATCCACATCCACGCCCTACAGACCTTTCCATGGTTTACCCCAGATGTTTCACATGCCCTTGTTCAGTCCATCGATGACATGTCGACCCCAGTATACCACATTGTTTTAATTCGCTCTATTTCTAGCATGCCTTTTACCCTCCTGCATATTTAGGCCCCAATCACTTAAAATCTTTTCACTCCAGTTTAGTCGCCAAGTTCTCCTTGTTCCCTCAACTTCTGACACCTATATCTTTTTTGTCAATCTTTCCCCTCTCAATATCTCCAATGTCTAGACCATTTTAACATGTCCTCTTCTGCTCTCTCAACCACACTCTTTTTATTTCCACATGTCTCTCTTACCCTTTCCTTACTTTCTCAGTCAAACGACCTCACACCTCATATTGTCCTCAATCATTTTATTTCCAACACATCCGTCCTACTCTGTACAACCCTGTCTATAGCCCATGCCTTGCAACCATATGATATTGTTAGGACCTCTATTCTTCCAGACATACCCATTTTTGCTGTCCAAGATAATGTTCTCTTCACACATTCTTTAATGCTCCCAGAAGCTTTGCCTCCTCCCCCACCCTATGATTCCTTAATGCTTCCATGGTTCCATTCACTGCCAAGTCCACTTTCAGATATCTGAAACATTTCACTTCCTACAGTTTTTCTCCATTCAAGCTTGCTTCCTAACCCTCTTGTCCCTCAACCCTTCCGAACTTGATAACCTTGCTTTTATTCACATTTACTCTCAACTTTCTCCTTTTATACACTCTTACAAACTGTCACCAACTTCTGTAGTTTCTCACTTGAATTAGCCACCAGTGCTGTTAAATGGTGAACAGTAACTGACTTGCTTCCTAGGCCCTCTTTCCCAGTAGACTACATACTCACCCCTCTCTTCAAGACTTGCATTTACCCCCCTTACCACCCCGTCCATAAACAAATTACACAAGCATGATGACATCACACCTCTTCTGCTGACTGACCTTCACTGGGAACCATGGACTCCCCTCTATTCCTACTCATACACAGAACTTACACCCTAACTAAAAAAGTTTCATTGCTTCTAGCAGCTTACCTTCCACACCATATATTCTTGTTGCCTTCCACAAAGCATCTCTTATCTACCATATCATATGTCTTCTCCTGCAGATCCATAAATGCCATATACAAATCCATCAGTTTTCCTAAGAATTTCTCACATATGCCTGAAAACAAACACCTGATCTACACATCCTCTACCACTCCTAAAACCACACTGCACCTTCCCAGTCTAATGCTTTAGACATGCCTATACCCTCACAGTCAATACCCTTCTGTACAACTTACCAGGTATACTTGACAAACTTATACCTATGTAGTTTGAACACTCATTCCTCCAGTCCATAGGCACTTCACTATGATCCTTCCATACATACATTGAATATCCTTACCAGCCAATCAACAACACAGTCACCCCCTTTCATAATAGAATCAACTGCAGTTCCATCTACTCCCACTACTTTGACACATATCATCTTCTGCAAGGTTTTCACCATCTCTTCTCTCTTCACCGAACAGCTTTCCATGACTCCCTCACTTAACATACCACCCTGACCAAAACACCCTACATCTGCCACTCTATCATCAAACATATTTAACAATCCTTCAAAATACTCACTCTATCTTTTACTCATTTCATCACTACCTGTTATCACTTCCTCTTTTACCCCCTTTACCAATGTTCCCATTTGTTCTCCTCTCTTTTGCACATTATTCACCTCCTTCCAAACATCTTTTTATTCTCTCTGAAGTTTAGTGATACTCTCATTTTCCCTCTTTTTTTGAACACCTGCGCATTCCTTGTGACCTTGCACATTACCCGATTATTGGTACTCCTTTCCTTTAATTGGCACCCAAATGCCTCTCTTTTATCTGTCACTAGCAGCTTCACATGTTCATCCCACCATTTGCTACCTTTCAGACCTGCCCACCGCCCACGTTTTGCATGCCACATGCATCTCTTACACGTGTCATCACTGATTCCTTAAATACCTCCCATTCTTCATCCACTTTAATAACTATATTTGCTCTCACCTTTTGCCATTTTAAACTCTCAGCTGGTATTTCTGAGACAGGTATCCATTTTATCAACCTTCCCGTAGAGGTGGATGAACATTTAGGTTGACAATTGGATGATTATATCAACTGGGATTCAAACCCATGTGCTCGACCCAGGGTGGCTTGTGAATGCGTCACAATTAGGAAGGGTAACCACTACACCATGGAAGTCTAGAAGAACTTGAGATAAGTGAGAAGCGTGAAGAAAGCAGAAGAGCATATTTTCATGATGGTGAAAAAGAATTGTTGATATAAAGGTTTTTGGGGAAGAAAAGGAAATGAGGCTGAAGGAAAGATTGCAATTGAATAATATGAAAAAGCAGTAAGTGTAAATAGAATGATTCATGAGATAGTCACTTGAAGAGGAGAAGCATCACTTTATTGGAATGTGTGGATAGTGGTATGGGAAATTGGTTGCACATCAAATGTTTCAGCAGATGCTTTTGATATTTTTGTTGAATAAAGGTACAAGTGATGAAAAGTATTGCAAATTATGTATCTGTAGAGTAGGAAGGAAGTTGCTGGTTGCAACAATATAACTCTGTAGAAATAGAAAAGTTTGTGTGGAGATGGATGATGTATTGAGTGAAATGGACATAGGATTAAGGTAGGGCTGAGTGATATCTCTGTGGATTTTCAGTGTGAGTTATGTGAGAGATGAAAGCAAGAATCAGAACAGAGGGAGTTGAGCTTCAGCTGTTGGAAAAACTTTAGTATTTACAAGCCAATTTGCAGAGTAATGATTTCTGAGCAAAGAATGAGAAGTTGCAGAAGGTTATGAATAAGTTTCATATTATATGTTAAATAGAAATTTGAAGATGAATGCTAGTAAGAGTAAGGTGATGCTCCTTGAAAAGAGTGAGGTTGTAGACTGCTATACCATTTAGATTCATTAGATTAGTTAGTTTAAGTGAAAAGCAAGAGTTGCTGGCACACTATTGGATTAGATTCAAGAATTTGAGTATCTTTTAAGATTTATGAAAGGGAAGAATGTATTGATGAGAAAACTGAGGGCAGGTTAGTTTTGCTGAACATAACCGGTAGGGGTGAAATTTGGGTAGTTTTAGTTTAAGGGCTTTACAGAAATGATGTATGGATTTGGAAGAAACTTATATTAGTGAACTTTTTAAATATGGTGTGGATCATTATCTTTTATCCTGCAGTAAGTAAGTAAGTAATAGTAGTGAGGACTGTGATGACCAGGGAAAATATGAATTAAAGTAAGAGAGAGAATTTTAGAAATCAACAGAACCTGTGAAAAATTCATCTACATTTGGTTTGCAACCTAAAGCTACCTCATTTTCATAGATATTTGAAAAATTGAGAATATGATGGTGTCTACATTCAGCTGCTGCTGAGAGGTTTGTCATATGACTTTGCTGAATGAGTTTACTTGCACCTGCCACATACATCCAGTATGAAGGAAGGTGACTAACAGTGTCAATTACCTATCTTCAAAAACCACTAATCCATCAGATGCTCTGTCTGTACTTGTTGGTATCACCACTACACATCGTTATTATCCATTAGAGACTACTCAGGAACATTGAAAATTTAGCAACCACTCTCGCAACAGCTCACAGAATTCCATCTTAGTCCCACTCACCTCCTGCACAAACTCCAAACAAACAATATTACAAAACACACTTTTTTGATATCAACAAACAAACCATTCTATTCCACAGAACACTGACAACAAACTAAACATCTTGCAGCTTAACAATATTAGCATTACAAACAAATACACGGAAGTACTTGACCAACTCAGAGAACACAACATTCACATAGTCTTCATCCAAGAAACCAGATACGTTGTACATAGAAGGAGATCTTTTCCAAGCCTGATATACCTGATCCCTTGCGTGAATGGCCTCAGAACAGAATGGTTGAATAATGGATTAGAAGAAGAGATCACATTGGAGGAAGAGGGGATAGATAATTCCATTCCTGCAACAATAACCTCTGCTATGCATTTAGCAGAGACTAGCATCACCACACTTAGACTGGAATTTACCCAGAGAAAGTTGGATAAGAATTTTTGGAAGTTATTCCAGTCAGCTTTATTGAGCTGCCAATGTTTACATTTAGAAGGGGCTGCTGGAGGGGGAAATGCCATTAAAACAGATGCACTTATGAGAGTGGGATCAGATGAACCATTTGAGGGCTAGATTGTGTAGTTACAGTGAGATGGATTAGAGGTGAAAAACAGATCCAGAATATTAAGAGAGTGGTCACAGTGGTCAGGATATGGGCAGGGAGGGTGGGAAATAATCTGTTCAAAACCATGGAGAATGGATAATGTGAGCGCTTTGATTCCCTTACCATCGATATGGGAGAAATTCAACTGCTCCTTATGGTGAATGTTGAAATCCTCTAAGATGATGATCTCAGCTTGCATCTGAGAGGATGCTAGTCTCATGGGAGGATATGAGATAGTTGAAGAAAGATATAAAATTTGCAGAATAAGAGTAGCAGTAGGCAAAACTAAGGAAAAGTATGGTAATTGGGAGACAAACCTTGAACCATAAAACATCAAAGTTTGGTAGCTTGAGGTCTTCAGGGCTTGCAGCTGGAGTGTTGATGTTGAAATAAGCACAGGTACTACCTTTCAACTGGACTTGAGTGGAAATTATGTGTAAATATGAAAAAGGGACTAGTGAAAACATCTTTGGACAATTGGGAGAGGTACTAGACAAATGATGTTTATCAGAAGAGAGGTTACTAGAGAGACCACAGATGTTGGTATATAGAATAGAAGAAGAGGCAGGTCTCTCCAAGAGGGAAAGGTCATGTGATGGGCCGGTACTACAACTGCCTGAGCCCTCCTTCTCATTAGCTATAGAGTCAGGTGGAAACTAGAAGATTCTTAGCACCCCATGATGCCAGGAACTATGGGCCATAGGTTTTATGGACTGTTATGATTGTATTTGAAAATGATATTGCAGACAGGAGATGGCAAGAGAACTTATATAAAAAAAATAATGAGGTTTGAGTAGGTGAATGGTGCCTGTAAGGAGATGATGGCAGAAGAAGCCCAGTAGTCCTGTTTTTATGAGACAGAAAGTAAGACCAGCAACCCAAACATGGAGGGTGTAAGATGGTTTTGGGCACCACTTTAATGCTCCTCATTCATGATGCTTTTACCTCCCTGTGTGGCTGCTGTCAACACCCTACTACCAAATGTATTGTTTTGCTGGTAAGAGAAGGGATATTCCTTAAATTAGCTGGGATATTGAAAGTGGCCAGTACACTACTCACCTGAGCTCTCCCCCTGGCTGGTAGCTGAGTCACACAAAGTTTAAGGAGACTTTAAGAGCAATATTTCACGTGTTACTAGGGCCCTCTGATCCCAAACCATATATTTACATTGAAACCTGTTGAACTGAATTTCAGATGACTGAGATTCGCATGATTTCTTGCTCTCTATTGTGCAAAAAAATTGCCATAACACTGTATTATCACATCATCATCAGTGACTTAGAAAACTTAAGAACACTCGAAACCAATATTTTTAAAAGTTATCTTTAAGTTATCTTCTTACATTTTTCATATGTATATATATATATATATATATATATATGTGTGTGTGTATATGTGTGTATGTGTGTATATGTGTGTATCTTCGTGCTCAGAGGTCGTTCTGCCGTGCTCAAAGGTCGTTTCGCTGTGCTTGAGAGGTTAATGATCCCAGGAAATCGTTTCGCAGTGGTTAATGACACGCAAGCCAAAGACATTGGATTAAATAGTCTTGAAAATAGAATACGTTGGATTAAATAGTCTTGAAGATAGAATGAATGGAAGGGAAAATTATGGAACAGATCGAATTAAACAGACTGTGATAGAAAATGACTGGGAAAAGAAAACATCTCGTTGGATTAAACAGGGCTGGAAATAAAATCCATTGAATAGAATATATATATTCTGGTCTACCCCCAGGATTGCCCACCTCACACAAGCCTCGCTAAAGTGACGGCTCCACCACTTCACTTGCTGGAACCCTCATCGCATGACCGTCACTCACCACCACAACCCAGCAAAAAAAATGGATGTGTGTGGATGTAACCAAGATGTGAAGACCCTTACTGGAAAAACAATCACTCTTGAAGTAGAACCTTCAGACACAATTGAAAATGTGAAGGAAAATAGTGAAATTGGAAAAAAAAAATGTAGCTTAGACATTGAAGCTTATTGATACAGTGGTTAAATTGATGAGAACTGCTATTGACGTTTGTGTAAATAAATTATACATTTCCTTTTTTCCATAGCCAGAGGTTGAACCATTATGTGACATTCATTTTTTTCCATTCATTTCAAGCTAGAAGTTTCAGTTTTCTAAATTGTTTCTTACATTGTTCATATGTATATATATGTATGTGTGTGTGTGTGTATATGTGCGTATGTATGTGTATGTGTGTGTATGTGTATATGTATATTTTTTCTTTCTTTCAAACTATTCGCCATTTCCCGCATTAGCGAGGTAGCGTTAAGAACAGAGAACTGGGCCTTGAGGGAATACCCTCACCTGGCCCAATTCTCTGTTCCATCTTTTGGAAAATTAAAAAAAAAAAAAAAAAAAAAAAAAAAAAAAACGAGAGGGGAGGATTTCCAGCCCCCCGCTCCCTCCCCTTTTAGTCGCCTTCTACGACACGCAGGGAATGATTGAGAGGGTGAAGGCATGTACAGAGCATCAGATTGCGGAAGAGCAGTGTGGTTTCAGAAGTGGTAGAGGATGTGTGGATCAGGTGTTTGCTTTGAAGAATGTATGTGAGAAATACTTAGAAAAGCAAATGGATTTGTATGTAGCATTTATGGATCTGGAGAAGGCATATGATAGAGTTGATAGAGATGCTCTGTGGAAGGTATTAAGAATATATGGTGTGGGAGGAAAGTTGTTAGAAGCAGTGAAAAGTTTTTATCGAGGATGTAAGGCATGTGTACATGTAGGAAGAGAGGAAAGTGATTGGTTCTCAGTGAATGTAGGTTTGCGGCAGGGGTGTGTGATGTCTCCATGGTTGTTTAATTTGTTTATGGATGGGGTTGTTAGGGAGGTAAATGCAAGAGTTTTGGAAAGAGGGGCAAGTATGAAGTCTGTTGTGGATGAGAGAGCTTGGGAAGTGAGTCAGTTGTTGTTCGCTGATGATACAGCGCTGGTGGCTGATTCATGTGAGAAACTGCTGAAGCTGGTGACTGAGTTTGGTAAAGTGTGTGAAAGAAGAAAGTTAAGAATAAATGTGAATAAGAGCAAGGTTATTAGGTACAGTAGGGTTGAGGGTCAAGTCAATTGGGAGGTGAGTTTGAATGGAGAAAAACTGGAGGAAGTGAAGTGTTTTAGATATCTGGGAGTGGATCTGGCAGCGGATGGAACCATGGAAGCGGAAGTGGATCATAGGGTGGGGGAGGGGGCGAAAATTCTGGGGGCCTTGAAGAATGTGTGGAAGTCGAGAACATTATCTCGGAAAGCAAAAATGGGTATGTTTGAAGGAATAGTGGTTCCAACAATGTTGTATGGTTGCGAGGCGTGGGCTATGGATAGAGTTGTGCACAGGAGGATGGATGTGCTGGAAATGAGATGTTTGAGGACAATGTGTGGTGTGAGGTGGTTTGATCGAGTGAGTAACGTAAGGGTAAGAGAGATGTGTGGAAATAAAAAGAGCGTGGTTGAGAGAGCAGAAGAGGGTGTTTTGAAGTGGTTTGGTCACATGGAGAGAATGAGTGAGGAAAGATTGACCAAGAGGATATATGTGTCGGAGGTGGAGGGAACGAGGAGAAGAGGGAGACCAAATTGGAGGTGGAAAGATGGAGTGAAAAAGATTTTGTGTGATCGGGGCCTGAACATGCAGGAGGGTGAAAGGAGGGCAAGGAATAGAGTGAATTGGAGCGATGTGGTATACCGGGGTTGACGTGCTGTCAGTGGATTGAATCAAGGCATGTGAAGCGTCTGGGGTAAATCATGGAAAGCTGTGTAGGTATGTATATTTGCGTGTGTGGACGTATGTATATACATGTGTATGGGGGGGTTGGGCCATTTCTTTCGTCTGTTTCCTTGCGCTACCTCGCAAACGCGGGAGACAGCGACAAAGTATAAAAAAAAAAAAAAAAAAATATATATATATATATATATATATATATATATATATATATATATATATATATGTTAGGGAGGTAAATGCAAGAGTTTTGGAAAGAGGGGCAAGTATGAAGTCTGTTGGGGATGAGAGAGCTTGGGAAGTGAGTCAGTTGTTGTTCGCTGATGATACAGCGCTGGTGGCTGATTCATGTGAGAAACTGCAGAAGCTGGTGACTGAGTTTGGTAAAGTGTGTGGAAGAAGAAAGACTGAGTTTGGTAAAGTGTGTGGAAGAAGAAAGTTAAGAGTAAATGTGAATAAGAGCAAGGTTATTAGGTACAGTAGGGTTGAGGGTCAAGTCAATTGGGAGGTGAGTTTGAATGGAGAAAAACTGGAGGAAGTGAAGTGTTTTAGATATCTGGGAGTGGATCTGGCAGCGGATGGAACCATGGAAGCGGAAGTGGATCATAGGGTGGGGGAGGGGGCGAAAATTCTGGGGGCCTTGAAGAATGTGTGGAAGTCGAGAACATTATCTCGGAAAGCAAAAATGGGTATGTTCGAAGGAATAGTGGTTCCAACAATGTTGTATGGTTGCGAGGCGTGGGCTATGGATAGAGTTGTGCGCAGGAGGATGGATGTGTTGGAAATGAGATGTTTGAGGACAATGTGTGGTGTGAGGTGGTTTGATCGAGTGAGTAACGTGAGGGTAAGAGAGATGTGTGGAAATAAAAAGAGCGTGGTTGAGAGAGCAGAAGAGGGTGTTTTGAAGTGGTTTGGGCACATGGAGAGAATGAGTGAGGAAAGATTGACCAAGAGGATATATGTGTCGGAGGTGGAGGGAACGAGGAGAAGAGGGAGACCAAATTGGAGGTGGAAAGATGGAGTGAAAAAGATTTTGTGTGATCGGGGCCTGAACATGCAGGAGGGTGAAAGGAGGGCAAGGAATAGAGTGAATTGGAGCGATGTGGTATACCGGGGTTGACGTGCTGTCAGTGGATTGAATCAAGGCATGTGAAGCGTCTGGGGTAAACCATGGAAAGCTGTGTAGGTATGTATATTTGCGTGTGTGGACGTATGTATATACATGTGTATGGGGGGGGTTGGGCCATTTCTTTCGTCTGTTTCCTTGCGCTACCTCGCAAACGCGGGAGACAGCGACAAAGTATTAAAAAAAAAAGAAAAATATATATATATATATATATTTTTTTTTTTTACCCTCCCATATAATTTACCAGGAATACTCAACAAACTTATACCTCTGTAATTTGAGCACTCACTCTTATCCCCTTTGCCTTTGTACAATGGCACTATGCACGCATTTCGCCAATCCTCAGGCACCTCACCATGAGTCATACATACATTAAATAACCATACCAACCAGTCAACAATACAGTCACCCCCTTTTTTAATAAATTCCACTGCAATACCATCCAAACCTGCTGCCTTGCCGGCTTTCATCTTCCGCAAAGCTTTTACTACCTCTTCTCTGTTTACCAAATCATTTTCCCTAGCCCTCTCACTTTGCACACCACCTTGACCAAAACTCCCTATATCTGCCACTCTATCATCAAACACATTCAACAAACCTTCAAAATACTCACTCCATCTCCTTCTCACATCACCACTACTTGTTATAACCTCCCCATTTGCGCCCTTCACTGAAGTTCCCATTTGCTCCCTTGTCTTACGCACTTTATTTACCTCCTTCCAGAACATCTTTTTATTCTCCCTAAAATTTAATGATAGTCTCTCACCCCAACTCTCATTTGCCCTCTTTTTCACCTCTTGCACCTTTCTCTTGACCTCCTGTCTCTTTCTTTTATACATCTCCCACTCAATTGCATTTTTTCCCTGCAAAAATCGTCCAAATGCCTCTCTCTTCTCTTTCACTAATAATCTTACTTCTTCATCCCACCACTCACTACCCTTTCTAATCAACCCGCCTCCCACTCTTCTCATGCCACAAGCATCTTTTGCGCAATCCATCACTGATTCCCTAAATACATCCCATTCCTCCCCCACTCCCCTTACTTCCATTGTTCTCACCTTTTTCCATTCTGTACTCAGTCTCTCCTGGTACTTCCTCACACAAGTCTCCTTCCCAAGCTCACTTACTCTCGCCACCCTCTTCACCCCAACATTCACTCTTCTTTTCTGAAAACCCATACAAATCTTCACCTTAGCCTCCACAAGATAATGATCAGACATCCCTCCAGTTGCACCTCTCAGCACATTAACATCCAAAAGTCTCTCTTTCGCGTGCCTGTCAATTAACACGTAATCCAATAACGCTCTCTGGCCATCTCTCCTACTTACATAAGTATACTTATGTATATCTCGCTTTTTAAACCAGGTATTCCCAGTCATCAGTCCTTTTTCAGCACATAAATCTACAAGCTCTTCACCATTTCCATTTACAACACTGAACACCCCATGTATACCAATTATTCCCTCAACTGCCACATTACTCACCTTTGCATTCAAATCACCCATCACTATAACCCGGTCTCGTGCATCAAAACCACTAACACACTCATTCAGCTGCTCCCAAAACACTTGCCTCTCATGATCTTTCTTCTCATGCCCAGGTGCATATGCACCAATAATCACCCATCTCTCTCCATCAACTTTCAGTTTTACCCATATTAATCGAGAATTTACTTTCTTACATTCTATCACATACTCCCACAACTCCTGTTTCAGGAGTAGTGCTACTCCTTCCCTTGCTCTTGTCCTCTCACTAACACCTGACTTTACTCCCAAGACATTCCCAAACCACTCTTCCCCTTTACCCTTGAGCTTCGTTTCACTCAGAGTCAAAACATCCAGGTTCCTTTCCTCAAACATACTACCTATCTCTCCTTTTTTCACATCTTGGTTACATCCACACACATTTAGGCACCCCAATCTGAGCCTTCGAGGAGGATGAGCACTCCCCGTGTGACTCCTTCTTCTGTTTGAGGACAATGTGTGGTGTGAGGTGGTTTGATCGAGTAAGTAATGTAAGGGTAAGAGAGATGTGTGGAAATAAAAAGAGCGTGGTTGAGAGAGCAGAAGAGGATGTTTTGAAATGGTTTGGGCACATGGAGAGAATGAGTGAGGAAAGATTGACCAAGAGGATATATGTGTCGGAGGTGGAGGGAACGAGGAGAAGTGGGAGACCAAATTGGAGGTGGAAAGATGGAGTGAAAAAGATTTTGAGTGATCGGGGCCTGAACATGCAGGAGGGTGAAAGGCGGGCAAGGAATGGAGTGAATTGGATCGATGTGGCATACCGGGGTTGACGTGCTGTCAGTGGATTGAATCATGGCATGTGAAGCGTCTGGGGTAAACCATGGAAAGTTGTGTGGGGCCTGGATGTGGAAAGGGAGCTGTGGTTTTGGGCATTATTGCATGACAGCTAGAGACTGAGTGTGAACGAATGGGGCCTTTGTTGTCTTTTCCTAGCGCTACCTCGCACACATAAGGGGGGGAGGGGGATGGTATTCCATGTGTGGCGAGGTGGCGATGGGAATGAATAAAGGCAGACAGTGTGAATTGTGTGCATGGGTATATATGTATGTGTCTGTGTGTGTATATATATGTGTACATTGAGATGTATAGGTATGTATATTTGCGTGTGTGGACGTGTATGTATATACATGTGTATGGGGGTGGGTTGGGCCATTTCTTTCGTCTGTTTCCTTGCGCTGCCTCGCAAACGTGGGAGACAGCGACAAAGCAAAATAAAAAAAATGTATATATAAATCTTTAAAAAGCATATTAAGAAAACATAGCTCCTACATAGTGTAAGTGTGATGTCTAACAGTATTGTTTTTAGAGGTAGTTTTTAGTATTCTGCTGAATACCTTGTTATTATGTTGGTAATGTATTCAATGTTTTTTTTATTTTCACTTTTTTTTCTAAACAACTAACAGTGACATGATGATATGTCAAAGCTCTGGAATGAAGATACTGTTCATCATGACCTGGTTATTGGAGCCAGATTAACTTTACCCCCATTCTTACTCTTGGAAAAGATCTTTTCAAACTAGCTGGTTTTCAGAATTTAGTAATACTATTATCCCCTAGTGGAACAAATAACCTTGGTACGAAAGACTCCTTCAGCCATATCATACTTCTCGGTTAATATCTCGGGTTCTTCTTGCCCACCTAAGCTTTTATGTAGTGTTTGTCCTTCTACTAAGAAATAGTGCCAGTCAGTCTGGAAAGTCCTTTAGTCCTTCTTTGAAGAATCTGTTGTCTTGGAAATGGCTAAAGCCTTATGTTAAGAGTTGTTCTCAATAATTTTTCATTAGATTTTTTTTTCACATTGTAGGCTTCAGTCACAGACAAATGCCCACATCAAGCTCAGGCCTTAATTGAAATATAGAGAAGTTAATGAGAGGGAAAAGATGAGAGAAGGGAAAGTATTTACAAAGTTTAGAAGTGAAAAATCTGTATCTTAAAATGTCCCAGGCCATAGTTATTAGGGAAGACAGGCGAGGGAACAAAATTACAAAACTTCGAGGTGTAAGGAAACAAATGGTTATCAAAACAGCTCACCCTTGAGTTGCCAACAGCCACACTGTAGTCATGTGATGCAGCATCTTGCCAAGTATTGCATGGTATATTTAGAGGTGGAGGCACAAAAGTAACCAGTTCTTGGGAGCAAAATCCACAGTAATGGGAGAAAGTGTACCAATATTGCAGTATAAGGCAAGCCAGTCAAGTTTTGAAGTTAGCTTAGGAGAGTTTATGAGCTGGACCTCTTTTGACTCAACTTTGTCAAGTTAGGATACAGAGCTAGAATCGCCTCTGATGTGAGAGCAGTACCCCATACAAGGACAGGTTAACCCTTTGTATAATCAGAGCAACTACTCTAAAGAAAAGAAATTTTGACATCTAAATAGGACTTGCAGTTTCTTAAAGGCAGACTTGGCTATTTCCATAATGTAGGATTACAAAGATAGAGCAGATGTTACAGTAATACCAAGTATGTTTACAGAGTCAGGAAATGGAATTACAGAACTGTCAAAGGAGAGAGGAAAGTTTTATGAAATTTTCAATAGAGATATGGTTAGAAAGTAGGTTTTGGAAGCATTGAACTTGACTAGATTTCATATACCCCACCGAGATATCCTAGCAAAGTCTGAGTTTATAGAAGTTGTACTGAGATGAGATGCAGATTAAGCAAGATAAGAAAGAGTAGAATTGAAGGATGTATGGGAATGCATTGTTGAGTCATCAGCATATGATTGCATTTGGTTATTTGTGGAAAAAAGGAATTTGTTTATAGGAAGGAGAAAAAGTTTAGGAGACATTACTGAACCTTGGGGGACACCGTTGTTCATAGAGAATGAGGGGAAAGCTGATCCATCAACAAAGACAGATAGATCGGCCAGAGAGGAAGCTAGATATAAGGGAGCAAAGTGAGGGAAGGAAGCTAAAGAAGGGAGCTTAGAGATGAGACCCTGATGCCTGACCCTGCCAAAAGGCTTTGGATATTTCAATGGCATCTACATAGGATTCCCCAAGGTCTTTGATGGATGATGACCAGACATTAGTAAGATAGGAAAGAATATCAATGGATCTTACCTTATGGAATCCATGCTGGTGATCAGAGAGACTTTAAGATACAAGATGTCTGAGGATGTGGGAGGTGATGAGGAATTCAAAGATTTTGGAAATGGTAGGTATCAAAGCAACAGAGCGATAGTTAGAGGGGGAAGAAGGGTCACCCTACTTAGGAGTGGGATGTACCAACACATGAAGAAGGAATTGTTCCAGTTTTTAAACAGAAATGGAACAGATGAGCAAGCACAGGTGCAAGTTCAAAGGCACACACTTTTAGTACACAGGGATGGATGCTCTAAGTAGCCTTCCATGTGCCCAGAGAGAGAGGCGCTTTTTGGACAGTTTGAAAAGAGCTTACAGTAAGGGGCATAGGATTAGTAAGAGGAGCATTGGAGTGAAGGAAAGTTAGTCATCTAGGGTAGAGTTTAGAGTAGATGAGTATTGCCTTTTATAATTTTGGGTTTTGGTATGACCGTGACAGGCTTTCTTTGCAATGAAATTTTCTGATCTTTCTGTGTGTGTAACATGATTACCTTTCCTTTACTGCCCAACTGGGGGCTTTTAGAAGAAGTAGGTCATTTACAATCTCATAGTTTTTCTGCCTAGTTAGCTCTTCATTGTAATTTTGTATATGGTATACCGGGTTCAACGTGCTGTCAGTGGATTGAACCAGGGCATGTGAAGAGTCTGGGGTAAACCATGGAAAGGTCTATGGGGCCTGTATGTGGAAAGGCCCCATAGACAGCAAGTCGACCCCTGGATACCACATTTTCCCAATTCCCTCTATTCTATTGCACACCTTTCACCCTCCTGCACGTTCAGGCCCCGATCACTCAAAATCTTTTTCACTCCACCTTTCCACCTCCAATTTGGTCTCCCACTTCTCCTCGTTCCCTCCACCTCTGACACATATATCCTCTTGGCCAATCTTTCCTCACTCATTCTCTCCATGTGACCAAACCATTTCAAAACACCCTCTTCTGCTCTCTCAACCACACTCTTTTTATTACCACACATCTCTCTTACCCTATTATTACTTACTCGATCAAACCACCTCACACCACATATTGTCCTTGAACATCTCATTTCCGGCACATCCACCCTCCTGCACACAACTCTATCCATAGCCCACTCCTCGCAACCATACAACATTGTTGGAACCACTATTCCTTCAAACATAGCCATTTTTGCTTTCCGAGATAATGTTCTCGACTTCCACACATTCTTCAAGGCTTCCAGAATTTTCACCCCCTACCCCACCCTGTGATTCACTTCCGCTTCCATGGTTCCATCCACTGCCAGATCCACTCCCAGATATCTAAAATACTTTACTTCCTCCAGTTTTTCTCCATTCAAACTTACCTCCCAATTGACTTGACCCTCAACCCTACTGTACCTAATAACCTTGCACTTATTCACATTTACTCTCAGCTTTCTTCTTACACACACTTTACCAAACTCAGTCACCAGCTTCTGCAGTTGTTCACACGAATCGGTCACCAGCGCTGCATCATCAGCGAACAACAACTGATTCGCTTCCCAAGCTCTCTCATCCATAACAGACTGCATACTTGCCCCTCTTTCCAAAACTCTTGCATTCACCTCCCTAATAACCCCATCCATAAACAAATAAAACAACCATGGAGACATCACACACCCCTGCTGCAATCCAACATTCACTGAGAACCAATCACTTTCCTCTCTTCCTACACGTACACATGCCTTACATCCTCGATAAAAACTTTTCACTGCTTCTAACAACATGCCTCCCACACCATATATTCTTAATACCTTCTACAGAGCATCTCTATCAACTCTATCATATGCCTTCTCCAGATCCATAAATGCTACATACAAATCCATTTGCTTTTCTAAGTATTTCTCACATACATTCTTCAAAGCAAACACCTGATCCACACATCCTCTACCACTTCTGAAACCACACTGCTCTTCCCCAATCTGATGCTCTGTACATGCCTTCATCCTCTCAATCAATACCCTCCCATATAATTTCCCAGGAATACTCAACAAACTTATACCTCTGTAATTTGAGCACTCACTTTTATCCCCTTTGCCTTTGTACAATGGCACTATGCAAGCATTCCGCTAATCCTCAGGCACCTCACCATGAGTCTTCCATACATTAAATAACCTCACCAACTAGTCATCAATACAGTTGCCCCCTTTTTAATAAATTCCACTGCAATACCATCCAAACATGCTGCCTTGCCAGCTTTCATCTTCTGCAAAGCTTTTACTACCTCTTCTCTGTTTACCAAATCCTTTTCCCTAACCCTCTCACTTTGCACATCACCTCGACCAAAACTCCCCATATCTGCCACCCTCTCATCCAGCATGTTCAACAAACCTTCAAAATGTTCACTCCATCTTCTCACATCACCACTACTTGTTATCACCTCCCCCTTAGCCCCTTTCACTGAACTTTGTTCCTTTGTCTTACACACTTTATTTACCTCCTTCCAGAACATCTTTTATTCTCCCTAAAATTTAATGATACTCTCTCACCCCAACTCTCATTTGCCCTCTTTTTTGCCTCTTGCACCTTTCTCTTGACCTCCTGCCTCTTTCTTTTATACATCTCCCAATCATTTGCATTATTTCCCTGCAAAAATTGTCCAAATGCCTCTCTCTTCTCTTTCACTAATAATCTTACTTCTTCATCCCACCACTCATTACCCTTTCTGATCTGCCCACCTCCCATGCTTCTCATGTCACAAGCATCTTTTGTGCAAGCCATCACTGCTTCCCTAAATACATCCCATTCCTCCCCCTCTCCCCTTACGTCCTTTGTTCTCACCTTTTTCCATTCTGTATTCAGCCTCTCTTGGTGCTTCTTCACACAATTCTCCTTCCCAAGCTCACTTACTCTCACCATTCTCTTCACCCCAACATTCTCTCTTCTTTTCTGAAAACCTTTACAAATCTTCACCTTAGCCTCCACAAGATAATGATCAGACATCCCTCCAGTTGCACCTCTCAGCACATTAACATCCAAAAGTATCTCTTTCACATGCCTATCAATTAACACGTAATCCAGTAACACTCTCTGGCCCTCTCTCCTACTTACATATGTATACTTATGTATATCTCTCTTTTTAAACCAGGTATTCCCAATCACCGTACTTTTTCACCACATAAATCTACAAGCTCTTCACCATTTCCTTTTACAACACTGAACAACCCATGTACACCAATTATTCCCTCAACTGCCACATTACTCACTTTTGCATTCAAATCACCCATCACTATAACCTGGCCTCTTGCATCAAAACTACTAAAACACTGACTCAGCTGCTCCCAAAACACTTTCCTCATGATCTTTCTTCTCATGCCCAGGTGCATATGCACCAATAATCACCCATCTCTCTCCATCCACTTTCAGTTTTACCCATATCAATCTAGAGTTTACTTTCTTACACTCTATCACATACTCCCACCACTCCTGTTTTAGGAGTAGTGCTACTCCTTCCCTTGCTCTTGTCCTCTCACTAACCCCTGACTTGATATATGTACATACATGTATATGTATGTAGGTTTGTGGCAGGGGTGTGTGATGTCTCCATGGTTGTTTTATTTGTTTATGGATGGGGTTGTTAGGGAGGTGAATGCAAGAGTTTTGGAAAGAGGGGCAAGTATGCAGTCTTTTGTGGATGAGAGAGCTTGGGAAGTGAGTCAGTTGTTGTTCGCTGATGATACAGCGCTGGTGGCTGATTCGTGTGAGAAACTGCAGAAGCTGGTGACTGAGTTTGGTAAAGTGTGTGAAAGAAGAAAGCTGAGAGTGAATATGAATAAGAGCAAGGTTATTAGGTTCATTAGGGTTGAGGGACAAGTCAATTGGGAGGTAAATTTGAATGGAGAAAAACTGGAGGAAGTGAAGTATTTAGATATGTGGGAGTGGATTTGGCAGCAGATGGAACCATGGAAGCGTAAGTGAATCATGGGGGGGGGGGAATTCTGTGAGCGTTGAAGAATGTGTGGAAGTCAAGAACATTATCTCGGAAAACAAAAATGGGTATGTTTGAAGGAATAGTGGTTTCAACAATGTTGTATGGTTGCGAGGGCCGTGGGAAATGGATAGATTTGGTGCGCAGGGGGGTGGATTTTTTTTGGAAATGAGATGTTTGAGGAAAAAATGTGTGGTGTGAGGGGGTTTAAACGAGTGGTAACGTGAGGGTAAGAGAGATTTGCGGAAATAAAAAGAGCGTGGTTAAAGAGAGCAGAAAGGGTTTTTTTGAAAGGGTTTTTGGGCACAGGGAAAAGGGGAATGAGTGGGGGAAAGTTTTGACCAAGGGATATATGGGGTTCGGAGGTGGGGGGAACAGGAGAAGAGGGAGCCCAAAATTGGGGGTGGAAAAAATGGAGTGAAAAAGATTTTGTTGATCGGGGCCTGAAAAAGCAGGAGGGTGAAAAGGGCCCAAGGAAAAGAGGGGAATTGGAGCGATGTGGTAAGGGGGGTTTGCGTGCGTCAGTGGATTGAATAAAGGAAATGTGAAGCGTCGGGGGTAAACCATGGAAAGCTGTGTAGGTTGAATTTTTTGCGTGTGTGGACGTATGTAAAATACATTGATGGGGGGGTTGGGCCATTTTTTTCGTCTTTTTCCTTGCGCTACCTCGCAAATGCGGGAACAGCGAAAAAAGTTTTAAAAAAAAAAAAATATATATAATATATAGTATATATATAATATATATATATAAATTATTTTTTTTTTTAAAAACCCTCCCATATAATTTACCGGGAAAAAACTCAACAAACTTATACCTCGGGGTAATTTGAGCCTCACTTTTATCCCCTTTGCCTTTGTACAAGGGCACTATGCACGCATTTCGCCAATCCTCAGGCACCTCACCAGGGAGTCATACATACATTAAATAACCTTACCAACCAGTCAAAAAAATACAGTAAACCCCCTTTTTTAATAAATTCCACTGCAATACCATCCAAACCTGCTGCCTTGCCGGCTTTCACTTCCGCAAATTTTTACTACCTCTTCCCTTTTTAAAACCAAACCCTTTTCCCCCCAAACCCCTCCCTTTCAAAAACCACCTTGACCAAAACCCCTATACCCTGCCACTCAAATCATCAAACAAAAAAATTCAACAAACCTTAAAAATACTCACTCCATCCCCCTTCTCACATCACCACAAACTTGTTATCACCTCCCCATTTGCCCCCTTCACTAAAGTTCCCATTTCCCTCCCTTGTTTTACCACTTTATTTACCCCCTTTCCCAGAACATCTTTTTATTCTCCCAAAAAATTTAATGAAAATCCTAAACCCCAACTCTCATTTGCCCTCTTTTTCACCCTTGCCCTTTTCTTGACCCCCCTGTCTCTTTTTTTTTATACATCCCCCACTAAAATTGCATTTTTTCCCTGCAAAAATCGTCACAATAGAAAAAATGATGAATGGCATCTCAATCTTCTCTTTCACTAAAAATCTTACTTCTTCATCCCACCATTTCACTCCCCTTTTCTAAAAAACCCGCCCCCCCCACTCTTCTCATGCCACAACCCATTTTTTTGCGCAATCCATCACTGATTCCCAAAACATCCCATTCCTCCCCCACTCCCCTTATTTCCCAAATTGTTCTCCCCTTTTTTCCCATTCTGTACTCATCCCCTTCCTGGAAACTTCCCCACAAAAGGGCCCCTTTCCCCAACTCACTTACCCCTCCCCACCCTCTTCCCCCCAAACATTCACCTTCTTTTCTGAAAACCCATACAAATCTTCACCTTACCTCCAAAAGATAATGATCAACATCCCTCCAGTTGCACCCCCCTCAGCACATTAACATCCAAAAGCCCTCTTTTTTTCCGCGTGCCTTTCAATTAAAAACGTAACCCAAATAACCTCCCCCGGGGCCCCTCTCTCCTACTTACTAAGTATACTTATGATATCTCGTTTTTTAAACCGGGTATTCCCAATAAACCGTCCTTTTTCACCACATAAATCTACAAGCTCTTCACCTTTTCCCCTTTTACAACACAAAAACACCCCATGTATCCCAAATTATTCCCTCAACTGCCACATTACTCCCCCTTTGCATTCAAATCACCCATCCTATAACCCGGTCTCTGCCATCAATACCACATAACACACAACTCATTCAGCTGCTTCCCCAAAAAACTTTCCTCATGAAACTTTCTTCTCATGCCCAGGTGCAATGCACCAATAATCCCCCCATCCCCTCCTCCAAATTTCAGTTTTTTCCCATATTAAAAACAGAATTTTTCTTTCTTACATTTTTCACATACTCCCAAAACTCCTTTTCAGGAGTAGGCTACTCCTTCCCTTGCTCTTGTTTCCCCTCACTAACACCTGACTTTACTCCCAAACATTCCCAAACCACTCTTCCCCTTTACCCTTGAGCTTCGTTTCACTCAGAGTCAAAACATCCGGTTCCTTTCCTCAAACATACTACCTATTCTCCTTTTTTCACATCTGGTTACATCCACACACATTTTTGGCACCCCCCAAACTGAGCCTTCAGGAGGATACACTCCCCGTGTGGGCTCCTTTTTTCTGTTTGAGGACAAAAGTGTGGTGGAGGGGGTTTGAAACGGTTTAAATAAAATTTAAGGGGAAGAGAAAATGTGTGGAAATAAAAAGAGCGTGGTTGAGAGAGCAGAAAGGATGTTTTTTAAATTTGGGTTTTGGGGACATGGAAGAAAAAAAAAAATGAGTTGGAAAAAAGGAAAGATTGACCAAGGGGGAAAAATAAATTTTCGGAGGTGGAAAGGGGAAAGAGGGAAGGAGGGAAAAAACCCAAAATTTGGGGGTGGAAAGATGGAGTGAAAAAGATTTTTAGTGATGCGGGCCTGAATCGGGGGGGGGGGGGGTCTTGGGGGGGGGGATCCGGGGTGGGAGGTGATGCGGGGGGGGGGGTGTTTGGGGGGAGGGGTTGTTCGTGTGTTTGGGGTTGTGCGGTGGGGGTGTTGTTTGAGTTGGTGATCGGGGGTCTGGGGAGGGGTTAGGGGGGTCGTTAGAGTGGTTTGTAAAAGTTGTTGCGGTAAACAGGGTTAAGGATCGGTTGTTTTTTTAAGTCGAATATGATGGGTGGATTGAATAGGATAATATGATGTAGATAAGGTGTGATCTGATCCGCGAGTTGGTGCACGACATCGATCTCCTATTTCAGCGGCCATTATGATTCCTTGGCCTTGAACACTTGCAAGATAGCACGACGAGATTGGGCAAACAGAGTATAAGGAAAGGCTAGGAGGTAGGACATTGGGAACTACAACGATCTTGCGTAGATCGATACACATGAGTTCAGACTCGCTTCTAGACTAGTGTGATAACGAATTAGAGCGCGGAGGGCGTGTCAAGAAATAGATGGTCGTACGTCTTGAATGATTCATGGGTCAATTGTGTGAAGAGTCTGGGGTAAACACAATGGAATAACAACTCTGAACTAGATTGGGTGGTCGAACGGGATGTGCACAAATAGGGCATTGTCTGCTCGGTATTTGGATAGCGTTACACACAAGACTACTAGGCGGAAACACATGCTAACATAGGTTGGAGATCTCCTTATGAAGAGAGAGGTCAGTTAAGAGAATGGACTTTGCGCGGGCCATTTGTAATGGGTCGCTTATAACTCCTTAGATCAGAAGCTATACAATTTATTGTCTAATGTAGCGTCGCTCTCTTTCCTGGCGAGAGGGGGATGAGACGAGCAGTAATTATTATATGTGCTCTCGTAATCATGGACGATATAGTGGTCTTGTCTTGGTGAGGGTAAATCGTCATGAGTCTGCTGAATACCTTGTTATTATGTTGGTAATGTATTCAATGTTTTTTTTTATTTTCACTTTTTTTTTCTAAACAACTAACAGTGACATGATGATATGTCAAAGCTCTGGAATGAAGATACTGTTCATCATGACCTGGTTATTGGAGCCAGATTAACTTTACCCCCATTCTTACTCTTGGAAAAGCTCTTTTCAAACTAGCTGGTTTTCAGAATTTAGTAATACTATTATCCCCTAGTGGAACAAATAACCTTGGTACGAAAGACTCCTTCAGCCATATCATACTTCTCGGTTAATACCTCGGGTTCTTCTTGCCCACCTAAGCTTTTATGTAGTGTTTGTCCTTCTACTAAGAAATAGTGCCAGTCAGTCTGGAAAGTCCTTTAGTCCTTCTTTGAAGAATCTGTTGTCTTGGAAATGGCTAAAGCCTTATGTTAAGAGTTGTTCTCAATAATTTTTCATTAGATTTTTTTTTCACATTGTAGGCTTCAGTCACAGACAAATGCCCACATCAAGCTCAGGCCTTAATTGAAATATAGAGAAGTTAATGAGAGGGAAAAGACGAGAGAAGGGAAAGTATTTACAAAGTTTAGAAGTGAAAAATCTGTATCTTAAAATGTCCCAGGCCATAGTTATTAGGGAAGACAGGCGAGGGAACAAAATTACAAAACTTCGAGGTGTAAGGAAACAAATGGTTATCAAAACAGCTCACCCTTGAGTTGCCAACAGCCACACTGTAGTCATGTGATGCAGCATCTTGCCAAGTATTGCATGGTATATTTAGAGGTGGAGGCACAAAAGTAACCAGTTCTTGGGAGCAAAATCCACAGTAATGGAAGAAAGTGTACCAATATTGCAGTATAAGGCAAGCCAGTCAAGTTTTGAAGTTAGCTTAGGAGAGTTTATGAGCTGGACCTCTTTTGACTCAACTTTGTCAAGTTAGGATACAGAGCTAGAATCGCCTCTGATGTGAGAGCAGTACCCCATACAAGGACAGATTAACCCTTTGTATAATCAGAGCAACTACTCTAAAGAAAAGAAATTTTGACATCTAAATAGGACTTGCAGTTTCTTAAAGGCAGACTTGGCTATTTCCATAATGTAGGATTACAAAGATAGAGCAGATGTTACAGTAATACCAAGTATGTTTACAGAGTCAGGAAATGGAATTACAGAACTGTCAAAGGAGAGAGGAAAGTTTTAAGAAATTTTCAATAGAGATATGGTTAGAAAGTAGGTTTTGGAAGCATTGAACTTGACTAGATTTCATATACCCCACCGAGATATCCTAGCAAAGTCTGAGTTTATAGAAGTTGTACTGAGATGAGATGCAGATTAAGCAAGATAAGAAAGAGTAGAATTGAAGGATGTATGGGAATGCATTGTTGAGTCATCAGCATATGATTGCATTTGGTTATTTGTGGAAAAAAGGAATTTGTTTATAGGAAGGAGAAAAAGTTTAGGAGACATTACTGAACCTTGGGGGACACCGTTGTTCATAGAGAATGAGGGGAAAGCTGATCCATCAACAAAGACAGATAGATCGGCCAGAGAGGAAGCTAGATATAAGGGAGCAAAGTGAGGGAAGGAAGCTAAAGAAGGGAGCTTAGAGATGAGACCCTGATGCCTGACCCTGCCAAAAGGCTTTGGATATTTCAATGGCATCTACATAGGATTCCCCAAGGTCTTTGATGGATGATGACCAGACATTAGTAAGATAGGAAAGAATATCAATGGATCTTACCTTATGGAATCCATGCTGGTGATCAGAGAGACTTTAAGATACAAGATGTCTGAGGATGTGGGAGGTGATGAGGAATTCAAAGATTTTGGAAATGGTAGGTATCAAAGCAACAGAGCGATAGTTAGAGGGGGAAGAAGGGTCACCCTACTTAGGAGTGGGATGTACCAACACATGAAGAAGGAATTGTTCCAGTTTTTAAACAGAAATGGAACAGATGAGCAAGCACAGGTGCAAGTTCAAAGGCACACACTTTTAGTACACAGGGATGGATGCTCTAAGTAGCCTTCCATGTGCCCAGAGAGAGAGGCGCTTTTTGGACAGTTTGAAAAGAGCTTACAGTAAGGGGCATAGGATTAGTAAGAGGAGCATTGGAGTGAAGGAAAGTTAGTCATCTAGGGTAGAGTTTAGAGTAGATGAGTATTGCCTTTTATAATTTTGGGTTTTGGTATGACCGTGACAGGCTTTCTTTGCAATGAAATTTTCTGATCTTTCTGTGTGTGTAACATGATTACCTTTCCTTTACTGCCCAACTGGGGGCTTTTAGAAGAAGTAGGTCATTTACAATCTCATAGTTTTTCTGCCTAGTTAGCTCTTCATTGTAATTTTGTATATGGTATACCGGGTTCAACGTGCTGTCAGTGGATTGAACCAGGGCATGTGAAGAGTCTGGGGTAAACCATGGAAAGGTCTATGGGGCCTGTATGTGGAAAGGCCCCATAGACAGCAAGTCGACCCCTGGATACCACATTTTCCCAATTCCCTCTATTCTATTGCATACCTTTCACCCTCCTGCACGTTCAGGCCCCGATCACTCAAAATCTTTTTCACTCCACCTTTCCACCTCCAATTTGGTCTCCCACTTCTCCTCGTTCCCTCCACCTCTGACACATATATCCTCTTGGCCAATCTTTCCTCACTCATTCTCTCCATGTGACCAAACCATTTCAAAACACCCTCTTCTGCTCTCTCAACCACACTCTTTTTATTACCACACATCTCTCTTACCCTATTATTACTTACTCGATCAAACCACCTCACACCACATATTGTCCTCGAACATCTCATTTCCGGCACATCCACCCTCCTGCACACAACTCTATCCATAGCCCACTCCTCGCAACCATACAACATTGTTGGAACCACTATTCCTTCAAACATAGCCATTTTTGCTTTCCGAGATAATGTTCTCGACTTCCACACATTCTTCAAGGCTTCCAGAATTTTCACCCCCTACCCCACCCTATGATTCACTTCCGCTTCCATGGTTCCATCCACTGCCAGATCCACTCCCAGATATCTAAAATACTTTACTTCCTCCAGTTTTTCTCCATTCAAACTTACCTCCCAATTGACTTGACCCTCAACCCTACTGTACCTAATAACCTTGCACTTATTCACATTTACTCTCAACTTTCTTCTTACACACAGTTTACCAAACTCAGTCACCAGCTTCTGCAGTTGTTCACACGAATCAGTCACCAGCGCTGCATCATCAGCGAACAACAACTGACTCGCTTCCCAAGCTCTCTCATCCATAACAGACTGCATACTTGCCCCTCTTTCCAAAACTCTTGCATTCACCTCCCTAATAACCCCATCCATAAACAAATAAAACAACCATGGAGACATCACACACCCCTGCTGCAATCCAACATTCACTGAGAACCAATCACTTTCCTCTCTTCCTACACGTACACATGCCTTACATCCTCGATAAAAACTTTTCACTGCTTCTAACAACATGCCTCCCACACCATATATTCTTAATACCTTCTACAGAGCATCTCTATCAACTCTATCATATGCCTTCTCCAGATCCATAAATGCTACATACAAATCCATTTGCTTTTCTAAGTATTTCTCACATACATTCTTCAAAGCAAACACCTGATCCACACATCCTCTACCACTTCTGAAACCACACTGCTCTTCCCCAATCTGATGCTCTGTACATGCCTTCATCCTCTCAATCAATACCCTCCCATATAATTTCCCAGGAATACTCAACAAACTTATACCTCTGTAATTTGAGCACTCACTTTTATCCCCTTTGCCTTTGTACAATGGCACTATGCAAGCATTCCGCTAATCCTCAGGCACCTCACCATGAGTCTTCCATACATTAAATAACCTCACCAACTAGTCATCAATACAGTTGCCCCCTTTTTAATAAATTCCACTGCAATACCATCCAAACCTGCTGCCTTGCCAGCTTTCATCTTCTGCAAAGCTTTTACTACCTCTTCTCTGTTTACCAAATCCTTTTCCCTAACCCTCTCACTTTGCACATCACCTCGACCAAAACACCCCATATCTGCCACCCTCTCATCCAGCATGTTCAACAAACCTTCAAAATGTTCACTCCATCTTCTCACATCACCACTACTTGTTATCACCTCCCCCTTAGCCCCTTTCACTGAACTTTGTTCCTTTGTCTTACACACTTTATTTACCTCCTTCCAGAACATCTTTTATTCTCCCTAAAATTTAATGATACTCTCTCACCCCAACTCTCATTTGCCCTCTTTTTTGCCTCTTGCACCTTTCTCTTGACCTCCTGCCTCTTTCTTTTATACATCTCCCAATCATTTGCATTATTTCCATGCAAAAATTGTCCAAATGCCTCTCTCTTCTCTTTCACTAATAATCTTACTTCTTCATCCCACCACTCATTACCCTTTCTGATCTGCCCACCTCCCATGCTTCTCATGTCACAAGCATCTTTTGTGCAAGCCATCACTGCTTCCCTAAATACATCCCATTCCTCCCCCTCTCCCCTTACGTCCTTTGTTCTCACCTTTTTCCATTCTGTATTCAGCCTCTCTTGGTGCTTCCTCACACAATTCTCCTTCCCAAGCTCACTTACTCTCACCATTCTCTTCACCCCAACATTCTCTCTTCTTTTCTGAAAACCTCTACAAATCTTCACCTTAGCCTCCACAAGATAATGATCAGACATCCCTCCAGTTGCACCTCTCAGCACATTAACATCCAAAAGTATCTCTTTCGCATGCCTATCAATTAACACGTAATCCAGTAACACTCTCTGGCCCTCTCTCCTACTTACATATGTATACTTATGTATATCTCTTTTTAAACCAGGTATTCCCAATCACCGTACTTTTTCACCACATAAATCTACAAGCTCTTCACCATTTCCTTTTACAACACTGAACAACCCATGTACACCAATTATTCCCTCAACTGCCACATTACTCACTTTGCATTCAAATCACCCATCACTATAACCTGGCCTCTTGCATCAAAACTACTAAAACACTGACTCAGCTGCTCCCAAAACACTTTCCTCATGATCTTTCTTCTCATGCCCAGGTGCATATGCACCAATAATCACCCATCTCTCTCCATCCACTTTCAGTTTTACCCATATCAATCTAGAGTTTACTTTCTTACACTCTATCAGCATACTCCCACCACTCCTGTTTTAGGAGTAGTGCTACTCCTTCCCTTGCTCTTGTCCTCTCACTAACCCCTGACTTGATATATGTACATACATGTATATGTATGTAGGTTTGTGGCAGGGGTGTGTGATGTCTCCATGGTTGTTTTATTTGTTTATGGATGGGGTTGTTAGGGAGGTGAATGCAAGAGTTTTGGAAAGAGGGGCAAGTATGCAGTCTTTTGTGGATGAGAGAGCTTGGGAAGTGAGTCAGTTGTTGTTCGCTGATGATACAGCGCTGGTGGCTGATTCGTGTGAGAAACTGCAGAAGCTGGTGACTGAGTTTGGTAAAGTGTGTGAAAGAAGAAAGCTGAGAGTGAATATGAATAAGAGCAAGGTTATTAGGTTCATTAGGGTTGAGGGACAAGTCAATTGGGAGGTAAATTTGAATGGAGAAAAACTGGAGGAAGTGAAGTATTTAGATATGTGGGAGTGGATTTGGCAGCAGATGGAACCATGGAAGCGTAAGTGAATCATTGGGGGGGGGGGGGGGGGGGGAATTCTGTGAGCGTTGAAGAATGTGTGGAAGTCAAGAACATTATCTCGGAAAACAAAAATGGGTATGTTTGAAGGAATAGTGGTTTCAACAATGTTGTATGGTTGCGAGGCGTGGGCTATGGATGGGGTTGTGCGCAGGAGGGTGGATGTGCTGGAAATGATATGTTTGAGGACAATATGTGGTGTGAGGTGGTTTGATCAAGTAAGTAATAATAAGGTAAGAGAGATGTGTGGTAATAAAAAGAGTGTGGTTGAGAGAACAGAAGAGGGTGTTTTGAAATGGTTTGGTCATGTGGAGAGAATGAGTGAGGAAAGATTGACAAAGAGGATATATGTGTCAGAAGTGGAGGGAACGAGGAGAAGTGGGAGACCAAATTGGAGGTGGAAAGATGGAGTGAAAAAGATTTTGAGTGATCGGGGCCTGAACATGCAGGAGGGTGAAAGGCATGGAAGGAATAGAGTGAATTGGAATGATGTGGTGTACTGGGGTCGATGTGCTGTCAATGGATTGAACCAGGGCATGTGAAGCGTCTGGGGTAAACCATGGATAGTTCTGTGGGGCCTGGATGTGGAAAGGGAGCTGTGCTTTCAGTGCATTATTACATGACAGCTAGAGACGAAGTGTGAACGAATGTGGCCTTTGTTGTCTTTTCCTAGCGCTACCTCGCACACATGGGGGGAGGGAGTTTTTATTTCATTTGTGGCGAGGTGGCGATGGGAATGAATAAAGGCAGCCAGTATGAATTATGTACATGTGTATATATTCATATGTCTGTGTGTATATATATAAGTTGAGATGTATAGGTATGTATATTTGCGTGTGTGGACGTGTATGTATATACATGTGTATGTGGGTGGGTAGGGCCATTCTTTCGTCTGTTTTTTTGCACTACCCCGCTAACGCGGGAGACAGGGACAAAGCAAAATAGATATGAATTTTCCAAAAGAAGGAACAGAAAAGGGGGCCAGGTGAGGATATTCCCTCAAGTCAATTGGGAGGTAAGTTTGAATGGAGAAAAACTGGAGGAAGTGAAGTGTTTTAGATATCTGGGAGTGGATCTGTCAGCGGATGGAACCATGGAAGCGGAAGTGGATCATAGGGTGGGGGAGGGGGCGAAAATTTTGGGAGCCTTGAAAAATGTGTGGAAGTCGAGAACATTATCTCGGAAAGCAAAAATGGGTATGTTTGAAGGAATAGTGGTTCCAACAATGTTGTATGGTTGCGAGGCGTGGGCTATGGATAGAGTTGTGCGCAGGAGGATGGATGTGCTGGAAATGAGATGTTTGAGGACAATGTGTGGTGTGAGGTGGTTTGATCGAGTAAGTAACGTAAGGGTAAGAGAGATGTGTGGAAATAAAAAGAGCGTGGTTGAGAGAGCAGAAGAGGGTGTTTTGAAATGGTTTGGGCACATGGAGAGAATGAGTGAGGAAAGATTGACCAAGAGGATATATGTGTCGGAGGTGGAGGGAACGAGGAGAAGAGGGAGACCAAAAGGCCCAGTTTTCTGTTCTTAACGCTACCTCGCAAATGCGGGAAATGGTGAATAGTTTGAAATAAAAGAAAGATATATATATATATATATATATATATATGTGTGTGTGTGTATAGAGTGGTTATACCATTCTTTGTCTGTTTCCTTGCGGTACCTCACTGACGCAGGAAACAGCGATTAAGTATGATAAAAAATATGATAAATAATATATATATAGCTTTGGTAGGTTAAGAGTTTGTGACCAACATTGAGTATCCAGGCACAAGAATTTTTCATTTCTTTGTTGACAGTTTCTCATGGGTTAGATAAACCTTAATCCGGGATTTTTGGATAAGGATGAAACTATTAATTTTAGATATACCTTTACTGTCAACTTGTAGAAGATGTCTTCAAGAGATCATCATGCCTTATGTCCAGTTAAATCTCTTGAGGCCTTTCAGACTTCACCAGAGGTTATTGAGATCATTCATTTGTACAGCATGAAACTTTAAAACCCTTTTTGGTGAGGAATGTCTCTCTAAATTGAAGAAAATTTTTTGGGTGTAACCTGGGATTTATTCTGGAGCATAAGTGGTGAAGATGGCTACTTATCCTTCTCAAGGAACCTCTCATTAAGAAGTGATAACAGATCTTTGGCACTCCTCTGCTATCTTTGTTAGATAATGCTTTAGGTTAGATATTGTTGATCTTGTTTGCTCTAGCGAGTCCTCCTGCAGGAGAGACAGATTCCATTGTGCCTCCAAATCACAAGTGAAACTGCACTGACTCGCTTTTGGATCTAATCTTCTTATCTTAAAATTTTTCTCTAGACCTTTCTCCTCATGTGGGAATGTTCTCATGCTTGTAGTGCATACTACTGAAGAGAGAAAAGTAGGTTTTGAAAATATCAAAGCCTTCTTTTTCCATGGCAGTCCCATGTCCTGGTTTTCTTGCCTTTGCTTGCTTTCCCTTTTCTTGGAAAACCATCTCAATTCTGACTGTGATTTCTTTTAGATTGATTCCTAAGGTCTACAGATTTTGAGTTGCTGTGTGCCAAGAATGAGTGGTTTAATGATGGGCTCAAAATGATTGAGCTGTAATTACCATAGCTGAGTGAGCAGCAAAAGGTGAGGAATTTCGTCACTTCCTTACCAGGAGTTGGAAGGTCCTAACTCTTATTTTCCAAGAGATTATCCTTGAGAATCTCATGTTCACAGGACACCACTTCAAAGGGAAGAGGTTTTCCACATTTTAAAACCTGCATTTTGCTATTATTATTTGTATATCTATCTATATCTCTGATGCTTGTTCCCTCTGGGAACTCCCATCATGGGGGTGGCCTCCCATGTATACACAATTACACATACTCCTGCACCATTTCTTTCCCTCCAGTCCTCTTCTAGTATATTATTCCATGTTACAGCTGGTCTTCTCGCATAAACCCCTTTGATTTTACTATCATACACCCTACTTGTAAACTTCCCATCTTGTATTCTTTCCACATGCCCAGACCACCTTGATGATTATTTCAAAGAACTAATTCCATTTCTCAATCCCACAGCTCTCCAGGCAGACAAAAAGAAAACTGATTATGACAATGGTTTTACCCATCACAGCTTTTATACTCATGAAGATTCCAGTAAGTTGTATTTAGATTTACTTTTATTTTACTAAATGTAAACTAGATATGCACCTTCAAGTTGATAGATGCTCCATATAGATCAAGACCTTACATGTATATTATTCTTCCTTTTGTTCTGTGGTTTCATAGTAAAGATATAGTTGAATAGTTACTAGTTTGTGGAAACATTTCCTAATTGAAAAGTAACAAAATCTCAGTTTCTCCATGATTTGTATATTTGCCCAAATTCGTACTAAAGTCTCAATATGTTGTTTTCTTCGCATTCAGTCAAATTAACCATACATATGAGACCTTTTTCTTTGATTTCAGTCCTTTGTTGCCTCCTATCTCTCCTCCATATATTTTTCACCGTTGTTCCTCCTCCATTGTAAAAGAGGAATGACAGTAATCTTTATTTCTCCATAATGCAGTTCAATCATCCCTGACAAAATCCTTTTCATAGAGGATTATTATCAGTCTGGAATTCTTGACCTGTTTCCCTTAAATGCAGAACCTCACTTAATGTAATACAAAATCTCCTTTAATACAGTAATGAAGGGTAGAGTTGTAAATATGAAAGTGAGAAAGGATCCTCTGGAGCCTGACCTATGCAGCTGGAACATGGACGTGGAATGAGTTACAGAGGTCAAGATTTAGGCTGTGGATATGAGCTTTTTGAAAGGAGTATATGGTATGACAGAGAGGAATGAAGAAAAAAGGTTTATGAGAAATTTGGTATGCAGTGAATGCTTTGAGGGGGTTTAGTTGTGGAAAGAATGTAAGATGGGAATTTTATAGAGACACTGTAGGATAGTACAGTTAAAGAGGGTTTATGTGAGAGGAAGACCCTCTGTGACATGAGGAAATAGAGCAGAAAAGTGCTGACAGGAGAGAAATGGTAGAAGAATGGTGTAAGAGAGAGAGAGGCATGTAAGGACAAGGGTAAATGGAGCTTCTTTAGCCGTGGCCACTTAATGGGAGTTCCTAGAGGGAACAGGTGCCAGGATATAGGTAGGTAGATAGATAGACAGCAAAACATCTCTAGAGACCTCAGAATTCAAGTTGAATAGATTTGCTGTTTTGACTGCTGATGTGTAACATTGTGATATGTTTTTTTGTATCAAATTATGTATTTGAGTATTATATGTTTGTATTACACATGCTTTAGTAAATAATATCAATTTGCACCATGACAAGTTTGTTTGTACAAACTGTCTACTTAATTGTAACATAATATTGCAATTATTGTTAAATTAGCCTTCAAGAGCTAAATACTCAGTAAGTCTTGCTATTGTTACCCTTTATATTGCACATTATTGTAATAAAACTTTTAGGATGAAACTTTGATATGTGCAAGTCGAGAGTTTTACTAGTTTTCATCACTTGAAGACAGATAACTCTTCGCACATTGTACTCTGGTAAAAAATCCTTGACTTCTAAATCTTCATCATTTGAGCTTGTACAACCACAGAGACAGAAAGAGAAGATAGAGGGTGAGAGAGAGAGAGAGGAGAAGGATGGGAAGAGAGGGAGAAGGGGAAGAGAGATAGAATGATCGGAAAGAGAAAGCTTAGGATGGGATGAGAGGTAGTGGAAAGAAGGAGGAAGATGAGGAGGAGAGGATAGGGCAATGGAATTAGGAAAGGGATGGGGGGAAAGACAAATATTGGGTGGGAGAAGCAGAAAAAGAAAGATGGATCGAGAGTTTATACCTGTGAGTTCAACCACAAGATTTTATCATGACACAGGGCTGTTGTGCAGTACTCACCGTGTGTTCTGCTTGTATCACAGTAATATTTTTTGCTGCCATAAATGTTGCATAGTTCTGTCGTGGGTCAGCCATTTTTCTTCTTTTTTGAGTGTTTCAGTGCTCAAGATAATTGCTGTGAACTCTAACAATGTATCAAAGTTAGCACTTAAGTTGGTTATCAGTCTTATTTCAATGGGATTCTCATCTTGAAAGTCATATGAAATCAAAAGAAATCAAGAAATTGATTAAGGAAATGCAATCTGGCTACACTGTTATGTGAAGGCAAAATTTAAGAGAATGGATGAGGCTGTCTTGGAAATGAAAAAGGAATGTGATTGCTGCAGTGACTAAAACTGAGGACATTGCAACATCTGACAGCTAGACACCAGAAAACATAGATATACTGGTATAACTGATTACTGGATTGCCCTAGTAATCAGAAGAGGTGTACTACTGCATAAGTCTTCAGGCATTTGAAAGAATACCATACATATGATGTCTTGACTAGCACCTTGAACAAAATACATTGGATCCAAAATAAGATTGACAAAGCTACCATTAACGGTGGATTTTTTTTTCCAGAATGAAATTGATTGCAGTCATGTATTTGCTCTTATGTAACCTAATAGATGATTAATTCATAGCTTACAAGTGCTGTTTTGTAATTTTCATTATTGCTGATACAGAAGTAATTTTGATGCTACTTTGTACTTTTACTTTAAAGTAGATACATTTTCCTTTCACTTGAGTAGGGTAAAAGAATGACTCTTCTAATTTTAAAGACATCTTTGTTGGTGTAGTTTTACTTTTACTAAAGTAACAGTCTTGTACTTTTTACACTTCTGCAATTTTCTTTGAGAGGTGTGCTTAGGCTTTGGTAAGGAATGGAATCCCCCATTTTTATAATGAAAGTATGTATTGGCCTACATCATATCTGCTTACACTGACCTTTATAAGGGACATATCTGCTTACACTGACCTTTTTGAAGGACATAAGGTTAGATAATTGGACTTTTACTTTATATGTTTGGTACATTCTTGCCTGCAGATGTACTCCGGTTAAGGATTCTTTTTCTATTGTCATTCACTTGGAACCTCATACCTGCATGTAACTACCTTCTATTTTCTTTCCTCTAACCAAAACATCTTGCAGAAAGCTGTAAATGTTTAAAACAGTTTCAGGTGAGTTTTTTACAGTGGAATGCATGTATATGTGACCAAAACATTTGGAAGACTGCATGCACCTCTGCTCTTGATTAAGAAACTGAATGTATACTATTTTTAGATAGAAGTGTTGTAGTAAGTGCCTTTTTTTAGATTAATGTATTTGCTTAATAACATTTTTGTCTCATTGTTTTCTCCATAGATATGATTTTGCGATCATGTAAGCAATAAATTCAATTTCTCTCCAGATATCTGTGAAATAGGGAGAGGCTCCAGTGCTAATGCTTTCACTTCTATCAACTTCAGTATGTATGCTTTAATTTTGTTTTTTGAAAGCTTTTTTTAACATGGTATATCTTGCAACAAAGTAGCATGAAACATTTTGGAAGAGGGGGTTGATAATCTTGCTTTGTTAAGATTAAGTGATTGGGTGTTCATTACTGTAAGGTTGTATAGATAAGCTTAGTAGCCATCAATCACCCATAGAATGTAGGAGGGTTAATGGGCCAGCTTTTTCAACCACTGATGGTTTTTATTCATCTTTTGATTTGTTACATAAAAACTCCACTCACTCTTCCAGAAATTACCATATTTCCCATTTCTCCTCAGGGCCAGCTTGTCCTATGAGCCATGAGAAATATTTCAGATCTCCAAGAACTGGAAACTTCTCAATCCCCTATCTTGCTTAAGAAACATATTCCCCCCACGTTTTTTTAATCACCTGCAAGTTAGTTAATAGCATGGCTTTGTCCTGGTCCACTCTCTGACCAATCAACAACTCCCACTCAACAGTGATTTCATCATCCTAAGTCTTCAATGAAAGTATGTCTCTCTCTTTCTCAGACGCACTATGTTGGCTGTAGCTGCCAACATCTTCCACCCTAACATGGATGAGCATCTTTGATTTATTAGTTAGGACTTGGAATGATATATGATTTGATTTTATGTACATTAAAGGTTGGATAGTTTTCGGTATGGTCAGTTACTATATACTTACCTTCCAGCTTATAATCATTACTCTTAGTATGCCTACTTGAGATGTGTACATGGAGTTTACTGTATGCACATGTGTACATGAGTTATACTGTATGCTCAGTTACATTTTTCGTATGTTAGCTGAGACAGCATGGGCAGCTGAGGCCATAATCAAGGCCATCCCATTGACGTTAAGTATATTTATATTTTTTATATATTATACTTAGTGGCCATCTCCTGCGTTAGTGAGGTAGCGCAAGGAAACAGACAAGGAATGGCCCAACCCACCCACCTTCACATGTTTATACATAAAAGCCCTCACACGCATATATACATATGTGTACATTCCAACGTATACATACATATGCATACACAGACATATACTAATACACACGTACGTGTTCATACTTGTTGCCTTCATCCATTCCTGTCGCCACCCCACCACACATGAAATAGCTTCCCCTCTCCAGCAAGGTAGCGGCAGGAAAAGACAAAAAAGACCACATTCGTTCACACTCAGTCTCTATCTGTCATGTGTAATGCGCTGAAACCACAGCTCCCTTTCCACATCCAGGAACCACACACCTTTCCATGGTTTACCCCAGATGCTTCACATGCCCTGGTTCAATCCATTGACAGAACGTCAGCCCTGGTATACCACATTGTTCCAATTCACTCTATTCCTTGCATGCCTTTTACCCTCCTGTATGTTCAAGTATCGTTCAAAATCATTTTCACTCCATCCTTCCACCTCCAGTTTGGTCTCCCACTTCTCCTCGTTCCCTGTACCTCTGACACATATATCCTCTTTGTCAATCTTTCCTCATTCATTCTCTCCGTGTGACCAAACCATTTCAACACACCCTCTTCTGCTCTTTCAACCACACTCTTTTAGATACCGCACATCTCTCTTACCCTTTCATTATTTACTCTATCAAACAACCTCACACCACACACTGTCCTCAAAGATTTCATTTCCAACACATCCACTCTCCTCCACACAAACCTATATATAGCCTATGCTTCACAACCACATAACATTGTTGGAACCACTATTCCTTCAAACATACCCATCTTTGCTCTCCGAGATAACATTCTCGCCTTCCACACATTCTTCAACGCTCTCAGAACCTTCACCCCTTCCCCCATCCCGTGGCTCACAATTGCTTCCATGGTTCCATCTGCTGCTAAATCCTCTCCCAGATATCTAAAACACTTCACTTCTTCCAGTTTTTCTCCGTTCAAACTTACATACCAATTAATTTGTCCCTCAGCCCTACTGAACCTAATAACCTTGCTCTTATTCACATTTACTCTCAGCTTTCTTCTTTCACACACTTTACCGAACTCAGTCACCGACTTCTGCAGTTTCTCACCCGAATCAGCCACCAGCGCTGTATCATCAGTGAAGAACAGCTGACTCACTTCCCAAGCCCTCTCATCCACAACAGACTGCATACTTGCCTCTCTCTCCATAACTCTTGCATTCACCTCCCTAACCACTCCATCCATAAAAAATTAAACAACCATGGAGACATCACGCACCCTTGCCGCAAACCAACACTCACTGGGAACCAATCACTTTCCTCTCTTCCTACTCAAACACATGCCTGACATCCTTGGTAAAAACATTTCACTGCTTCTAGCAACTTACCTCCCACACCATATACTCTTAAAACCTTCCACAAAGCATCTCTATCAACTCTTATCATATGCCTTCTCCAGATCCATATGCCTTCTACAGATCCATAAATGCTACAAACAAAACCATATGTCTTTCTAATTATTTCTTACATGAATTCTTCAAACCAAACACCTGATCCACACATCCTCTACCACTTCTGAAACTACACTGCTCTTCCCCAATCTGATGCTCTGTACAACCCTTTACCTTCTCAATCAATACCCTCCCATATGATTTCCCAGGGATACTGAACAAACATATGCCTCTGTAATTTGAACATTCACCTTTATCCCCTTTGCCTTTGTTCAGTGGCACTATTCTTGCATTCTGCCATGAATATGTACATTTGTATATATGTATATGTCTGTGTATGTTTATGTATGTATATGTGCATGCTTAGACATATATTTATATATATGTGTATATGAGTGGTTGGGCCATTCTTCATCTGTTTCCTCGTGCTACCTTGCTGATTCGGGAAACAGCGATTAAGTATTCTAATAATAATAATGATATATATATTATATTTTTTTTATTTTGCTTTGTTGCTGTCTCCCGCATTAGCGAGGTAGCGCAAGGAAACAGACGAAAGAATGGCCCAACCCATACACATACACATGTATATACATACACGTCCACACACACAAATATACATACCTATATGTCTCAACGTATACATATATATACACACACAGACATATACATATATACACAAGTACATGATTCATACTGTCTGCCTTTATTCATTCCCATCGCCACCCTGCCACACATGAAATAATAACCCCCTCCCCCCTCATGTGTGCGAGGTAGTGCTAGGAAGACAACAAAGGCCCCATTTGTTCACACTCAGTCTCTATCTGTCATGTAATAATGCACCGAAACCACAGCTCCCTTTCCGCATCCAGGCCCCACAAAACTTTCCATGGTTTACCCCAGACGCTTCACATGCCCTGGTTCAATCCATTGACAGCACGTTGACCACGGTAAACCACATCGTTCCAATTCACTCTATTCCTTGCACGTCTTTCACCCTCCTGCATGTTCAGGCCCTGATCACTCAAAATCTTTTTTACTCCATCTTTCCACCTCCAATTTGGTCTCTCAGTTCTCCTCGTTCCCTCCACCTCTCACACATATCCTCTTGGTCAATCTTTCCTCACTCATTCTCTCCATGTGACCAAACCATTTCAAAACACCCTCTTCTGCTTTCTCAACCACACTCTTTTTATTACCACACATCTCTCTTACCCTATTATTACTTACTCGATCAAACCACCTCACACCACATGTTGTCCTCGAACATCTCATTTTCAGCACATCCACCCTCCTCTACACGCACAACTCTATCCATAGCCCACGCCTCGCAACCATACAACATTTTTGGAACCACTATTCCTTCAAACATACCCATTTTTGCTTTCTGAGATAATGATCTCGACTTCCACACATTCTTCAAGGCTCCTAAAACTTTCGCCCCTTCCCCCACCCTATGATTCACCTCCGCTTCCATGGTTCCATCCGCTACCAGATCGACTCCCAGATATCTAAAACACTTCACTTCCTCCAGTTTTTCTCCATTCAAACTTACCTCCCAATTGACTAGACCTTCAACCCTACTGTACCTGATAACCTTGCTCTTATTCACATTTACTCCCAACTTTCTTCTTTCACACACTTTACCAAACTCAGTCACCAGCTTCTGCAGTTTCTCACATGAATCAGCCACCAGCGCTGTAACATCAGCAAACAACAACTGACTCACTTCCCAAGCTCTCTCATCCACAACAGACTGCATACTTGCCCCTCTTTCCAAAACTCTTGCATTTACCTCCCTAACAACCCCATCCATAAACAAATAAAACAACCATGGAGACATCACACACCCCTGCCACATACCTACATTCACTGAGAAGCAGTTGCTTTCCTCTCTTCCAACACGTACACATGCCTTACATCCTCGATAAGAACTTTTCACTGCTTCTAACAACTTGCCTCCCACACCATATATTCTTAATACCTTCCACAGAGCACCTCTATCAACTCTATCATATGCCTTCTCCAGATCCGTAAATGCTACATACAGGTCATTTTGCTTTTCTAAGTATTTCTCACATACATTCTTCAAAGCAAACACCTGATCCACACATCCTCTACCACTTCTGAAACCACACTGCTCTTCCCCAATCTCATGCTCTGTACATGCCTTCACCCTCTCATTCAATACCCTCCCATATAATTTCCCAGGAATACTCAACAAACTTATACCTCTGTAATTTGAGCACTCACTTTTATCCCCTTTGCCTTTGTACAATGGCACTATGCAAGCATTCCGCCAATCCTCAGGCACCTCACCATGAATCATACGTACATTAAATAACCTTACCAACCAGTCAACAATACAGTCACCCCCTTTTTTAATAAATTCCACTGCAATACCATCCAAACCCGCTGCCTTGCTGGCTTTCATCTTCCGCAAAGCTTTTTCTACCTCTTCTCTGTTCACCAAATTGTCCTCCCTAACCCTCTCACTTTGCACACCACCTCAACCAAAGCACCCTATATCTGCCACTCTATCATCAAACACATTCAACAAACCTTCAAAATACTCACTCCATCTCCTTCTCACATCACCAGTACTTGTTATCACCTCCCCCTTAGCCCCCTTCACTGAAGTTCCCATTTGTTCCCTTGTCGTACGCACTTAATTTACCTCCTTCCAAAAATCTTTTTATTCTCCCTAAAATTTAATGATACTCTCTCACCCTAACTCTCGTTTGCCCTCTTTTTCACCTCTTGCACCTTTCTCTTGACCTCCTGCCTCTTGCTTTTATACATCTCCCAGTCATTTGCATTATTTCCCTGCAAAAATTGTCCAAATGCCTCTCTCGTCTAGTTCACTAATGATCTTACTTCTTCATCCCACCACTCACTACCCTTTCTAATCTGCCCACCTCCCACGCTTCTCATGCCACAAGCATCTTTTGTGCAAGCCATCACTGCTTCCCTAAATACATCCCATTTCTGCCGTACTCTCCTTACATCCTTTGTTCTCACCTTTTTCCATTCTGTACTCGGTCTCTCCTGATACTTCCTCACACACGTCTCCTTCCTGAGCTCGCTCACTCTCACCACTCTTCTCACCCCAACATTCTCTCTTCTTTTCTCAAAACCTCTACAAATCTTCACCTTCGCCTCCACAAGATAATGATCAGATATCCCTCCAGTTGTACCTCTCAGCACATTAACATCCAAAAGTCTCTCTTTCGCGTGCCTATCAATTAACACGTAATCCAATAACTCTCTCTGGCCATCTCTCCTACTTACATAGGTATACTTATGTATATCCCTCTTTTTAAACCAGGTATTCCCAATCACCAGTCCTTTTTCAGCACATAAATCTACAAGCTTCATCATTTCCATTTACAACACTGAACACCCCATGTACACCAATTATTCCCTCAACTGCCACATTATTCACCTTTACATTCAAATCACCCATCACTATAACCTGCTCTCTTGCATCAAACCTACTAACGCACTCACTCAGCTGCTCCCAGAACCCTTGCCTCTCATGATCTTTCTTCTCATGCCCAGGTGCATATGCACCAATAATCACCCATCTCTCTCCATCCACTTTCAGTTTTACCCATAGAGTTTACTTTCTTGCACTCTATTACATATTCCCACCACTCCTGTTTCAGGAGTAGTGCTACTACTTCCCTTGCTCTTGTCCTCTCACTAACACCTGACTTTACTCCCAAGACATTCCCAAACCACTCGTCCCCTTTGCCCTTGAGCTTCGTTTCACTCAGAGCCAAAACATCCAGGTTCCTTTCCTCAAACATACTACCTATCTCTCCTTTTTTCTCATCTTGGTTACATCCACACACATTTAGACACCCCAAGCCAAGCCTCCGAGGAGGATGAGCACTCCTCACATGACTCCTTTTTCTGTTTCCCCTTTTAGAAAGTTAATATACAAAGAGGGGAGGGTTTCCAGCCCCCCGCTCTTGTCCCCTTTAGTCGCCTTCTATGACAGGTGAGGAATGTGTGGGAAGGCGTGCAAGGAATAGAGTGAATTGGAACGATGTGGTATACCGGGGTCGACGTGCTGTCAGTGGATTGAACCAGGGCATGTGAAGCGTCTGGGGTAAACCATGGAAAGTTCTGTGGGGCCTGGATGTGGAAAGGGAGCTGTGGTTTCGGTGCATTATTACATGACAGCTAGAGACTGAGTGTGAACGAATGTGGTCTTTGTTGTCTTTTCTTAACACTACCTTGCGCACATGAGGGGGAAGGGGTTGTTATTTCATGTGTGGTGGGGTGGCGATGGGAATGAATAAAGGCAGACAGTATGAATTATGTACATGTGTATATATGTATATGTCTGTGTGTGTGTATATATGTATAAGTTGAGATGTATAGGTATGTATATTTGTGTGTGTGGACATGTATGTATATTCATGTGTATGTGGGTGAGTTGGGCCATTTCTTTCGTCTGTTTCCTTGCACTGCCTCGCTAATGCGGGAGACAGCGACAAAGCAAAATAAATAAATAAATAAATATATATACAATATGAATAAATAAATATACAATGTTGTATGGTTGCGAGGCGTGGGCTATGGATAGAGTTGTGTGCAGGAGGGTGGATTTGCTGGAAATGAGATGTTTGAGGACAATGTGTGGTGTGAGGTGGTTTGATCGAGTAAGTAATGTAAGGGTAAGAGAGATGTGTGGAAATAAAAAGAGCGTGGTTGAGAGAGCAGAAGAGGGTGTTTTGAAATGGTTTGGGCACATGGAGAGAATGAGTGAGGAAAGATTGACTAAGAGGATATATGTGTCGGAGATGGAGGGAACGAGGAGAAGTGGGAGACCAAATTGGAGGTGGAAAGATGGAATGAAAAAGATTTTGAGTGATCGGGGCCTGAACATGCAGGAGGGTGAAAGGAGGGCAAGGAATAGAGTGAATTGGATCGATGTGGTATACAGGGGTTGACGTGCTGTCAGTGGATTGAATCAGGGCATACCTGATTCAGTCAGTGAATTGAATCAGGTGTGTGTATATATATGTGTACATTGAGTTGTATAGGTATGTATATTTGCGTATGTGGACATGTATGTATATACATTGTGTATGGGGGTGGGTTGGGCCATTTCTTTCGTCTGTTTCCTTGCGCTACCTCGCAAATGCGGGAGACAGCGACAAAGCAAAAAAAGAAAAAAAAAAATATATGTGGATGAAGTGTTAAGGGAGATGAATGCAAAACTATGGAAACGGGGTACAGAGATGAAGTGTGATGGCGTTGTATGATGGCTAGTGACAAACCTGTTTGTGGATGATACTGTGTTGTTTGCTGAAAATGAAGAAAAGTTGCAGAAGGTTGTAAGATTTTTTTATGATGTGTGTAATTATTTGTGATTGAAGGTAAATGTGAGTAAAGGTAAAATGATTGTTTGAATTGGGAATGGTGAGAACAGAAAGTGTAGTGAACTGTGTTATAGATATGGGGGGAACAGAGACAGGAAGAGGTAACAGTGTTTAAGTATTTGGGAGCTATCTTGGGTATGCCTAGTAATAAGGAGAGAGATATAAGGGAGAGAGCAGTGCAGGGTAGAAGAGTTATTGGGTTCTTTAATAGAATAATGAAGGGTTAGAGGAGTAAGCATGGTAGTGAAGAAAGGATTAAGGGACAGCATAGTTTCCTGACCCTGACATATGAAGCTGAAACATGGACATGGTATGAGTTGCAGAATCCAGGCTGTGGAAATGTGCTATTTGAGAGGAGCATTTTATATAACTAGATGTGATGAAGAAAGATATGAGGAGGGTGTATGAGGGACTTGGTATGGTAGAGAATGCAAAGGGAATGAATTGTGGTGTGGTAGAGTGGGTGAAACATAATACTTTGAGTTGGTTTGGGCATGTCAAAAGAATGCAATATGGGAAGTTTACAAGGAGATTGTATGATAGTTCAATTAAAGGGGTTGGTGAGAGAGGAAAACCACCTGTGACTTGGGGGAATAGAGTGGAAGAATACTGATCTGTAGGGAGAGAAATTTTGGAAGAATGCGTGGAATGTTGTATGCGAGGGAAGTATGTAAGGACATGGATATAATTGGAGACTTTATCTATGGCCACCCCCTTGATGTGAGTTCTTGTGAGGGTATAGGCATCAGAGATATAGATAATCATGCATCAATATGTGCCATATTTTTTCTATTTAACTTGACATGTGTGGCCATCTGATACAACTATACAGTTGATATACTTTGATTATTTATTGTAGTCCAACTTGTAAGAAAGAGTTAATATCATCTCAATTGATAAGTGGATATGATACATTGTTTTTATCCCAAATAGTTTCATGTATATTCTATACTTCAGAGTTATACATGGAAAAATTTTGGTCTGGAAGTAACCCTCCTTACATATGGGTATCAAATGCTCAACAAATGACAGATTTGAGTTGTGGCAGGTTGTCCAGAAACAGCCTTGTCATAGATTGAAGCCTTACTGCAACTTAACTGATGAAATGTAAGGAACATGTAAGCAAGCTTAAGACAGTAGATACAGAGAGCAAACAATTTCAAGATGGTATGGCTTCAAATAGTAATTAGGCATATAGGTCAAATGGCATACATTCTAGCAAAGATATGCATATATAAAAAAAGACAAGTTTAATGGTATGCTTCAAGAAACACTTGAAGACATTATTACTGTTAAATGTAGGAAATGAAAAATGTGGTATATGGCAGACACAAATTAAAACCAGAAACAAGACATGTAGACTGTGGACTAGGAAAACTAAACTGTAAAGTAGAAGAAATATATGAAGACAGTGGCTGTTTGTAGGAATACAATATATGCTCACAAACAAAAGAGCATGCAGTGTGTACAAGAAGCAAGGAGGGAGAAAAAGATCATTTTAACGAAAAGGATGGAATTTATGAAAAACAATCAAGTGACAACACAGTGAAGCAGTTAACATGAATAAGAGAAATGAGTAGAAAATGTTTGAGGTAATGGAATGACAAAATAAACTTGTGCATCAACGTGACAAAATTGATGAAAGGTAAAAACACAAGAATAAAGTCATAGAATGAAGGGAAACGAAAAGAAGGAATATTATTACACCAGCAAATAAAATGAAACACTTTCATATGCAAACAGTATTCAACCCTTATCTTTTGTTCAACCTCTCTAGAAAATTTCATATCATGCCATGCAAAATGAGTATAAGAAATATTTTGAGTAAGTCCGTAGAGGACTGTTCCCATCATTGCATAATATGAATTTTTTGCCACTGTTGAATACTTCCTAGGTGCTTCTAAGTATGAGCTCTCAGGGTTTCCATGCACATTTATTGGCTACAAGTCAAAATGAAGACAAAAATAAAACTTATGCTACACATGTGTCAGAAGATTTTTTTATATGGGATAAAAAGCTGTACATGCCATCACTTGGCTTTGACAAGCAGGAAAAGCATGCAGGCTCTGGTGGTAATGGGTTGGGCAAGACTTAGTGGAGCTCTGTGCAGTCCCCCAGTGACTCTACTTCCAGTACCTACCCGAATCCCTTATTTTATGATTTTTATGTTCTGCAAAAACCTTGCACAGAGAAAATTTTTATGGTGAACAAATAAACATAGGGAGGAAAATCAAATATGTGCAGCAGCCTCATGGTCAGCATTGGCATATTCTTCTGTTATCTTCACATTATGTAGCTTGTGACATTGAACAGACTTAACTAGCCATCCTTTACTTGTTTGAAATGGCTGTGGTTCAGCTATATTGTCTTCTTTACTTAAACACTCATAAAAACTCTAACTTTTAGACATGAGCTGAAGGTTACTAAGGCTGTTTTTCTCATTTGTTTCATGCTCTATGTATAAGAACATTTTCTCCATCTTCTCCAAAAGTGAATTTCTAACCCTTGTGATTACCTTAGTAGAGTGGACTACAGCACTTCAAATTTTCTGTTCATTCTTTATGTTGTGGATTGTGGATTCATCCAAGCTCCCTCCCACCATCAGTACGTCGTAAGATTTCTATCTTTGTCTCTGTCAGAGAGATTCTGCTCTGTTTACCTCCTGGTTCTGGGGTAGGAGATGTTGGGCATTTTGATACCATATTAAGAAACACAAACATGGCAGGCCACAGGAAAACACATTAACAGATACACCCAAGTCACACAAGCAGCACATATCTCCACACATTGGTGGTAGCTGTGAGACTGATCCACTGGCAGTAATGTGGCATACTCCTCCCAAGACCCTCACTCACTGCACCTGCCAACCATGACTGAAGTTTTGGTGCATTTTCTACCACGCTTATGTTTCCTCACCAGCATCAGTGTGTTCTCCCTTTAAAACACAAGCACTGGGTTGCAAGAAGATCCTGTTAGCAGCTATATCCAAATTGCACAGGTCTGCACATGACAGTGGTAACTGCTAGACTAAACTGCTGGCGGAAATATGGCATGATCCACCCAGGACCCACGCCTACTTCATCCACCAACCCTTATTGAAGTTTTGACACCTTCTTCTACCCTGATGCTCCCTCACAAGCAACAGCACATTGTATGATTTTAGCTTCTGAAGTCATGGAGGTTCTTTAACACTTAACTGCTGGTTTTGTGGTAGGAGACTGTTTCTGTACATTAGGATATCATATTAACAAACTTAAACACAGTGGGTTGCAGTAAATCACATTACCACAAGTATTACAGATTGGCAACACTAAGGTGGTAAATGCAAGACTGACCTGCTGATGGGAACATGGCATGATCCACCCAGGATCCATGTTTACTCCACTTGCTAACCCCCAATGAAGTTTTGGTGGACTTTCTTCTCCACTGATGCTCTCTCACCAGTATCAGCACATTGTAAAATTGCTAGCTTTTGTTTCTAACTTCAGAGAGGCTCTGTTTCCTTTGACTACTGGTTCTAGGGTAGGAGGAGGTGTTGCTTATTGTTTGGATGCCATATTAAGAAACAAACACAGTGGGTTATAGAAAAATCCTATTAGCAGCTATACCCAAATTGCACACATCTGCAAATAATGGTGGTAACTGCAAGACTGACCTGCTGGTGGGAACGTGGTATGATAAACCCAGGACCCGTGCTAACTCCACCTACCAACCTTGAATGAAGTTTTGGTGCACTTTCTGCTGTGCTGTTGCTCCCTGTCTAGCATCAGTGCTTCTTAAGATTCTGGCTTCATTTCTAAGATCAGAGAGGCTTCCTTTCATTTAACTGCTGGTTCTTGGGCAGAAGAGTTGCTGGACGTTTGCATGCCATATTAACAAACACGGTGGGTTTCGGGAAAATCACACAAGCAGGTGTATTCATATTGCCCAAAAAGCGCCACAGATCTCCATACAATAGTGATAATTGCAAGACTGACCCTCTGGCTGGAACATGGTGCACTTCATCCAGGACACTTGCTTATTCCACCCACCAACACTTATTAAAGTTTTGGCTCAGTTTCTACTGCACACACCTGTATTTATAAGGCAAATATACATATTTTTCATGATTTATGAGGCACAGATATATGTGGTCAGTTTATTCCTATCAAAACTCTTTATGTGCATTTGATAGGTAAGACAGGCATGACCAAAAAATGAATGAATATTCACAAAGAGCTAACAGAGAAGGTCCAGAGGAGAGCAACAAAGATGGTACTAGATGTTAAAGAGCAAAGTTACAGGTAAAGACTGGAGGCTTTAAGTTTGCCCACTTTGGAAGGGAAAAGAGTGAGAGATAACCTGATCACTACTTTTAAATTCTTAAAACAGATTGATGATATGGACAATTAACAGTCTTTTGAGAGATGTAGGAATAGAACACCATAGGACATAACCTGAAATTAAGTAATAAACCTGTTAAAAAGGATGCCAGGAAATATGATCATGAGTTGTGGATGAATGGAACAGGATGACTGAAGACATAATTAATGTGTACAATATACATAAATTTAAGAAGTTGTATGATAGTAGAGAACATTGAAGACATAGGGCCCCTACAAGTGTCAAAACTCCCTCCATGTACAATACAAATAAGCAATTACATAGGAGTTATTAGAATTTAAATGAGTTTCTGGGAGGATGTGCATATATCCATAACATCATTGTTTAAAAGCTGTGTGAGTAGGACTTTCCATGTGTAATGTTTTTATTGCTGGCTGTATTATTATTATTATTATTATTATTAAGGCATGTGTACGTGTAGGAAGAGAGGAAAGTGATTGGTTCTCAGTGAATGTAGGTTTGCGGCAGGGGTGTGTGATGTCTCCATGGTTGTTTAATTTGTTTATGGATGGGGTTGTTAGGGAGGTGAATGCAAGAGTTTTGGAAAGAGGGGCAAGTATGAAGTCTGTTGGGGATGAGAGAGCTTGGGAAGTGAGTCAGTTGTTGTTCGCTGATGATACAGCGCTGGTGGCTGATTCATGTGAGAAACTGCAGAAGCTGGTGACTGAGTTTGGAAAAGTGTGTGGAAGAAGAAAGTTAAGAGTAAATGTGAATAAAAGCAAGGTTATTAGGTACAGTAGGGTTGAGGGTCAAGTCAATTGGGAGGTGAGTTTGAATGGAGAAAAAGTGGAGGAAGTGAAGTGTTTTAGATATCTGGGAGTGGATCTGGCAGCGGATGGAACCATGGAAGCGGAAGTGGATCATAGGGTGGGGGAGGGGGCGAAAATCCTGGGGGCCTTGAAGAATGTGTGGAAGTCGAGAACATTATCTCGGAAAGCAAAAATGAGTATGTTTGAAGGAATAGTGGTTCCAACAATGTTGTATGGTTGTGAGGCGTGGGCTATGGATAGAGTTGTGCGCAGGAGGATGGATGTGCTGGAAATGAGATGTTTGAGGACAATGTGTGGTGTGAGGTGGTTTGATCGAGTGAGTAACGTAAGGGTAAGAGAGATGTGTGGAAATAAAAAGAGCGTGGTTGAGAGAGCAGAAGAGGGTGTTTTGAAGTGGTTTGGGCACATGGAGAGGATGAGTGAGGAAAGATTGACCAAGAGGATATATGTGTCGGAGGTGGAGGGAACAAGGAGAAGAGGGAGACCAAATTGGAGGTGGAAAGATGGAGTGAAAAAGATTTTGTGTGATCGGGGCCTGAACATGGAGGAGGGTGAAAGGAGGGCAAGGAATAGAGTGAATTGGAGCGATGTGGTATACCGGGGTTGACGTGCTGTCAGTGGATTGAAGCAAGGCATGTGAAGCGTCTGGGGTAAACCATGGAAAGCTGTGTAGGTATGTATATTTGCGTGTGTGGACGTATGTATATACATGTGTATGGGGGGGGGGTTGGGCCATTTCTTTCGTCTGTTTCCTTGCGCTACCTCGCAAACGCGGGAGACAGCGACAAAGTATAATATATATATAATAATAATATTATTATTATTATTATTATTATTATTATATTCAGCTTAGATTGTATTTCCATCTTTGAACAGATTGTTTTCCTTCTTGTAAACTACTCATCATTATTTTTGATAGTTTTATTTTTTTTCAGGTGAAATCAAACAGAGGCGGGGGGATGTTGGGGACAGGATGTCTGTTAAAGAAGTTGAAGAAAACCAAAATCAAGAAAGACTTGGCAAGGTTCTTCAGTGGCGAAGGATACTCCTGCTTATAATAGCTATTACAGTGCACAACATTCCTGGTAACTTATTCTTTTTATAAGTTAAGGATTCATTATACAGAGTGAGCCAAAAGTCAGTGCATCTGCCATAGATGATGAGTATATTCACTGAGTTTCTGTACAGTAATACATGTACATTTCTCATACTTAAGTTACAGATGTTGGAAAGTGGCACCCACATGTCTGCAGACATCCATCTACACATGTTGTTGGAAAGACTTGCAACAAATCATGTGGAGAGATGTTCCTGATGAAATTTGCATTGTCTCCTTTCAGTTGAGGAGAGTGTGAGGGTTACACAGTGTAGCAAATTTTTGCTTTTTCGTTTCTGGGTAATTTATTATTTTCTAATCATGTCTAAAAAGTATAGAAAATGGTTATTATTCCCTTGAAACTTTGCTTTTGTGATCAGGACAGTGATATTTTGAAATTTACATATTTTCAGAACATTCCTACTGATTAGGTTATATAGAACTTTCAAGAAGTTTCCAATAATGTAAATAATGGCATAAGTGCTTTAAGCCAATGCATAGGTGGATGCGTATACATACATTTCTCTGCGATGGCATATAGAGGCTGCAAGGATATGGCAAATGCATTTTGCCGTTTCTGCAGCCAGTTTATCAAAAAAGAGCGAAAAAGTACTCTGCAGCATCAGCTAAGATGTATGAGGCCTACCAGGCATATTTCAGCATGCCTGTTGGGGATCAAGACAAACTCTGTGCACCTCTTTTCACCTGTGAGGACTACAAAAAATTCTGGAAGGTAAGATAGACAATTGTTGCTCATTTGGATGGCAGAATTATGTTGTAAAATTTTTTAGAATTTTTGAATTTGATTTTTTATTTTCATTGTTATTAAAGAATGTGTTGAGAGAATTTCTTACACATTAGTCAAGGGAGAAATGAATTTATAAACAAATATGATGTTTTGCATAAATGAATTTTTAAACAAATATGATGTTTTGCATAATCACAATTTTATATTGTTCTTTTGCAAGATGGTAAAGAGGGGAAGAGAGCCATGAAGTTCATTATCCCAAGAATTTGGCGGGAACCCACTGACCACTCAAGTAATTGCTGCTTCTGCATGGTGGACTATTGCAAATGTGGGATTGGCAAGACTGTACCTGCTGTCATGTATCCGGACCTTCCATCATCCATTGCCCCATTGCCACACTGCCCTGAGCTCCCCATACCCATTCCTCTGGAGAGAGAGCAGCTTTCGTCAGAACAGACCAGCAAGTCAGAGGGGGAGGAAGACATTGTAGATCCAGATTACAATATCAGAGTTGCAGCTAAGGAGAGAAACCCATGCTACTCCAATAAAAAAGACCTCAACAACTTGATCAAAGATCTTGGGCCCACAAATCCAGTGCTGAGCTTTTGACCTCTTGGCTCAAGCAATGGAATGTGTTGGATGAAAGTGTGCAAATCACAGATCAGAGGAAGCATCTCCTAGGTTTTTCCAGATTTTTCACCCATCAAGATGGGCTTTGCTTCTGCCACATGTAACCAGTCTGTTCAAGGCAATCAGAATCACTAGTAACCCAAATGAGTGGTGCCTCTCTATTGACAGCTCATCCAGGAACCTCAGAGCCATGCTGCTCCATAACAGGAACAAGTGCCCGTCTCCTCCCCTGGCTCACTCAGTGCACCTCAAAGAAGATGCAGCTGTGTCAAGATCTTGTTAGATGCCTTGAAGTATATTGAGTACAGCTGGTAGGTCATCAGAGACTTCAAAATGGTGGCATTCCTGATGGGTCTCCAAGGTGGTTTTACTTAATTTCCCTGCTATCTTTGCCATTGGGAGACCATGGCCCACTACCACAGGCAGGATTAGCCAAAGCAGACCGGAATTCTCTGTGGGGATGAACAGTGTCAAGTGGGAACCACTGGTGGACCCCTGGAAGGCATTGATGCCACCACTGCACATAAAATTAGGCCTTTTGAAACAAATGTGTCACAGCTCTAGGTAAGGAGTTTGCAGCTTCCAAGTACCTTCAAGACTTGTTCTCTAAGCTGTCTGAGGCTAAGGTCAAAGCCAAAAAATATGTGGAGCTGGTTGAGACTATGGTGAAGAACTATGGCTAAATGGGCTGCAGGATGTCCCTCAGAGTCCAAGTCCTTGATGCTCATATTGATAAATTCAAGGAGAACATTGAGCGTATTTGGAGGAGCAAGGCGAGTGTTTACACCAGGATATACTGGACTGCTACCAAGGAACATAGAACAAGAACCTGATGGGAGATCAATTTATTTGGGGTCTGATGTATGAAAGTGATTTGAAGTACAATTGTAAGTCTTGAAAGCAACTCACTTATAAATCTTTTGTGATCACTTTTGTTTAGCATTAGTTTAAATACATGTTTATTTTTGTTCATATGTTGTTTTTCTGACTTGATGTGAATAAAGATGTGCAGATACGACTGTTGTCCAATTGGAAGTATGTAAATTTCAAAATATCACTGTCTTGGTCACAGAAGCAAAGTTTGAAGGGAGTGATAGCCTTTTTCTCCACTTTTTATGCAAAGTAACTAGGAAATAACAGGAATGGGTGAAGGCAAGCAAGTATGAATATGTACATATGTAAATGTCTGTGTATTTGTGTGTGTATATGTTATGTATATGTACATGTATGGGCATATATATATATATATATATATATATATATATATATATATATATATATATATATCTTTTCTTCTTTCTTTCAAACTATTCGCCATTTCCCGCATTAGCGAGGTAGCGTTAAGAACAGAGGACTGGGCCTTTGAGGGAATACCCTCACCTGGCCCAATTCAGGTGAGGATATTCCCTCAAAGGTCCAGTCCTCTGTTCTTAATGCAACCTCGCTAATGCGGGAGATGGCGAATAGTATGAAAGACATATATACACATGTGCATGATTTATACTGTCTGCCTTTATTAATTCCCATCGCCACCCTGCCACTCATGAAATAACAACCCCCTCCCCCCTCATGTGTGCGAGGTAGCGCTAGGAAAAGACAACAAAGGCCACATTCGTTCACACTCAGTCTCTAGCTGTTATGTAATAATGCACCGAAACCACAGCTCCCTTTCCACATCCAGGCCCCACAGAACTTTCCATGGTTTACCCCAGACGTTTCACATGCCCTGGTTCAATCCATTGACAGCACGTCGACCTCGATATACCACATCATTCCAATTCACTCTATTCCTTGCATGCCTTTCACCCTCCTGCATGTTCAGGCCCCGATCACTTAAAATCTTTTTCACTCCATCTTTCCACCTCCAGTTTGGTCTCCCACTTTTCCTTGTTCCCTCCACCTCTGACACATATATCCTCTTGGTCAATCTTTCCTCACTCATTCTCTCCATGTGACCAAACCATTTCAAAACACCCTCTTCTGCTCTCTCAACCACACTCTTTTTATTACCACACATCTCTCTTACCCTATTATTACTTACTCAATCAAACCACCTCACACCACATATTGTCCTCAAACATCTCATTTCCAGCACATCCACCCTCCTGCGCACAACTCTATCCATAGCCCACGCCTCACAACCATATAACATTGTTGGAACCACTATTCCTTCAAACATACCCATTTTTGCTTTCCGAGATAATGCTTTCGACTTCCACACTTTCTTCAATGCTCCCAGAATTTTTGCCCCCCTCCCCCAACCTATGGTTCACTTCCGCTTCCATGGTTCCATCCGCTGCCAAATCCACTCCCAGATATCTAAAACACTTCACTTCCTCCAGTTTTTCTCCATTCAGACTTACCTCCCAATTGACTTGACCCTCAACGCTACTGTACCTAATAACCTTGCTCTTATTCACATTTACTCTCAACTTTCTTCTTTCACACACTTTACCAAACTCAGTCACCAGCTTCTGCAGTTTCTCACATGAATCAGCCACCAGCACTGTATCATCAGTGAACAACAACTGACGCACTTCCCAAGCTCCCTCATCCACAATAGACTGCATACTTGCTCCTCTTTCCAAAACTATTGCATTCACCTCCCTAACAACCCCATCCATAAACAAAGTAAACAACCATGGAGACATCACACACCCCTGCCACAAATCTACGCTCACTGAGAACCAATCATTTTCCTCTCTTCCTACAAGTACACTTGCCTTACATCCTTGATAAAACCTTTTCACTGCTACTAACAACTTGCCTCCCACACCATATATTCTTAATACCTTCAACAGAGCATCTCTATCAACTATGAATGCTACATACAAATCCATTTGCTTTTCTAAGTATTTCTCACCTACATTCTTCAAAGCAAACACCTGATCCAAACATCCTCTACCACTTCTGAAACCACACTGCTCTTCCCCAATCTGATGCTCTGTACATGCCTTCACCCTTGCAATCAATACCCTCCCATATAATTTACCAGGAATACTCAACAAACTTATACCTCTGTAATTTGAACACTCACCTTTGTCCCCTTTGCCTTTGTACAATGGCACTATGCAAGCATTCCGCCAATCCTCAGGCACCTCACCATGAATCATACATACATTAATTAACCTTACCAACCAGTCAACAATACAGTCACCCCCTTTTTTTTAATATATTCCACTGCAAGTCCTTCCAAACCCGCTGCCTTGCCAGCTTTCATCTTCTGCAAAGCTTTTACTACCTCTTCTCTGTTTCCCAAATCATTTTCCCTAACCCTCTCACTTTGCACACCACCTCGACCAAAACACCCTATATCTGCCACTCTATCATCAAACACATTCAACAAACCTTCAAAATACTCACTTCATCTCCTTCTCACATCACCAGTGCTTGTTATCACCTCCCCATCAACCCCCTTCACTGAAGTTCCCATTTGTTCCCTTGTCTTATGCACTTTATTTACCTCCTTCCAAAACATCTTTTTATTCTCCCTGAAATTTAATGATACTCTCTCACCCCAACTCTCATTTGCCCTCTTTTTCACCTCTTGCACCTTTCTCTTGACCTCCTGCCTCTTTCTTTTATACATCTCCCACTCATTTGCATTATTTCCCTGCAAAAATCATCCAAATGCCTCTCTCTTCTCTTTCACTAATAATCTTACATCTTCATCCCACCACTCACTATGCTTTCTAATCTGCCCACCTCTCACACTTTTCATGCCACAAGCATCTTTTGTGCAAGCCATCACTGCTTCCCTAAATACATCCCATATATATATATATATATATATATATATATATATATATATATATATATATATATATATATATATATATATATATATATATATTTTTTTTTTTTTTTTTTTTTTTTTTTTTTTTTTGCCGCTGTCTCCCGCGTTTGCGAGGTAGCCAGGTGGTAGAGTGTCCCGCAGTGTATCGAGACAGACTTCCCCAGAACATTTTTAAAGGGGAAGAAAATGTTTATGGTTGTGTTACTGGAGTGATAGTTTTCATACATGGTGCTCTGACAAGAAAATAGTGAAATTGGAAAAAAATGTAGCTTAGACATTGAAGCTTATTCTCTTTTTCAAAGTGATAGTGATGGAAAGCAAAAAGGTGCTTTTCATAAATGTACTGGAAAAGTTGAGGTCCAGATAAATTTTTGGTCTGTCAAAGGCTTTATTATGGCGGATGACCAACTACCTACCCTCATGTATTCAAGATATGGTTGTACTTTGTGTAATGAAGAAAATTGAGAAACATCAAAGCCAATATTCCTGTTTCATGATAAGAGAAGTGGACTAGGCAGTATGATACAGTGGTTAAATTGATGAAAACTACTATTGACGTTTGTGTAAATAAATTATACATTTCCCTTTTCCATAGCCAGAGGTTGAACCATTATGTGACATTCATTTTTTTTTCATTTCATTTCAAGCTAGAAGTTTGTTTTTTAAATTATTTCTTACATTTTTTCATATGTATATATATATGTATATGTGTGTATGTGTGTATATGTGCGTATGTATGTGTATATGCATATATATATGCATATATATGTATGTTATCCCTGGGATAGGGGTGAAAGAATACTTCCCACGCATTCCTCGCGTGTCGTAGAAGGCGACTAGAGGGGACGGGAGCAGGGGGCCAGAAATCCTCCCCTCCTTGTATTTTTAACTTTCTAAAATGGGAATATATATATATACTGTCTCCCGCGTTTGCGAGGTAGCGCAAGGAAACAGACGAAAGAAATGGCCCAACCCACCCCCATACACATGCATATACATACACGTCCACACACGCAAATATACATACCTACACAGCTTTCCATGGTTTACCCCAGACGCTTCACATGTCCTGATTCAATCCACTGACAGCACGTCAACCCCAGTATACCACATCGATCCAATTCACTCTATTCCTTGCCCTCCTTTCACCCTCCTACATGTTCAGGCCCCGATCACACAAAATCTTTTTCACTCCATCTTTCCACCTCCAATTTGGTCTCCCACTTCTCCTCGTTCCCTCCACCTCCGACACATATATCCTCTTGGTCAATCTTTCCTCACTCATTCTCTCCATGTGCCCATATATATATATATATATATATATATATATATATATATATATATATATATATATATATATATATATAAATCTGTATATATATATATATATATATATATATATATATATATATATATATATATATATATATATATATATATATATGTGTGTGTGTGTCTGTGTGTGTGTGTGTTTCCTTGCGCTACCTTGCTAACGTGGGAGACAGCGACAAAGCAAAATGAATAAATAGATAAAAATGTATATATATATTATACCTCGTGCACATGCAGGGGGAGGGGGTTGTCATTTCATGTGTGGCTGGGTGGCGACAGGAATTAATAAGGGCAGACAGTATGAATTATGTACATGTGTATATATGTATATGTCTGTGTGTATATATATGTACTCGTTGAGATGTATAGGTATGTATATGTGCTGTGTGTGGATGTGTATGTATATACATGAGTATTTGGGTGGGTTGGGCCATTCTTTCATCTGCTTCCTTGCGCTAGCTCGCTAATGTGGGAGACAGCAATAAAGGATAATAAAAATAAATAGTGTATACGAGTGGATGAGGCGTTCTTCATCATTCCTGGTGCTACCTTGCTGATGCAGGAAAAAGCAATTAATTATAATAAGCCTAGGAACAAAAATTTTTTACTCATTGTTATCTGTAAACTGTGCCTTTCCTTGCTCCCCACAGATAATAATAAGGGTGTGTAAGATCTGGTGACTGTAATGGCCAAATGTCCTTTCAAAATTATTGTCCCTGAACCCATTGCGCAGTAGCTTCATGAAGACTCAAGCTGTGTGTGCAGTAGCACCATCTTGTTGGAAGTAGCTGCAGGTAATTTTTTCCTCATTTGAATACCGAATGAAATGGTGAAGAATAAATTCACAATACATTCGGAGTTGATTGTATCACTAGAGAGGATTGGGCTGATTATCCAGTTTCATGACATACCACACACCAACCTTCTGTTTGTGTAATGATGTCTCCTTGATCTCTTGCAGATTAGTTGCTGACCAAATGCGGCTGTTTTGGGTGCTGGTGTAACCATATAAATGAAACCACACCTCATTAGTAAAGAATGTAGCTCCCAGAATATCCTATCAATTGGCAGTGATAAAGTGTAAACCATCAGCAATATTCAACACACTTGATGTCATGTTCTCAGTTTTTTCACATGTTATCTTGTAGGGATACGGGTGCAACTGCTTCTTCAGCACACTTTATGTACTGCTATACGAGACACCCATCTGCTGTGCCTATTTACAAATGGACTTTTTTGGGCTCTGCATCATCCAATTTGAAATACGGAGTATGCTCTCTGTTACTACTGCCAGTCTGCTGGATGTTGATGTGTACACAACTGAATCATTTTCAAGAAACTTGGCAGTTTACCACAGCACTTGCATTGTGATGTGGGATGGGAGTGTTTAGATAATTTTCAAGAAACTTTGTTGCACAACATGTGTATTTTGGTCTGCACTATGTAACACCTGTTCCACCAAAAACACTTGAGCCTCAAGCAAGTAAAGTATTTTCACATTAACACCTTATTGCTTGTGGAGGTGCTCACTTTCAGAGAAATGGTTAAATGACATTGAGTGAGGAAGTATGGGAGGAGTGGGAGTTTGGTCACTGTACGTGTCAAAAGTCACATATGCCATTTACTGTAACAATACTATTTAGAATGTGGTTTTATCTTTTGTGGAATAGGTGCACACTGACTTTCGGTTCACATTTTATATTTATAACAATGTGTAGATAAGTATTGTTTGAAAATGGTTATAGAGAGATTTGAGATTTAGATTTAGAAAAAGTATTGTTAAACAGTGCCAGTGGTTCAGTCAGTTTGTCTAGGAAGAAAGATATGTGTAAGATTGATATTTTAAGGAGTGGTATATTTTATTTATGATTACATAAAGACCAGTTTCTATGAAAGAGTCCTGGTGTTACCCAGGACCTTTCTAAAGGTGTGTTACAGTAGCTGGGAGGTATAGATTCCTTTGGAATGGTAAGTTTTTTTTATGAGATTATACTCTCGATGATCCATCCTCATCAAGGATGACTTTTCACTCATAGCAACACCAATGGTATGATTTAAAGGAGTGAATAGGATTTAAACAGAGCTTTATTGAAAAATAAGAGGTGGAGAGCTTTAATGGTATGGGGTTAGGGAAATGTACATGGGTTTAAAAACATAAGCAGTATTTTTGATGAGGTTGAAAGAAGGAATGAGGGTATGCCAGAGAATGTATGATGTGCAGTGACTGGTGTTTAGATGAGTTTCCTCTTTTTGTATCTTTATTGAAAGCTTCTTGGAATGTACACTAAAGTAAAGCAGGTTTATGTTGTGGCACATTGTTTGACAAGATTTTCAACAATCTAAGATCCAATTTCATTCTTGCTTACCACTCTCGGTTGTTTTAAGGCAATTTTGAAGGTGTACTTAATCCTATATAATGTTTAGTATTTTGATGACTAATAATTTTCAGTTATCCATGAGCTTAGTAAAGTCAAAAGCATTAAAGATAGAAATGGGCTAAACCAAAACACAAGGGTTTAACCCCATAACATCTCTTGGTGAAAATTTACACTAGTAGAGCGACACCTCCAGACAGATATTTACACTGTTTTGTGTCTCAATTTCTATCCAAACGCTAAGCTTGAATGTTGTCTGAGGTGGCAGTGCACAATGATTTCTCCTTATAGTATGGCATCCTTTAGTCAACCCAATGACAGTATTTTTCATGGTATGTTGCTGTAAATAGCAAAAGAAACCCAAAGGAGTTTTATGGATATGTTAAAGCAAGAAAGTTCTTACACAGTCAATTGGTCCATTGATACCTGAAAATGGTGACTTGATTCAAGACAACAAAGGCATTTAGAAGATTTTGAATGATTTAGTCGCTTCTTTATTCAAAACTGAAAATACAGCTTATGTTCTGAATCCAAGTCCATTGCTAAGAAAGGAAAACATTTTGCAGCATATGGACATAAGTACGAAATGGAATGAAAATAGAACAGCAGGCCCAGAAGTTTGTTCAAGGACAATTTCACTTGCTGCAGGGAAAGTTCCAGAGGAATGGGAGCTTACTAAAGTAACTGCTACATTCAAACAAAGTAATGAAACACTGCCTGGAAATTATTGTCGAATTAGCATACTGTCTGTAGTTGGTAAACTTATGGAAACCATCTTTCAGGATGAGACTGTAAATCATTTAGAGGACTACCACTTAACAGAATACTCTCAGCATGATTTTTGATGGGGCCAGGTGAGGATTTTCCCCTTTAAGACTTGGTCCTCCTTTCTTAATGCTACTGTGCTAACATGGGAAATGGCGAACATGTATGAAAAAATACACACATACACACATGTATAGATATTTGCTTACTACTGTTTATTTCCCTTCCTAGGAGTTCCTTCCATCCTTATGAGGCTCCAATAGCACTCGTAAAGCGAGCAACATCCATCAGTCAGGACCACAGGTCATAAAGTGTAGTTATATGTGTGCATCTACGTGAATATAGTGCAGAGCAATTAAATAGTAAGTACCCAGTGTCCTCTTTATATTATTTGCATTGTAGGCATGAAGTGTCTTGGGATATGTAGAAATAGTGTTTGTTGTATTGTAGTGATGGGTGATGTTCGGAGCATAAGTGCAAGACTGTGACTCATGTTTGGCCAGGGAGTGTGGTTTCTGATGTGTCTGTCTGGTGGGTTGGAGTTATCCTTATAAGGCTGAGTTTTGGAGCTGAGTTAGTGCTTGTCAGGTTAATACTTTTTTTTTGTGGGGGTTGGGGTTTAATGAAGTGTGAGGCTGGGATAAGCTTTTTAATTCTACTTGGAAGTTGGTGCTTAGTTATAGAATGGTTTGGGAAGGAGGGGTATAGTGCCATTGCATAATAATTGATGTGATGGCCTTTATTAAGGCATTCAGTTACTCATGCTGTCTCAGTTAAGGTAAACAAAAATCAGGAAAATGTGCACTGCTACCTCAGCCACAGTCTAGACTCACTGTGCAGCCTTGAAATTGAGTTGCGCAACTTGATGCATATATTTCCTTCTTGTGGCATTGCTTAGCTGGGGTGAATATCTTTTTGGAATCATTAAGGGCATAAAGAGTGAGGACTGATGAAGCCAAAATAGATAAGGTGTTCTTAAGCTTGTGTGTGATTCAGGAATGTATGACTGAGATATTATGGACATGTTATACAACTAGATGCTGAAAAATTAACAGAAAGAGTTCGAATAAAATGTAAAAGTTCTTTTACAAGTTGTGAGGAAGGCTGAAATTAAGATATAATTGCTGGGCAAGACTATATTTAATGTGCTTTTAATGATAAATCTCTGAAGATGTTTAGAGATCATGGTGAGGGAAGAGATTCTGTATGAGCCATCCTGCTGTGTATTTGAGGAAGTCTTGATATATTTTGATTGATTTGATAAGTGGGGCTTAGGCTTATCTCAAAAGTCATTTTCTTTTGTCAAGATAAAATTCTTATCAGTATGAGTTGATCTGATCAGTCTTAATACCCAATACTTTTGTATTTTCACTGGTTTTAGTTTTCAATGTGTTTTGGAGCAGATATTTCTGTTGCAGAGCAGTGGGATTTTACTGTATTACTCATTCCCATTTCAAGTATATTCCTTGAAGTTGTTTCTGGTAGTGAGAGTTGTAAGGTATATAAGGATTTTTCACAGCTTAAACCAAAGAAAACTTATTTTGAGAATGTATTGTAAAGGTTGATTAGAATTCTTTGGATTCTTTTCAAGTACCAGTGTGCTTTGAAGTAAACAGTAGGGCTAAGCAATATTCCATTATTATTTTTCGTTTCATGATATTATAGATAAAACAGTGAAAGTAAATGTGAATAAGAGCAAGGTTATTAGGTACAGTAGGGTTGAGGGTCAAGTCGATTGGGAGGTAAATTTGAATAGAGAAAAACTGGAGGAAGTAAAGTGTTTTAGATATCTGAGAGTGGATCTGGCAGCGGATGGAACCATGGAAGCGGAAGTGAATCATAGGGTGGGGGAGGGGACAAAAATTCTGGGAGCCTTGAAGAATGTTTGGAAGTTGAGAACATTATCTCGGAAAGCAAAAATGGGTATGTTTGAAGGAATAGTGGTTCCAACAATGTTGTATGGTTGTGAGGCGTGGACTATGGATAGAGTTGTGCGCAGGAGGGTGGATGTGCTGGAAATGAGATTTTTGAGGACAATATGTGGTGTAAGGTGGTGTGATCGAGTAAGTAATGTAAGGGTAAGAGAGATGTGTGGAAATAAAAAGAGTGTGGTTGAGAAAGCAGAAGAGGGTGTTTTGAAATGGTTTGGTCACATGGAGAGAATGAGTGAGGAAAGATTGACCAAGAGGATATATGTGTCAGAGGTGGAGGGAGCGAGGAGAAGTGGGAGACCAAAGTGGAAGTGGAAAGATGGAGTGAAAAAGATTTTGAGTGATCGGGGCCTGAACATGCAGGAGGGTGAAAGGCGGGCAAGGAATAGAGTGAATTGGAACAATGTGGTATACAGGGGTTGACATGCTGTCAATGGATTGAATTAGGGCATGTGAAGCATCTGGGGTAAACCATTGAAATTTGTGTGGGGCCTGGATGTGGAAAGGGAGCTGTGGTTTCGGTGCATTATTACATGACAGCTAGAGACTGAGTGTGAACGAATGGGGCCTTTGTTGTCTATTCTTAGTGCTACCTCGCACACATGAGGGGGAGGGGGATGTTATTACATGTGTGGTGAGGTGGCGATGGGAATAAATAAAGGCAGACTGAATTATGTACATGTGTATATATGTATGTCTGTGTGTGTATATATATGTATACATTGAGATGTATAGGTATGTATATTTGCGTGTGTGGATGTGTATGTATATACATGTGTATGTGGGTGGGTTGGGCCATTCTTTCGTCTGTTTCCTTGCGCTACCTCGCTAAAGCAGGAGACAGCGACAAAGCAAAATATAAGATAAATAAATAAGTGAAATTTCAATAATAGGAATCTTTCTCCTCAGAGGGTTTAGCAGTTGGTGTTGGCTTTGGAGCAATAGGAAAAACTCCACTTGCTACATTCAGCAAAGCCAAGTAAGTTCCATTTGTTGTCTTTGTAATTGTATTATGTACTGTTATGATTTTTGTTTTCAGTATCTTTTTTCTGTTATAATAAAGTATTTAATATTTCTCCACCTGTTGATTTAGATTTGTGATCATTGAGTGTGGTTTGCGAAACCATTTCAGTGCCTCACGTATCTGTAAAGGAAAGGTTAATGCTGTGTAAGAGGTGATAGACAATGAGTTTCCTGTAAGTGATACAAAACTAATCAGTTGTGTAGAAACCATCCATTCTTTGCCACAAAATCAAAAGGGTATTTTCTGCAAGATGCTGATCAATGGTGAACCAGTAAAGATGCAGATTGATTGTGGTGCTGCTGCTAGTTATTATCTGTTAATTATATTGATAATGCTCATGTCTTGAAGGAGAAGGTTCCTCTATACTTGTGGGACACAAAGGTGCTGGGCAGGTGTTTTGTAAAGACAGTGAATACCAGGATGGGATTAGAATATAATGTCTGATATATTGTTGTTAGTGCAAGTAGCCTTATCCCATTATCCACTGACAGTTCATCAGTAGAGATGGGATAAGTAACAGTTAGTTATGATAATTTGGAGAGTATGAATGTGGTAAAACTGCATATTGATTTTGTAGAGAATTTTTGACAGTGTTTGATGACCAATATGGGATCCTTGCCTTGTGGTCCTGTGCATCTGAGAGTATCTGGTGATGTTGACTGTTATGGTTGGCTAGTTAGGAGGATCCCAGGGGTGATGAAACAAAGAGCTGATGTGGTTTTTTTTGATAAGTTACAGTATGAAGGTAAAATAGTTCCTGTGGATAAACCAACAGACTTGGTGAATCATATGTCTTTCACTACAAAAAAGTTGATTTATCTTACAGTGTGCATTGACCCTAGACCCTTAACTGTGGCCCTGAAGAGAGAATATTGTAAACTAAGGTTGGTACATATGTGGTCTTTCAGAGGAATAAGGGTTCACTACAGCTGGTACATATATGATTTCTGCATTCAAAACTCATGGATAGAAGATTGTTGGGCATTGTTAATAGACCTACATGGCATCATTCTTAATGATGCACAGTAAGTACAGGCTGCTGCCATGCTATTCCAACCCCACTTCATTTGCTGATATTTGTAGTGAGGAAGACTTGGGCTCACTATTTACATTAATAGCAGATGATGAATGCCCATGTATTGATGAGAGGCATAGTGATCCTGGGAGTTGGTGATGATGGACATGACCCCACACACATCCCACCACCAAAACAGATACAGTGTGTGAATAGTGGGGATAGAGTGCACTGTTGTATATGGGAATGGCACGCTGTGCCATTGACACCAAAAGACTTCATGTTTAATTCTGCAAGTCCAGGAATAGAAAATGCCTCTTCAAGGGAATTTAAATTTCCCTTTAGTTGATTGAGTTGGATATAATGGAAAAGATTGGGAAGGAAACGAAAAGATATTATCAACATCTCAGGAAAATTCTTCCACCATTTTTACCTTGCAGTAAATTGGTTGATGGGAAAATGCAACAAAGGATGACATCTTTTCATCTGTGTAATGTTTCCTATGTCACTTGTTGAAAGAATCAGACCAATTGACACGTGAACAATGGATGACATGTACAAGGTGAAGATTTTTGAAAAGCTAAAGCCTTGACTGCTTTCTTCAGCTCCTGCAAGTTATTCACTTTGTTGAAAATAAAAAAACTTTTGTGAGGAGGCAATAATTTGTAGAGGATGCATTATTGGATTATGTGTTGATAGGCTTGTGAAAGAGAGACTTTTGGATGTTAATGTGGTGAGGGGCAACTGGAGGGATGCGTGATCATTATCTTGTGGAGGTGAAGGTGAAGACATATAGAGGTTTTCAGAAGAAGAGAGAATGTTGGGGTGAAGAGAGTGGCGAGAGTAAGTGAGCTTGAAAAAGAGAGTGGCGAGAGTAAGTGAGCTTGGAAAAGAGACTTGTGTGAGGAAGTACTAGGAGAGATTGAGTGCAGAATGGAAAAAGGTGAGGGCAAATGATATAAGGGGAGTGGGGGAGGAATGGGATGTATTTAGGAAAGCATTGATGGGTTGCACAAAAGATGCTTGTGGAATGAGAAAGGTGGGGAGGTGAGCAGATTAGAAAGGGTAGTGAGTGGTGGGATGAAAAAGTAAGATTGTTAGTGAAAAAGAAGAGAGAGGCATTTGGATGATTTTTGCAGGTAAATAGTGCAAATGACTGGGAGATGTATAAAAGAAAGAGGTAAGAGGTCAAGAGGAAGGTGCAAGAGGTGAAAAAGGGCAAATGAGAGTTGGGGTGAGAGCGTATCATTAAATTTCAGGGAGAATAATAAGATGTTTTGGAAGGAGGTAAATAAAGTGTGTAAGACAAGAGAACAAATGGGAACATCGGTGAAGGGGGCAAATGGGGAGGTAATAACAAGTAGTTGGGAAGTGAGAGGGAGATGGAGTGAGTATTTTGAAGGTTTGTTGAATGTGTTTGATGATAGAGTAGCAGATATAGGGTGTTTTGGTTGAGGTGGTATGCGAAGTGAGAGGGTCAGGGAGAATGATTTGGTAAACAGGGAAGTGATGGTGAAAGCTTTGCGGAAGATGAAAGCCTGTAAGGCGGTGGGTTTGGATGGTATTGCAGTGAAACTTATTAAAAAAGAGGTGACTGTGTTGTTGACTGGTTGGTGAGGATATTCGTTGCATGTATGGTCCATGGTGAAGTGCCTGAGGATTGGTGGAATGCATGCATAGTGCCATCATACAAAGGCAGAGGGGATAAAGGTGAGTGTTCAAATTACAGAGGTATAAGTTTGTTGAGTATTCCTGGGAAATTTTATGATAGGGTATTGATTGAGAGGGTAAAGACATATACAGAGCATCAGATTGGGGAAGAGCAGTGTGGTTTTAGAAGTGGTAGAGGATGTGTGGATCAGGTGTTTGCTTTGAAGAATGTATGTGAGAAATACTTGGAAAAACAAATGGATTTGTATGTAGCATTTATGGATCTGGAGAAGGCATATGATAGAGTTGATAGACATGCTTTGTGGAAGGTATTAAGAGTATATGGTGTGGGAGGTAGGTTGCTAGAAGCAGTGAAGAGTTTTTATCGAGAATGTAAGGCATGTGTACGAGTAGGAAGAGAGGAAAGTGATTGGTTTCCAGTGAATCTTGGTTTGCGGCAGGGGTGCGTGATGTCTCCATGGTTGTTTAATAACAATTGTTTATGGATGGGGTTGTTAGGGAGGTGAATGTAAGAGTTTTGGAGAGAAGGGCAAGTATGCAGTCTGTTGTGGATGAGAGGGCTTGGGAAGTGAGTCAGTTGTTGTTCGCTGATGATACAGCGCTGGTGGCTGATTCGGGTGAGAAACTGCAGAATTTGGTGAGTGAGTTTGGTAAAGTGTGTGAAAGAAGAAAGCTGAGAGTAAATGTGAATAAGAGCAAGGTTATTAGGTTCAGTAGGGTTGAGGGACAAGTCAATTGGGAGGTAAGTTTGAATGGAGAAAAACTGGAGGAAGTGAAGTGTTTTAGATATCTGGGAGTGGATTTGGCAGTGGATGGAACCATAGAAACGGAAGTGAGTCACGGGGTGGGGTGGTGGCAAAGGTTCTGGGAGCATTGAAGAATGTGTGGAAGGCAAGAGCGTTATGTCGGAAAGCAAAAATGGGTATGTTTGAAGAAATAGGGGTTCCAACAATGTTATATGGTTGTGAGGCACGGGCTATAGATACGGTTGTGCAGAGGAGGGTGGACGTGTTGGAAATGAGATGTTTGAGGACAATATGTAGTTTGAGGTGGTTTGATCGAGTAAGTAATGAAAGGGTAAGAGAGATGTGATCATAAAAAGAGTGTGGTTGAGAGAGTAGAAGAGGGTGTATTGAAATGGTTTGGTCACATTGAGAGAATGAGTGAGGAAAGATTGACCAAGAGGATATATGTGTCAGAGGTGGAGGGAACGAGGAGAAGTGGAAGACCAAATTGGAATATGTACATGTGTATATATGTATATGTCTGTGTATATATATGTATGTGTACGTTGAAATGTACATGTGCGTGTGTGGGTGTTTATGTATATACATGTGTATGTGGTTGGGCCATTCTTTCGTCTGCTTCCTTGCACCACCTCGCGAATGCAGGAGATGGCAACAAAGTATATAAAAGAATTATGATATATTTGTACAAGATCCTGGATGAAATTCATGCCCTTTCAAGATTTATTTTAGATGAGAGTTAAGCGCTATGGAGAGAGATCGTCTGGTATGTGTTCTCCCAAATGCACCACTATGTTCGGATACATTGGGTAAATTATAAGTCTCTTGATCATAACTTTTCACATGAATATTTTTATATAATGTAAAAAGAGTTGCCTTGTGGGGATTTTCCAACTAAGGCTTAGTCTTCTGTTCTTGATTTACCTAACATGCAGGAAATGGCAAATATGTATAAAGAAATGTTACCCATATGAAGTTGTTACTAGATTTTCTTGAGAAAATGAGATGAAGCAGAATATCATGCCATTACATTGTGCATCTGGCAGTTCTGAGTGAGGTGCATAACTTTAAAAATATGCACATGCTGATGGTGTGAGGACAGACAAATCCAGCTGAGTCCTACATTGTTGCCATCAGGACAGATTACCCTATATTTTTTTTTTTTTTTTTTTTTTTTTTTTTTTTTTTTGCCGCTGTCTCCCGCGTTTGCAAGGTAGCGCAAGGAAACAGACGAAAGAAATGGCCCAACCCACCCCCATACACATGTATATACATACGTCCACACATGCAAATATACATACCTACACAGCTTTCCATGGTTTACCCCAGACGCTTCACATGCCCTGATTCAACCCGCTGACAGCACGTCAACCCCGGTATACCACATCGATCCAATTCACTCTATTCCTTGCCCTCCTTTCACCCTCCTGCATGTTCAGGCCCCGATCACACAAAATCTTTTTCACTCCATCTTTCCACCTCCAATTTGGTCTCCCACTTCTCCTCGTTCCCTCCACCTCCGACACATATATCCTCTTCGTCAGTCTTTCCTCACTCATTCTCTCCATGTGCCCAAACCATTTCAAAACACCCTCTTCTGCTCTCTCAACCACGCTCTTTTTATTTCCACACATCTCTCTTACCGTTACGTTACTTACTCGATCAAACCACCTCACACCACACATTGTCCTCAAACATCTCATTTCCAGCACATCCATCCTCCTGCGCACAACTCTATCCATAGCCCATGCCTCGCAACCATACATCATTGTTGGAACCACTATTCCTTCAAACATACCCATTTTTGCGTTCCGAGATAATGTTCTCGACTTCCACACATTCTTCAAGGCTCCCAGAATTTTCGCCCCCTCCTCCACCCTATGATCCACTTCCGCTTCCATGGTTCCATCTGCTGCCAGATCCACTCCCAGATATCTAAAACACTTTACTTCCTCCAGTTTTTCTCCATTCAAACTTACCTCCCAATTGACTTGACCCTCAACCCTACTGTACCTAATAACCTTGCTCTTATTCACATTTACTCTTAACTTTCTTCTTTCACACGCTTTACCAAACTCAGTCACCAGCTTCTGCAGTTTCTCACATGAATCAGCCACCAGCGCTGTATCATCAGCGAACAACATCTGACTCACTTCCCAAGCTCTCACATCCCCAACAGACTTCATACTTGCCCCTCTTTCCAAAACTCTTGCATTCACCTCCCTAACAACCCCATCCATAAACAAATTAAACAACCATGGAGACATCACACACCCCTGCCGCAAACCTACATTCACTGAGAACCAATCACTTTCCTCTCTTCCTACACATACACATGCCTTACATCCTCGATAAAAACTTTTCACTGCTTCTAACAACTTGCCTCCTACACCATATATTCTTAATACCTTCCTCAGAGCATCTCTATCAACTCTATCATATGCCTTCTCCAGATCCATAAATGCTACATACAAATCCATTTGCTTTTCTAAGTATTTCTCACATACATTCTTCAAAGCAAACACCTGATCCACACATCCTCTACCACTTCTGAAACCAGTGTTCTTCCCCAATCTGATGCTCTGTACATGCCTTCACCCTCTCAATCAATACCCTCCCATATAATTTACCAGGAATACTCAACAAACTTATACCTCTGTAATTTGAGCACTCACTCTTATCCCCTTTGCCTTTGTACAATGGCACTATGCACGCATTCCGCCAATCCTCAGGCACCTCACCATGAGTCATACATAAATTGAATGACCTTACCAACCAGTCAATAATACAGTCACCCCCTTTTTTAATAAATTCCACTGCAGTACCATCCAAACCTGCTGCCTTGCCAGCTTTCATCTTCCGCAAAGCTTTTACTACCTCTTCTCTGTTTACCAAATCATTTTCCCTAACCCTCTCACTTTGCACACCACCTCGACCAAAACACCCTATATCTGCCACTCTATCATCAAACACATTCAACAAACCTTCAAAATACTCACTCCATCTACTTCTCACATCACCACTACTTGTTATCACCTCCCCATTTGCGCCCTTCACTGAAGTTCCCATTTGCTCCCTTGTCTTACGCACTTTATTTACCTCCTTCCAGAACATCTTTTTATTCTCCCTAAAATTTAATGATACTCTCTCACCCCAACTCTCATTTGCCCTCTTTTTCACCTCTTGCACCTTTCTCTTGACCTCCTGTCTCTTTCTTTTATACATCTCACACTCAATTGCATTTTTTCTAAATGTAATTCTTAGTTTTTTAATTTTCGTTGTTACTACCTTGTGGGGATTAGGCCTTGAAATTAGCCACAGTGAATGGGCTAAACAGCAACTAATAAGATTAGGAAATCCAGAGGGGAAAAATAGTAGATGATGATGCTAGGATATCAGAGGAGCTATATAACTAGTTCAAATGTTTTCACACTAGAATACACTTTAGTCTTATCACTATTGGGATGGGTAGGGGATGAGGCTTAGAAAATACTGACATAACTGGAAAAGACATGAACAGAATACTAAAAGATCTTGACCCATACAAGGCTAGTGGTCTTGATGAAATTTTACTTGTGCTTAAGATGTGTGCTGATATACTAGATAGACTTCTCAAAATTTTCTCCAGGATTTTGCTGGAGGAAGGCAGAGTGCTTAGGGAAGTGGAAAAGGGCAAATGTCATATACATCAATTAGAAAGGAGACCAGGAAGAGATGATGAACTAGTGATCAGTCTTTTTGTTTTTCTTCTTATGTTGAAGGCTCTGGTCATGGACAAAAGTCCACATCAAGGTTGGGCCTTAATTGAAATATAGAGAGGATTATGAAATGGAAAAAGAAAAGACGAGGAAAAGTATTTATGAATTTTAGAGGAAGTGAAAGATCTGTCTTTTACAATGTGCCAAGGCATAGTTATTAGGAAAGACATGAGAAGATAGAGAGTTCTAAAGCTTCAATATGTAGGGAAAGAAGTAGGTGTCAGAAAGGCCCACCCTTGAGATGCCGATGGCCACACAATAATTACGTGACACAGCAGCTTGCCGAGTAGTGTGTGATCTAGCTAGTGGTGTGGGCATACAAGCAGCCAGCTCTCAGGTAAAAACCTAAGTAATACCTCAAAAAGAGGGAAAGTGAATCAACATTGCGGTATAGGGCAAGGGGAAGTTTGGAAGTTAGCCTGGGACAGTTGATAAGTCGGACCACTTTTGACTTGACTCTGTCAAGTAAAGATGCAGAGCTAAAACCACCCCAAATGTGAGAACAGCACTCCATAGGAGGACGAATCAATCTCTTGTATAAATGGAGCAAGTGTTTAGAAGAGAAGTTTCAACATCTAAACAGGACACCCAGTTCCTTAGAGGCAGACTTGCCTCTTCCCACTATGTGGGGTTTTCAGGAAAGAGTGGATGTTACAGTAATACCAAGTATGTTCATTGAGTCAGGAGGTGGAATCACAGAACTGTCAAAGGAGAGATGAGTTGTAAGTTTTCGATGGAGAGATGGGTAGAAATTAGGTCTTGGAGGCATTAAATTTAAGATTTGTGTACCCCACTGTGATATCCTGTCCAAGTCTGAGTTTATTGAGCTCACTTGTCAGTGTATGAGTGCATTGGATTATTTGTGGAGGAGAGGAAATCATTGAAAAAGAAAGTAGAAAAAGTGTTGGGGATAGGACAGAACCTTGAGGGACACTGCTATTGATGGTGAAAAGGAGGGAGGCTGATCCATCAGCAACCTGAGATAGAACAGCCTTAGAGAAAGTTAAATGTAAAGAACGAAGTGAGTGAGGGAAGCTAAAAGAGGGGAGCTTGGAGTTGAGACCCCAGTGCCACACCCTGTCAAAATCCTTAGATATGTCAAGGGCAACTACACATGGTATTTCAAAATCTTTCAGGGATGATGACCAGACATTAGTAAGATAGGAAAGAACATCACTAGTGGATCTCACCTTTTGGAAGCCATGCTGGTGATTAGAGAAGGCTGTGGTTTTCGAGGTATCTTAGGATATGGAAGTTGATGAGGGATTCAGACTTTGGAAATGGTAGATGTCAAAGCAATAGGACTATAGTTAGAGGGGTTTAGAGTGGTCCCCCTTCTTAGGGATGGAATGTATCAGTGCATGCTTTGAAGGAGAACGAAAAGTTTTGGCTTTTAAACAAGAACAGAACAGATGAACAAGCACAGATGCAAGTTCAGAGAGACACTCTTTCAGTACATGGGGATGGATGCCATCATGACCATGAGCCTTGCTTGTGTTCAGAAAATGAAGTGCTTTTCAGACAGTCCAAAATAAGGTTATGGGAAGGGGCATTAAGGGGGTGAAGCCATGTTAGTCATCCAAAGTGGAGTTGGAGTATAGACGGGAACCAGAGAGAGTTGCTTTGTCTTTGGGAGAGACAGCTATAGTACTCTCAGAATGGAAAAGTGAAGGAAAATTAGAGTGACAGAAGTTGTTAGAGATGCTAACGACCAGAAAGACCTATCAGTTGATGACAAGGAGAGGTTATCGCACTTCCTTTGAATACAGGAGCCCTTTGCCTCATGGAAAACATGCTTGCAGCAATTACAGGCAAGGATAAAAGCTGAGGAAGGAGAGTTTTTTCAAGTTTGATATGCTTGATCCCTTGCCTGAATGGTCTCAGAACAGGAACAGTTGAACCGTGGATTGGCTGAAGTCATTTTGGAGGAAGAGGGGATAAATGCTTCCATTCTCAAAGAAGAACCTCTGCTATGCATTTGGCATTAAACAGAAGCATCACCACATAGAAGAAAGAAATATACCCATGGGAAGTCAGAAAGAAGTTACATAGATTATTCCATTCAGGTTTGTTGAGGTGCCAGTATTTACACTAGAAGGGGCTGCTGGAGAGAGAGGTGCCGTTAGAATGGATACATTTATGAGTGTGATCAGATGAACCAAATGGGGCGAGATTGTATATTTACATCAGGATGGACTACAAGTGAAAAGCAGATCCAGAATATTAGGAGAGTGTTCACAGCAGTCAGGAATATGGGTAGGGTGGGACATAATTTGCCCTAAGTTGTTGAGAATGGAGGACATGAGGGCTTCAGTTCTTCACCATCCGTATGGATGGAATTCAACCATTTCATGTGGTGAATGTTGAAATCCCTGTGGTAGAGGATCTCAGCCTGCAGGTGAGAGATGTTGCTATCTCCTGATAGGAGTTTAGATAGTTGTAGAAGGATATAAAATTTGTAGAATTGGGGGCGCTATAGGCAAAACAGAGGAAAAGTTTTACCTTGAGCCACATAACACCAGAGTTTAGGGACTTAAGGTCCTTGAGGCATGTAACAGGTATGTTGATGTTTGAATAAGTACAAACTTCACCTTTTAACTGGAATCATGAGTGGAGGTTATGGTTAGATAGTGTGATCTGTAAGTTACTGAAAAAGATCATCAGAAAGCAAGTGGATGACTTTCTATGGAGCAAAAATTACTTGAGTGAGAGGTAACAGTTTTTGGGAAAGATCTTGTCACAAACCTTGTAGATTTCTATAAGAGGCTGAGTTTGGTCTTAGACAAGAGGTAAGGTCTTGAACATTATGTTTAGTGGTCTAGCAAGTGCCTCCACACATTCTTTTGGCATACAAAAGGAGGTTTTATCATGACCATGGGCCAGGCCTTATATGGGTTATGATGTCTTTTATAGCCTGATTATGTTGTTCCTTTCTGTTGCTATACAGTTCAAGACTTAATCCCCCTTCCACCTTGGTAATGCTGGTGCATTTTTATCCTCTAGAGTGAAAACAATTTTGAATTTATCATTCATCTCCTCACATATTTACCTGTCATACTTAAGAATTTTTCCATCCAAGTCATTTGGTCTGATTAGGTGTTCTTTAACTGGGAGTTTGTTCCTGATGAACTTCTAGAAAAAATTTCGATTGTCTTTTACTTTTTCCTCAAAGCTTTTTCAAAATCTCTCTGCTTCTCCCTCCTTACTTTAGTGTACTTGTTCCCTGCTCCCCGAAATCTTTCATATGCTGACTGGATATAGTGTTTTATATATCTCTTTCACAGAACATCCCTGAGTCCTTTATGACATTTCTCATTGAACCATATCTGTCTCCACCTTGGCCCATGTCCTTTGTTGGCCAACAGAATGAAGTGCCTGATGACGATGTGTGATCTGAGATAAACTGATCATCTAAGGAATGTCAGAGTCAGAGAAGTGTAATTGTAAATGCAGTTTGAGAGACATGGTTAAGCAGGATATGTTGAAATGGTGCAGGATTATGGAAAGGATGAGTTTTTGAAAAAAAAGAGTGACTAAGAGAATATGTGTGTCAGACGTTGAGGGAGCAGGGGGAGGGTAGATCAAGGAGGATATGGAAGATTGTGGTGGAAGATGCTTTGAAGTACTTGGAGCAAAATATTCAGTAGGGTAAGAGGAATGCATTGGATAGAATAAATTAGATTTTTTTTTTACTTGATTACCATTTCCCATATTAGTTTTGTAGCATCAGGAACAGATGAAGAAAACCACACTTGCTCATATCTGTTTTCTTGCTGTGATGTACAATGCACCGATACCACAGCCCCCAATCCACAACCTTGCCTGAAAGACCTTTCCATGGTTTTCCTTGGCTGCCTCACATGCTTGGCTCAGTCCATTGACAGCATGTCAACTCCTATAAATGACGTTGTTCCAGTTTACTGTAGTCCTTGTATGTCTTTGACCCTCCTGCCTATTCAGGCCCTTATCACCCTTTTTTCACCACCCCATCCATCTATCTCCAGTTTAGTTTCCCCCTTCTCCTTTTCCCATTCAGTCTTGACAGATACATCCTCCTTGTCAACCCCCTTTCTCTTATTCTCTCCATTAGTCCAGAGCATTTCTGCACACCTTCTTCAGCTCTCTCAGTCGCACTCTTTTTTATTACTACACTCTCTTACCTTTTTATGACTTAATCAAATTACCTTTCTGTATATCATTCTCAAACTTTTCATTTCCAACCCATCCACCTTCCTCTGTACATCCTCAGCCATACAACATTGTTGGGACTACTATACCTTCAAACATACCCAATTTTGCACTCCCAGATAATGACCTCTTTTTCTACATATTCTTCAATCTTTTAGAATCTTTGCCCCCTCACCCACCCTGACTCGCTTCTTCCATGGTTCCTTTTATTGATTTATTTATGATTGCCTCAGGACCCCTTTCCCGAAGTTTCTTTGGAGTTAGAATATCTTTAATGAGACTGTATTCCTGATGCTACTGCCTTGCCTCAGGTGGCTTTTCACTTGTGCTGTGAAGTCCAGAGTTCTGTAATACCAAATGAAGTGGATCATTGTGTATATGGAAGGCAGTATACTGTACTTGAATTAAACCAAGTTAGATGAAATGAAGATATATCATGGTGTGGGCTGTGGATGGTGGACTATGGTTTGGTGCATCAAACATGATAGCTAGACATTACCTGTGTGCAAGTAAAGTCATTATTCATTTGTTCCTAATGCTGTTTTAGTGAAGCAGGAATAGCAGTTAGATACTGAGAAATAGAGCTTTATATAAATTTTATAATTATCCCTATTTACTACTGATTAGAAGATTCTGTAAAGTTGTAGGTCATATATGAATTTTGTGTGGTATCTAATATTGCTAAGTGCAAAAGATGGAACAGGAATTGGCTTCTGTTGATGATTATATGACATTGATATTAACATCATCCCTCTTTTGCTCGACAGGAATTTAGCTTTGGGCATAGGAATTCAGAACTTTCCTGAAGGTATGGCAGTCAGTCTTCCATTACGAGGAGCTGGCCATTCTGTTTGGTGGGCATTTTGGTGAGTAGTACAAGTCTTTGATATCTGGAAAGTAAATTTGGTGAACAATCTGAATATTATGATTATTTGTATATGTAAATATGCCGGTAGTCTGAGATGTTTTTTTATAATTTTAGTGATATTGCTGAAACATTTCAGGGTAGATTTTACTTGTGCATTAGATTTCTGTTCACATACTTGTCTTTTCACATCCATTATATTTTTTTCACAAGCTTTATATAGTTTTTGTAACATGTCAGCCACAGAATGAAAGAAAAAGAATTTTAAGATGGCAGCTTTGTCTATGCAACATTTACTGTGAATACAGAATCATTATTATGAAAAACTCGTTATTTCTCTAACAATGCAACTTTTACTATGAGTACAATTTTATTATTATGAGACTCGTTACTTCTCTAACTAGCAACAGAGGTAGCCGTAAATAAAGAACAAGTAATCAGGCTAAGGACTTCAGGGGTAAGAGCTTATGAAGAAGAGAGGGAAATGTGTGAGGAACATAAATGAGAAATTTAAGTGTTTTCATAGCAGATGATGATACTATATCGATGTTAGAAGGTGGAAAGAGGTGGGGGAGAGGTCGAGAGACAGAGAGAGTCCTGAAAAGTATGAAGATAAACAGCAATGGTTAAACAACTTGACCCAGATATGGCACACGGACCAGGTAAAGTCTCTCTATGTGTCCTGAAGGAATGCAATGAGGTGCTTACCAGGCTTTTCAAAATACTTTTCAGGAGAACGCTTGGAGAAGATTTGTAAGAGGACAAGTGTAGTGCTTGTTTTTAACCCATAAACTTATGAATTGATCCTAAGAGATTATCTCAAATGTGCAAAACATAAAACATTCAGAAATATATTATGTCCATATGGAACATAAGTACATTATCAGTAAGTAAAGAATAAAAACGTATGTACTGGCATCATTATTGGTCTCGCAGGGTTTAGAAAGGACTGCTTTGAAGCATGCTAATGGATTATGTATGATTATAGGTTTATCTACACAAGATTGTATGAAGAACACTTAATTTTCACTAGTTTGTATCTTACTTTGGGGGAGAGAGTAAATAATTACCCATTTGTTATTACCTATTTTTGGTATATGGGGGGGGGGGGAGTTTTGCACTGATGGGGACCCATCACTTGAACATTCTCTATCATCACACTACCTCTTGAATTTATATTTGCCGTCTGCGTGAACCATGTCCTCAGTCATTTTGTTCCATTTATCCATCTCTTACAGGGGTGAAAATATTGATTGTGGGGAATTATGATGGCATGCACCCAGTCAGTATCAGAAATAGGACTTATCAGGCAGTTTTTTTAATCATTTGTAAATTCTTTGTTGGGCAGTTGTGTATGAGAATGGGCTACTTTTTGAGCAGTGAATTCTCAATGTTGTTAATAACATCTAAAAAGGTTACAGCTATGCATTGGTTAGGCAGTAACAAGACCATGACCAATTTGTCAGATGCTGATACTTCATGCCCTCAGATAAGAAAAGGTCATGTTTTGCCCTGCATTTTTATACTGTAAAGTTCTTTACATCCTTGTTAATGATTTTCTTACTTAATGTCATATTATAACCTCGGGTTGTTCTGTCTCATCATCTCGAAAAGAGGTGTTCACTGTCACATCATCAAACTCTTTTGAAACCTTAAAGGTTACAATCAGGTCAGCTCTCACTTCTTTCATCCAAACAAGGTAGGTTAAATGTCTCTAGCCTTTCCCTGTAACTCGCTTCTCTTAATTCTGGTACCATCTTTGTTGACCTCCTCTAGACTTTCTATAAGAGCTCCTTGTGTTTATTTAGGTGCAGTGACCTGAGAAGCATATTCAGGTTTTGGCCCTCTGTAGGTTATGAATAGCTTGCAAAACATATTCTTACCCATATACTTGAAAAGTATTCTGATATTTGCCAGCAGACAGTTTGTCTCCATAACTGTTCTCATAATATAGGCTGCTGGCAACACGTTAAGGATGATGTCAACTCTCCAGTCCTTCCTACTCACAAAATCCTGAAGCTTATTTCCTGCTATGTAATAATCATATTGGAGCTGTCTTCTGCTTGTTTCATCAGCATTATTTTATATTTACTCAGGTTGAATTTCATCAACCACTTTTCAGAATGACATTGGAATCTGGTTAGGTCCCATTCTAAACTGATGCAATCCTCCTCTTTTCATTTCCCTTACAACCTTTGCCTCATTTGCAGGCTTCTTCTGGTAGGATTCCAGCAAGTTGTTAATTAGACCAAGAAGAGTTATGGTTCCAAACCTGAACCCTTCGGCACTCCAATGGTCGCCTCAACCCATGTGGAAAAGGGTTCTCTAATATGCATCCTTTGCTTCTTTTCAGCGAGATAATCATCTGAACATCATGGGAGTTTCCCTTTTATTCCTGCCTGGTGAACCAGCTTTTTAATCATCCTTCCCTACTGTACAGCGTCAGTAGTGTTCTGGCAGTCCCGATACAAACAGTCCTCCCAACCTTCAAATTGTCCAATTCTGAGCTCTCTGTCATGGCACCCTTTGAGTTACACATTTTTTTCTTTTATGTTGGAGTTTCCAGTCATAGACAAAAGTCCACATGAAGGTTGGGCCTTAATGAAGAGGTTAATGAAAGGTAAAAAAAAAAAAAAAAAACGATAAGAGAATCTGTTTGCATATTTTGGAGGGAGTGAAAAGCATATCTTTAAAAATTGCCAGATCATAGTGTCAGTTGCTGAGAAAGACATGTGATGGTAGTGTGTTGTAACGCTTTGAGGTGTAGGGAAAGAAACATATATCAAAACAGCCTACTCTTGAAGTGATATTGGCCAAACATTTAACATGTGTCATTGCAGCTTGATGAGTATTGCGTGGTTTAGCAAGTTGAGGGCACACAGGCAGCCAGATCTCAAGAGCAAAACCCAAAATAATACCTATAAAAGAGGGGAAAGTAAACCAGCATTACAGCACTGGGCTAGTGCATCAGTCAAGTAAGGTTGGAGAACTAGGAGCACCCCAGATGTGAGAGCAGTACTCCATACAAGGATGGATCAGTCCTTTATAAATGGAGCAGCTGTTCAAAAGACAAGAAATTTTGATACTTAAACTGGACTCCTAGATTCTTAGAGGCAGAGTTAGCTATTTCCATGATGTGAGGTTTCAACAAGTATGTTCAATAAGAGATGGACTTACAGAACTGTCAAAGGAGAGAGCAGAGTTGTAGGAAATTTTGATAGTGAGATGGGAAGAAATTGGGTCATGGAGGCATTAAACAAAACCAGGTTTTATCTACCCCACTGATAAATCCTGTTCAAGTCTGTGTTTACTCAGGAAGTTGTGTTGAGTTAAGGTGCAGATTGAGTGAGAGAAGAAGGGGCAGAATTGAAGGATATGGATATGTTGAGTCATCATTGTATAAGTACATCTGGTTATTTGTAGAAGAAAGGAAATTGTTGATAAAATGGCAAAAAGGTGTAGAAGACAGGACAGAACCTTGACTCCTGTTGTTGAGAAAGGGGGAAGGCTAATCCATCAACAACCACAGAGATAGATCAGCCAGAGAGGAAGGGAGCAAAGCTATACTGTGTTAAAAGCTTTAGATATATCGAGAGCAACTCCGTAAGATTCCCCAAAATTTTTCATGGGTGATGACCAGACATAAGTAAGATAGGAAAGAATTACTCGTGGATTTTGCCAAATGGAACCCTTACCAATGATCAAAAAGGAAACTGAGATTCAAGATGTCTGAGGATATGGGAGTTGAGGAGGGATTCAAAGACTTTGGAAATGGTAGATGTCAGGGCAGCAGCACTATAATTAGAATGGTCACTATTTAGGGATGGGATGTACCAAAACATGCTTCCAAGAAGAAATTTTTTTTGCTTTTAAACAAACTGAAAAGACAAGCAAGTACAGGGGCAAGTTCAGAGGTGCATTCTTTAAGTTCAAGGGGATGGATGCCATCAGAACTATAGGCCCTGTCTGTGTCCAGAGAGAGGAGCACTTTTCAGACAGTTCAAAGAGATTAAGTGATGAGGAATTGAGATTAATAAAAGGAACATCAGGGGGAGAAGGAATGTTAGTCATCAAATGTAGAGTTAGAGGAGAAACAAGAACCAAAGAGAGTTGCTTTCTCTATAGGAGAGACAGCTATAGTACCATCAGAACAAAGGTCAAGGAAAGGTGGAGCAACACAAGTTGTTAACAATGCCATTAATTAAAGACCTGAAAGAAGTATGAGTTGATGAAGAGGAGAGGTTATTGCACTTCCTTTGAATAAAGGAATGCATTGCCTCATGGGTATCATACTTGTAATGATTATTGGCAGTAATGAATGCTGAATGGGAGTCAGATTAAGGAGAGTTTTTCCAAACCCAATATGCATGATCCCTTAGCTGGATGGCCTCGAAACAAGAATGGTTGAACCAAGGATTGGAAGAAGAGGGGATAAGTGCTTCCATTCCCACAACAATAACCTCTGCTATGCATTTGGCAGAAACAGAAGCATCACTACATAAGAAACTACAATTTACCCAAGTCAGAAAAGAATATATGCAATTTATTCTGGTCAGTTTTGTTGAGGTGCCTATATTTACATTTAGGAGGGGCTACTGGAGGGGCAGGTGCTGTTGAAATGAACACATTTATGAGATTGTGGTCAGATGAACCAATTGGGCACATGACTGTGTGGCTACAGCTTGAAAGATTAGAGGTGAAAACAGATTCAGAACATTAGAAGAATTGTCATAACAGTCCAAAATATGGGTGAGGTGGGGGATGATTTACTCTAAAGCAGTGAGAATAGAGAATGTAAGGGGGTTCAATTCCCCCACCATCTAGATGAGAAGAATTTAACCATTCCCTTTGATGAATGTTGGAATACACAAGAAAGATAATCTCGGCTTGCAGGTGTGAAAATATCACATCCTTATGATATGAGTTTCAATTGTCAGAGAAAAATATAAGATTTGTAGAATTAGGAGAGTGGTAGGTGAGACAAAGGAAGAGTATGGTGGTTTGGAGACAGATCTTGAACCAGATAACATAGGTTTGGGGACTTAAGGTCCTTGAGGCATGCAACAGGTGTGTTGACAATGGAATAAGCACAGACACCCCCTTTGAACCGGAAAGGTAATTGGAGATTATAGTTGGGTGTGAGATAGCATAGAGTGAGAACATCATTAGATGATTGGGTGTCAAAGAGAAGTAAGATTTTAAGAGAGTTAATAGACAAATGGTTTTCAGTAGAATAGACATTATTAGAGACCACAAATGTTGGTATGGTGGATAGAAAAAGAGGCAGTTTTATCAGAATGGGAAAGGTTATGGGAGGGGCTGGTACTACTACTGTCTGAGCCCTCTTTCTTATTGATGGTAGAGTCATGTGTGAGCCTGGAGGTTTTAGCATTCCATGATGCCTGGGACTAGGGGCCATAGGGTTGTTGAACTATATCATTACATATAAAAGTGATTGTGCATTTAGGAGATTGCAAGAGAACTTGTGCAAAGAAAGTAAGTGAGGTATATGGCAGAACTAGCCTGGAAGTTTAGTTTTGATGGAACAGAAAATAAGACCAGTGATTCTAACATGGAGAGTGTAAGATGGTTCCAGGCACCACTTTAACACTCCTCTATCAGGATGGTAGTCCATTCTCTAAAATAGTGCTATCTATCACATTGGAATTTTTCTTCATAGAAAGTGATCCACTTGCTTTCTTATAATCTTTGCCAGAGGCTTACACACCACATTTGTAAGTGAGATTGGTCTGTAATTCACCACTTGTTCCCAGTCTTGTTTTTCTACATATAGGTATTACATTTGTTTTTTCCACTCCCTTGATACTTTGCCTCTCCAGTGACATCTTGAATAGTAATTCAAGTGGTATATCTAGCATATATGCTCATGTTTGGCACTTAAGTTGAAATTCCATGAGGGCTATAAGCCTTTATTAGTCAAGTCCTTTTAGTGTTCTGTTGATATCTCTTTTAGATATCTCAAAGATTTCCAAACCTGCTCCTCATTCCATCTCACTGGTGTTGGGGCTAAAGTGTCTTCCACTGTGAAATACTGTTGAACTTTTTATTAAGTTCCTTACGTATCCTGACATCATCCTAAACAAATTTTCCTCTGAATGCCTTAGCCTTTATTAGATTCTCCTTGATGACAACTGACTCCTGATGAATTTATGAAAAAGTTTTGGATTGGGATATATTAGGGTGACTGAGCATGTGATATTTTTTCCAGCTATGGTGGGAGAGTCCAGGTGACATATATAGATATTGTTGGAATTGGACATTAGCTTGGGACTCAAAAGATGGCAGGATCCATTGAATAGTCAGTTGACAATAGCAACAGTAAACTGTGCATCATCAAATGATGATATAGCAGTTTAAGGGTAATGAGAGGTGATTAGGAAATGGCACTGAACCACAGGCCTGTTTCAGTGATTATCTCTGGAATAGATAATTAGAAAGCAAATAAATGACTACCTATAATGAAGAAATTTCCTAACTGGGAGACAACATGGCTACAGCTAAAAGAGGTCTTGCCTCACAAACCTGTAAGACTTTTATGACAAAGTAAACTCAGTCTTAGACCAAAGGGATGGACTATAAGACTTTGTGCTCCTAAACTGCCAGAAAGCCTTTGATGCCTTCCCCCATTCGAGGCTGATTAAGAAGTTAAAGTTACAGGTAGGAATAAGAGTTAGTTTCCTTCAAATTGAGGAGTGCCTGTGTAGGAAAAAAGAATTGAGTCACATGCTCAAAATGGGCTAAGGTTACAGTTGGATCACTGCAGTGCTTGTTTTTGGGCCCATTGTCGTTGATTGTGGCCGTAAATGATTTATGAGGGTTAGACTTTACCTAAACATGTTAGTGGATGATGCCATGGTCATGAGAGAAGTAAGTAATGAAAACAATTTCATCAGCTTATAGGGGGACTTGGACAAACTCCATAGTTGCTGTGATGAGATACGGTCCAAGTACTTTATGTGTAAGGTGACAAGGATGGGACATAGCAAAAGAAAGTCCTGATACGACGACAGTTAGAAGGAAAACAAGCTACAGGGCTTGATGTGTGAAAGAAGTCTAATGGTTGAAGTTGTACTAAAAAATTACCCTGGCTTCACATTAGGAAAATTGAGAGAAGTTTACTGTCTGCATTCATTTATATGGATAAGGAAATGTTTTGACAAGCTACTCATAACACACAGAAACTGGGTTATGCCACTCAGTTCTAGTCACTGTCCTGGGTTAAGAGACCTTAGCTACAATTTAAGGTTGAAGGCTACAAAGCTGTCCACCTTAGTGGAGAGAAGGATGATGGATGACATGATAACAATATTTAAATTTCTATATCTGCTGGATAATGATAATAGTGAACAGCTTTTCAAGAGGTGCAGTACCAAAGTTACCAGAAGCCATAATCATAAGTGAGAAAGGGGATGGTTTAGAAGGATGTAAAAAGTACTGGTTTAGTAACAGTAGTGGAGGGGTGTAATGGTTTAAGCAAGTAGACTTTGAAAGCTGGCAATGTACAAAGAATTAAAAGTCTTCTTTTATGGTGCAAGAGACAGGGCCTTGTGAGTGTAAGATTTCTGTAATGTACAAATAGTTGATTATGTACAGACATTACAGCAGTGACATCAACAACAGAGACAGCACTGCCTTGTTTGCTAAGATTTTTGGATCATTCAGATTCCCAGACCTATTTTGCACAAACAAGGTGGGTGAGTAGAGTGTGAAGTTGCCAGTGAATGAAACATTTCTTGTATTTATCTTGCAAGGATAAATTAATGGGAGCGGAAAGATCTGAAAATTCAAATAAAAAGCCCATGATTGTAACCAAGGTCAGCAACCTAAAATTTCAAACAAAATGTATATATCAGGAATATCTAACCAGATAAGTTTAGAATAACAACCATAAGATGGGTAAAGAGGTTTTATATAAGAAATGCTTTTGTGGACTGTAACAATAGGGGAAAAGGTAATTAAAGTTTTTATTTAACCCATTACCTAGTATAATCTTCAACATATGTTCCACAGTTCACTGTGGAACATATGTTCCTACCGTCATTCAAATTACCATGTAATTTTTTATTTCACCAATTATCCACATATATCACCAGCATTTTCCTGCTGTAGATGGAAAATATCTCAACTCCCTCGCCCACCCGTATGCATCATCATAGAAAAGGTGTATACATGAAAGCTTCCACCCTTTCTCCCCAAGTAAAACACCAGCCAATGAAAATTTTGTTAGAAACAATAACTATAGTAGTATTGTTTATATCATGTTGAGGAGGGGAGAAAGAATTTTACTTTCATATTCCCTGCATGTTGTAGAAGGCAAACAAAGAGGGTGGGAGTGGGGTGCTGGAAACCTTCTCTTCTTGTATTTCAGTTACTAAAAGAGGAAACAAGAAGGAGCCAGGCTAAGAGTGCTCATCCTCCTTGAAGGCTCAGACTGGATGTCTGAATGTGTTTGGATGTAACCAAGATGAGAAGAGAGGAGAGATAGGTATTATGTTTGAGGAAAGAAACTTGGATATTCTGGCCCTGAATGAAACAAGGCTAAAGGATAAATGGGAAGAATGGTTTGAAAATGTCTAAAGAATAGTCATGGGTTGATGAGAGGACAGGAGCTGTGGAAGGAGTAGCGCTATTCCTGAAGTAGGAATTGTGGGATTGTGTGATAAACTGTAAGGAAATAAACTCTAGGTTCATGTGGGGAAACTGAAGGTGAACGGCAAAAGGTGGACAATTATTGGTGCTTATGCACCTGGCCATGAGAAAAAAGATCATGAAAGGCAAGTGTTTTGAGTGTGTCAGCAGTTTTGGTGTACAAGACCTGGTATTAGTGATGGGTGATTTAAATCCGAACATAAGCAAGATAGCTCCAGTAGTGTGACAAACGTCAATGGACAGACAAATGTATATACACCAAGGGTCAGCTTGGAACCCTGGGCAGAGCATCTAGCTATCTCGGCTTCATGGAGGTTAAATAACACACACTTGACTTATAGTGTTTTTACACATTTCCCAAGCTCATCTCAGTGGGGACAGCATGGACTTAAATCTCACGGCTGCAATAGTTCACAAGGTTACACTGAACATGAAAACTCACCTTTTAAGGCTGTACATACAGAGTAGTCTTGTCAAACCTGTTTTTATCCACTTGGATCCATGCCATGAGCTGTAAGGCCAAAATGGGTATGGAAGATAAGAGAGGGGTGGAATGCTAGTCTTCAATATATGCAAACTTTTTATGAGATCCCAAGAAATTCCCAGGCCCCCTTTTGGAACCCCAAACCTTGATACAATGTACCCCCTGCACCCCTCTCAGAGGCCCTGATAAGCACTCACACCAAAGGAGTCTTTTTACCTTCCTGGAACTGGAAATAATGCAACATTGGAGCTGTAGGAGCTCCTGGAAAGGGGTCCAGGAATGACTCTGTGCCCATTTCAAGAAACGGGTCCACAGGCAATTATGATCATAATATGATAGACTGTGTTGATGTTTTATCCTCATTATTTGATACTCGCTAATGACTAATATGCAGCCCTTCCCCAACATCATTTGATACTCACTACTTCCCCAGCATATGTCTAAGTTCCATTTTGGCCAACCGGTCGGATCTCGAAATGGACAAATGTCAGCATGGCATGTAGAATTTGTATACCTGTAAAGCATTCTATTATCCTACTCAATTTCTGTCATGATTATCTCATTTTTTATTAACCACCTTTATGATTCTGTAGTTTCTTTTTATGTTTTATTTAAGATTCTGTAGTTCATATTTAATTTTTGTCTTTTTTTTATTTGTATTTTTTCTGGTCACATGTATGGATGGTTGCAAGTCGCATAAGTCATAAGTAAGGGAGAGCTTTATTTGTTTCACTAATTTTGCGCTTTGCTATTAATGTTTGTCAGAACTTATAATGTAATGATATTGTTAATTACTAATGTTTAGATTAGGCTGCTGGAAAGTCATAGTAATACAACTGTCCCTGTAATTCACAATCTTGTATATCATTATCTTTATTCAGAAATATCCTACGTTTACTAATAAATGTATGTGTGGGTTGGAAGAGGGAGTGACTAGTGTTATGGGAAATGGACCATTGTCCCATGGAAACTTAATATGTACTGTAGTGGTAAACACTGCACGGCAATTGCAATACAGAGTACTACCCTGGATTGCACCACTGTCATCATGCAGAACATCAAATGGGGAAAGAGGTGGGGACTAGCATTAATCATGAAAAATATTTGCGATTTTGCTTTTTCAAGAGCCTTCTAAGCTTGAAAGGATGAATATTTGAGTATACTAGAATTTTTTTTTTTTTTTTGATGCAATTTTCAATACCCAGATTCAGAAAAGAATGCTGGTACAGGTTCATACAAACTTTGTTACCCTTTCAGTAGGATTGACTCACTTTACATTCTTTAATTTTCTTTATACTTAAGATCAGAACTTGCACTTCTTCATATGTTACATTTATTCTTTTTCAATTTCTTGGTGACTGTAGGTATGGTCAGTTAAGTGGAATGGTGGAGCCCTTTGCTGGTGTGTTAGGAGCAGTAGCTGTATCACTCTGTGAGCCGGTGCTGCCCTATGCGTTGGCATTTGCTGCTGGGGCCATGATATTTGTTGTTGTTGATGACATCATACCAGAAGCACAAACTGGGTAAGGTTTATTTTATGGATACTAGATTACTGCATATATTTATACATATTGTGCACACCTCACATGTATGGAGTTATTATTTGTGATTACTACTTGTATATTTTACGGATAGAGCTTTACACCCTTCTTGCTCTGTTTCTTAACCTTGCATTATGTACCTTGTCTTAACCCTGGACTATGTCTGCTCGAAGTTACACTGCAAGTGAAAATTCACATTTGGTGAGGCTGTATCATCATCACTTAATGAAACAGAGTACAGTCTTATCAAAGAACTTATCACATGAATGGAGTCCATTTTTCCCTGCTATTGCTGTAGGAGCACCTGGGGAAAGGGTCTTGGGTAGCACCATAACCCTTTGAAAAAGAGGTCCTATGGTAACTGCATTTTTTTTTCTTGGTTTGGCTCTTAAAACAATCTTTTCCATAATCTTAGTACTGAAATGTCTACATATAGGGAAAGTGACACACAAAATGTCTTTGAAGTATGCTATTTTAGAAGATACATATTCAGTAAGGTTGTCATTATTATTGCAAGATATCTTGCAGAGTTTATTAAAGTTGGTGCAATGCAATAAACATTCAACATTTGATTGTAAAAAAGCAAATGCATTACATTTTTATATGTAAAGGACTGGTGCATAGTTCATGTACCATGGAATTCAAAACTCATCTCTGTAGCAGACAAATATTCCCTTTTTACTGGTGTAACTATGATATTTTACAATATATCCATAATCATCGCTTTGGTGGCCTCTTTACTCAACACATCATGGGATTACAAAGCGTTTGGCTGGATCTGGCTCTCGTGTGTGGCTGGATCTGGCTCTCGTGTGTTGGGAATTGTAAGCGATGATTGTACTGACATGTATTGACAGGAAACATGACTAGACTTTACTCATGAGTGATTTTTAGGTTCCAAAAAATAAGAACTAAAGTGACCCAAGTTTAATTGGGATGATTTTCTTTTCCATAAGATACCATGACTATAATTGGGTTATAGTGACAAGTGGTTATATGTTATATTATTATTATTATTATTATTTTGCTTTGTCGCTGTCTCCCGCATTTGCGAGGTAGCGCAAGGAAACAGAAGAAAGAAATGGCCCAACCCACCCCCATACACATGTATATACACACACGTCCACACACGCAAACCTAAACACCCATACATCTCAATGTACACATATATATACACACACAGACACATACATATATACCCATGCACACAATTCACACTGCCTGCCTTTATTCATTCCCATCGCCACCTCGCCACACATGGAATACCATCCCCCTCCCCCTCATGTGTGTGAGGTAGCGCTAGGGAAAGATAACAAAGGCCCCATTCGTTCACACTCAGTCTCCAGCTGTCATGCAATAATGCCCGAAACCACAGCTCCCTTTCCACTTCCAGGCCCCACACAACTTTCCATGGTTTACCCCAGACGCACGCTTCACATGCCCCGATTCAATCCAATGACAGCACGTCAACCCCAGTATACCACATCGATCCAATTCATTCTATTCCTTGCCCGCCTTTCACCCTCCTGCATGTTCAGGCCCCGATCACTCAAAATCTTTTTCACTCCATCTTTCCACCTCCAATTTGGTCTCCCACTTCTCCTCGTTCCCTCCACCTCCGACACATATATCCTCTTGGTCAATCTTTCCTCACTCATTCTCTCCATGTGCCCAAACCATTTCAAAACACCCTCTTCTGCTCTCTCAACCATGCTCTTTTTATTTCCACACATCTCTCTTACCCTTACATTACTTACTCAATCAAACCACCTCACACCACACATTGTCCTCAAACATCTCATTTCCAGCACATCCACCCTCCTGCGCACAACTCTATCCATAGCCCACGCCTCGCAACCATACAACATTGTTGGAACCACTATTCCTTCAAACATACCCATTTTTGCTTTCCGAGATAATGTTCTCGACTTCCACACATTCTTCAATGCTCCCAGGATTTTCGCCCCCTCCCCCACCCTATGATTCACTTCCACTTCCATGGTTCCATCCGCTGCCAGATCCACTCCCAGATATCTAAAACACTTTACTTCCTCCAGTTTTTCTCCATTCAAACTTACTTGACCCTCAACCCTACTGTACCTAATAACCTTGCTCTTATTCACATTCACTCTTAACTTTCTTCTTTCACACACTTTACCAAACTCAGTCACCAGCTTCTGCAGTTTCTCACATGAATCAGCCACCAGCGCTGTATCATCAGCAAACAACAACTGACTCACTTCCCAAGCTCTCTCATCCACAACAGACTTCATACTTGCCCCTATTTTTGATTACTGTTTGTGTCTTGCAGGCAAGAGTTTTACATTCATTTTGCCTGTTTCTTAGCATTGTACATCTTAACCTATGTACAAATACACACATAAAACAAGCAGAGACCATTGCCTGAAATCAATCAAGAAGTTTGTTAGAAATGTTATAAAAAAGTACTTTTAAACTAATCTGTGATATAAATGTAGTGGATCAGTGGTTTGAACTAAGTGATGAAATTGTGAATGCTGACAGCATAGAATACATAAGTTTAAATAGTTGCATGGCAACAGAGAAAATTCCAGACATGTTGGCCAATGAGTTTACAACTCACTCCCTTACAAATGAGTATGCAGGGTTTGGGAAGCTGGCCACATCCACTGGTTGGGACCACAAGTTATGAGGTGTTGTGATGCTGTGTGTGCATCAATGTATAGAACGTGCAGGGCACTTGAGCATTAAGTGTTTGGTGTTTTCTTTAAGGCAGTTGCGTCCTTTCTCACCTGCTCACTTTCCACCTTCCAGATGCTGTACATTCCCACATGCCAGTATTGTTTCCCTGAATACCTCCCATTACTCACCCACTCGCTTTACTTCAATTACTTTCATTTTTTTCTCCTGGTATTTCTTCACACACATCTCTTTTCCAAGCTGACTTACTTTCATAACCCTCATCTCTTTCATATCATTCCTCTTTTCCAAAAACCTTAACAAATCTTCACTCTTGTATCCACCAGGTAATTATGAGTCATCCCACCTGCTGCCATTCTCAACTCTCATACAAGAGTCTTTCTTGCATGCCTGTCAGTTAGTATGTAATCCAGAAATACCCTCTTACCAACTTTCCATCTCACCTACATATAATGATGTATGTCTTTTTTTTTTCTTAAACCACTTAATCCCAATCAGCATCCTTTTTCCGCACACAAATCCACAAATTGTTCATTATTACTATCCACTTCTAATTAAACCATGTCTTCCAATCATACCATCAACCCCTTATCCCAAGCCCTAATGCCATTGAAGGAGTTGTGGGAGTATGTGTAAGAGTGTAAGGAAGTGAACTCCGGACAGATGTAGGTAAAAAAATGAAAGGGGATTACAAAAGATGGATGATTTTTGGTGCTCATGCCCCTAGCCATTAGCTATGAGAAGAAAGATGAAGAGTATTTTGGGAGCAGCTGAGTGTTTCAGCAGTTTTGATGTGAAAGACTGGGTATTTCTGATTGGTGATTTACATGCAAAAGTGAGTAATGTGGCAATTTAGGGTATGATTAGGAGATATGGGGTATTGAATAAGGTGAACAGAAATAAATATCTTGTGGAATTGTATGCTGAAAAAGGACAGGTGATTAGGAACTCCTGGTTTTAAATGGGGATATACACACGTATATGTAGATGAATGAGTAGGAAAGACAGTAAACGGGCATTATTGGATTACATCCCAATTAATAGGTGTGCTAAAGAGAGTCTTGGATGTGATTGAGTTGAGGGGAAAGGAAAGTGAAAATTTGTAGATGTTTTCAGAAAAGAAAATCATGGGGGAGAGAAAAGATAGTAAAAGAGCTTGGAAAAATAAATTTATGTAAAGAAATGCCATGAAAGATTGACATAGGATGGCAAGAGACAATTGTAAACATAGCTAGGGGAGTGGGCAAGGACTTGGAGGTATTTAGGAAAGCAGCGATGACATGTGTGGGAGAAGTTTGTGGCATGGGGAAGTGGTGGGAAAAAAAATATGAGAGCTAGAGACTGAGTGTGAATGAATGTTGCATTTTTTGTCTTTTCCTGGCACTACCTTACAGAGGGGGGCATGCGATGTCATGTGTGGCGGGATGGCGATGGGAATGGATGAAGGCAGCAAGTATGAATATGTACATGTGTATGTATGTCGCCATCCTACCTAACATGAAATGGCACCCCCCTCCCCCACGCATGTACAAGGTAGCACTATGAAAAGACAACAAAGGCCACATTTGTTCACACTCGGTCTCTAGCTGTCATGTGTTATGCACCCAAGCCACAGCTCCCTTTCCACATCCAGGCCCCACAAAACTTTCCATGGTTTACCCCAGACTCTTCACATGCCCTGGATCAATCCACTGACAGCACGTCGACCGCAGTATACCACATTGTTCCAGTTCACTCTATTCCTTGCATGCCTTTCACCCTTCTGTATAATCAGGCCCCAATCGCTCAAAATCTTTTTTCCACTCCATCTTTCCACCTCCAATTTGGTCTCCCACTTCTCCTTGTTCCCTCCACTTCTGACACATATATCCTCTGTCAATCTTTCCTCACTCATTCTCTCCATGTGACCAAACACTTTCAATACACCCTCTTCTGCTCTCTCAACCATTTTATTACCACACATCTCCCTTACCCTTTCATTACATACTCAATCAAACTAGCTCACACCACATATTGTCCTCAAACTTCTCTTTTCCAACACATCCACTCTTTGCACAACCCTATCTATAGCCCATGCCTCGCAACCATATAACATTGTCGGAACAACTATTCCTTCAAAAACCCATTTTTGCTCTCTGAGATAATGTTTTCGCCTTCCACACATTCTTCAATGCTCCTAGAACCTTCGCCCCCCTCCCCAACCCTGTGACTCACTTCCCCTTCCATGTTTCCATCTGCTGCTAAATTCACTCTTAGATATCGAAAACACTTCACTTCCTCTAGTTTTTCTCCATTCAAACTTTCCTCCCAATTGACTTGTCCCTCAACTCTACTGAACCTAATAACCATGCTCTTATTCACATTTACTCTCGGCTTTCTTCCTTCGCACACGTTACCAAGCTCAGTCACCTGCTTCTGCAGTTTCTCACCCAAGTCAGCCGCCAGCGCTGTATCATCAGCGAACAACAACAACTGACTCACTTCCCAAGCCCTCTCATCCACAACAGACTGCATACTTGCCCCTCTCTCCAAAACTCTTGCATTCACCTTCCTAACAACCCCATCCATAAACAGACAACCATGGAGACATCACGCAACCCTTCTGCAAACCGACATTCACTGAGAACCAATCACTTTCCTCTCTTCCTGCTCATACACATGCCTTACATTCTCAGTAAATACTTTTCACTGCTTCTAACAACTTGCCTCCCACACCATATATTCTTTATACCTTCCACAGAGTATCTCTATCAACTCTATCATATGCCTTCTCCAAGTCCATAAATGCTACATACAAATCCATTTGCTTTTCTAAGTATTTCTCACATAAATTCTTCAAAGCAAACACCTGATCCGCACATCCTCTACCATTTCTGAGACCACACTGCTCTTCCCCAATCTGATGCTCTGTGCATGCTTTCACCCTCTCAGTCAATGCCTTCCCATATAATTTCAGGAATACTCAACAAACTTATACCTATGTAATTTGAGCACTCACCTTCCCCTTTGTCTTTGTACAATGGCACTATGCATGCATTCCGCCAATCCTCAGGCACCTCACCATGAGTAATACATACATTAGATATCCTTACCCACCAATCAACAACACAGTCATTGCCTTTTTTAATAAATTCCACTGCAGTACCATCCAAACTCGCTGCCTTGCCGGCCCTTATCTTTTGCAAAGCTTTCACGACCTCTTCTCTGTTTACCGAACCATTTTCCCTGACCCTCTCACTTTGTACACCACCTCGAACAAAACACCCTATATCTGCCACTCTGTCATCTAACACATTCAACAAACCCTCAAAATACTCACTCCATGTCCATCTCACATCACCACTGCTTGTTATTACCTCCCCATTAGCCCCCTTAACCGATGTTCCCATTTGTTCCCTTGTCTTACACACTTTTTTTTTACCTCCTTCCAAAACATCATCTTATTCTCCTTAGGTAATTTAAGGAAAGTGTCAAGTTTCATGTCAGTTTTGTCATTCTTGTATGTTTTGTCGTTTGACATTAAATTCATGTTGTTCTATCAGCTCCTGTAGACACATCTTTGGTAATTTTGTTATGCTTTCTGTCATACTAATATTTTTTAGATGACATGTCCACTCGTCGTCTTTCGCCATGTGCTAATGGCATCAGTTCACTCGCGTTAGCGATGAAGCACAAGGAAACAGACGAAAGAATGGCCCAACCCACCCACATACACATGTATATACATACACGTCCACACACGCAAATATACATACCTATACATCTCAACATATACATACATATACACACACAGACATATACATATATACACATGTACATAATTCATACTGTATGCCTTTATTCATTCCCATCGCCACCCTGCCACACATGAAATAACAACCCCCTCCCCCGTCATGTGTGCGAGGTAGCGCTAGAAAGACAACAAAGGCCGCATTCGTTCACACTCAGTGTCTAGCTGTCATGTAATAATGCACCGAAACCACAGCTCCCTTTCCACATCCAGGCCCCACAGAACTTTCCATGGTTTACCCCAGACGCTTCACATGCCCTGGTTCAATCCATTGACAGCACGTCGACCCTGGTATACCACATCGTTCCAGTTCACTCTATTCCTTGCCCGCCTGCATGCTCAGGCCCCAATCACTCAAAATCATTTTCACTCCATCTTTCCACCTCCAATTCGGTCTCCCACTTCTCCTCATTCCCTCCACCTCTGACACATATATCCTCTTGGTCAATCTTTCCTCACTCATTCTCTCCATGTGACCAAACCATTTCAAAACACCCTCTTCTGCTCTCTCAACCACACTCTTTTTATTACCACACATCTCTCTTACCCTATTATTACTTACTCGATCAAACCACCTCACACCACACACTGTCCTCAAACATCCAAGATAATGTTCTCGACTTCCACACATTCTTCAAGGCTCCCAGAATTTTCGCCCCCTCCCCCAGCCTATGATCCACTTCCGCTTCCATGGTTCCATTAGCTGCCAGATCCACTCCCAGATATCTAAAACACTTCACTTCCTCCAGTTTTTCTCCATTCAAACTCACCTCCCAATTGAATTGACCCTCAACCCTACTGTACCTAATAACCTTGCTCTTATTCACATTTACTCTTAATTTTCTTCTTTCACACACTTTACCAAACTCAGTCACCAGCTTCTGCAGTTTCTCACATGAATCAGCCACCAGCGCTGTATCATCAGCAAACAACAACTGACTCACTTCCCAAGCTCTCTCATCCTCAACAGAGTTCATACTTGCCCCTCTTTCCAAAACTCTTGCATTTACCTCCCTAACAACCCCATCCATAAACAAATTAAACAACCATGGAGACATCACACACCCCTGCCGCAAACCTACATTCACTGAGAACCAATCACTTTCCTCTCTTCCTACACGTACACATGCCTTACATCCTCGATAAAAACTTTTCACTGCTTCTAACAACTTTCCTCCCACACCATATATTCTTAATACCTTCCACAGAGCATCTCTATCAACTCTATCATATGCCTTCTCCAGATCCATAAATGCTACATACAAATCCATTTGCTTTTCTAAGTATTTCTCACATACATTCTTCAAAGCAAACACCTGATCCACACATCCTCTACCACTTCTGAAACCACACTGCTCTTCCCCAATCTGATGCTCTGTACATGCCTTCACCCTCTCAATCAATACCCTCCCATATAATTTGCCAGGAATACTCAACAAACTTATACCTCTGTAATTTGAGCACTCACTCTTATCCCCTTTGCCTTTGTACAATGGCACTATGCACGCATTCCGCCAATCCTCAGGCACCTCACCATGAGTCATACATACATTAAATAACCTTACCAACCAGTCAACAATACAGTCACCCCCTTTTTTAATAAATTCCACTGCAATACCATCCAAACCTGCTGTCTTGCCGGCTTTCATCTTCCGCAAAGCTTTCACTACCTCTTCTCTGTTTACCAAATCATTTTCCCTAACCCTCTCACTTTGCACACCACCTCGACCAAAACACCCTATATCTGCCACTCTATCATCAAACACATTCAACAAACCTTCAAAATACTCACTCCATCTCCTTCTCACATCACCACTACTTGTTATCACCTCCCCATTTGCGCCCTTCACTGAAGTTCCCATTTGCTCCCTTGTCTTACGCACTTTATATATATATATATATATATATATATTTTTTTTTTTTTTTTTTTTTTTTTTTTTTTTTTTTATACTTTGTCGCTGTCTCCCGCGTCTGCGAGGTAGCGCAAGGAAACAGACGAAAGAAATGGCCCAACCCCCCCCCCCCCATACACATGTACATACACATGTCCACACACGTGTATACATACCTACACAGCTTTCCATGGTCCACCCCAGACGCCTCACATGCCTTGATTCACTCCACTGACAGCACGTCAACCCCTGTATACCACATCGCTCCAATTCACTCTATTCCTTGCCCTCCTTACACCCTCCTGCATGTTCAGGCCCCGATCACACAAAATCTTTTTCACTCCATCTTTCCACCTCCAATTTGGTCTCCCTCTTCTCCTCGTTCCCTCCACCTCCGACACATATATCCTCTTGGTCAATCTTTCCTCACTCATTCTCTCCATGTGCCCAAACCATTTCAAAACACCCTCTTCTGCTCTCTCAACCACGCTCTTTTTATTTCCACACATCTCTCTCACCCTTACGTCACTTACTCGATCAAACCACCTCACACCACACATTGTCCTCAAACATCTCATTTCCAGCACATCCATCCTCCTGCGCACAACTCTATCCATGGCCCACGCTTCGCAACCATACAACATTGTTGGAACCACTATTCCTTCAAACATACCCATTTTTACTTTCCGAGATAATGTTCTCGACTTCCACACATTCTTCAAGGCTCCCAGAATTTTCGCCCCCTCCCCCACCCTATGATCCACTTCTGCTTCCATGGTTCCATCCGCTGCCAGATCCACTCCCAGATATCTAAAATACTTTACTTCCTCCAGTTTTTCTCCATTCAAACTTACCTCCCAATTATATATATATAATTGGGAGTTTGAATGGAGAAAAACTGGAGGAAGTGAAGTGTTTTAGATATCTGGGAGTGGATCTGTCAGCGGATGGAACCATGGAAGCGGAAGTGGATCATAGGGTGGGGGAGGGGGCGAAAATTTTGGGAGCCTTGAAAAATGTGTGGAAGTCGAGAACATTATCTCGGAAAGCAAAAATGGGTATGTTTGAAGGAATAGTGGTTCCAACAATGTTGTATGGTTGCGAAGCGTGGGCCATGGATAGAGTTGTGCGCAGGAGGATGGATGTGCTGGAAATGAGATGTTTGAGGACAATGTGTGGTGTGAGGTGGTTTGATCGAGTAAGTAACGTAAGGGTAAGAGAGATGTGTGGAAATAAAAAGAGCGTGGTTGAGAGAGCAGAAGAGGGTGTTTTGAAATGGTTTGGGCACATGGAGAGAATGAGTGAGGAAAGATTGACCAAGAGGATATATGTGTCGGAGGTGGAGGGAACGAGGAGAAGTGGGAGACCAAATTGGAGGTGAAAAGATGGAGTGAAAAAGATTTTGTGTGATCAGGGCCTGAACATGCAGGAGGGTGAAAGGAGGGCAAGGAATAGAGTGAATTGGATCGATGTGGTATACCGGGGTTGACGTGCTGTCAGTGGATTGAATCAGGACATGTGAAGAGTCTGGGGTAAACCATGGAAAGCTGTGTAGGTATGTATATTTGCGTGTGTGGACATATGTATATACATGTGTATGGGGGTGGGTTGGGCCATTTCTTTCGTCTGTTTCCTTGTGCTACCTCGCAAACGCGGGAGACAGCGGCAAAAAAAAAAAAAAAAAATATATATAGTAGTAAAAGCTTTGCGGAAGATGAAAGCCGGCAAGGCAGCAGGTTTGGATGGTATTGCAGTGGAATTTATTAAAAAAGGGGGTGACTGTATTGTTGACTGGTTGGTAAGGTTATTTAATGTATGTATGGCTCATGGTGAGGTGCCTGAGGATTGGCGGAATGCGTGCATAGTGCCATTGTACAAAGGCAAAGGGGATAAGAGTGAGTGCTCAAATTACAGAGGTATAAGTTTGTTGAGTATTCCTGGTAAATTATATGGGAGGGTATTGATTGAGAGGGTGAAGGCATGTACAGAGCATCAGATTGGGGAAGAGCAGTGCGGTTTCAGAAGTGGTAGAGGATGTGTGGATCAGGTGTTTGCTTTGAAGAATGTATGTGAGAAATACTTAGAAAAGCAAATGGATTTGTATGTAGCATTTATGGATCTGGAGAAGGCATATGATAGAGTTGATAGAGATGCTCTGTGGAAGGTATTAAGAATATATGGTGTGGGAGGCAAGTTGTTAGAAGCAGTGAAAAGTTTTTATCGAGGATGTAAGGCATGTGTACGTGTAGGAAGAGAGGAAAGTGATTGGTTCTCAGTGAATGTAGGTTTGCGGCAGGGGTGTGTGATGTCTCCATGGTTGTTTAATTTGTTTATGGATGGGGTTGTTAGGGAGGTAAATGCAAGAGTCCTGGAAAGAGGGGCAAGTATGAAGTCTGTTGGGGATGAGAGAGCTTGGGAAGTGAGTCAGTTGTTGTTCGCTGATGATACAGCACTGGTGGCTGATTCATGTGAGAAACTGCAGAAGCTGGTGACTGAGTTTGGTAAAGTGTGTAGAAGAAGAAAGTTAAGAGTAAATGGGAATAAGAGCAAGGTTATTAGGTACAGTAGGGGTGAGGGTCAAGTCAATTGGGAGGTGAGTTTGAATGGAGAAAAACTGGAGGAAGTGAAGTGTTTTAGATATCTGGGAGTGGATCTGTCAGCGGATGGAACCATGGAAGCGGAAGTGGATCATATGGTGGGGGAGGGGGCGAAAATTTTGGGAGCCTTGAAAAATGTGTGGAAGTCGAGAACATTATCTCGGAAAGCAAAAATGGGTATGTTTGAAGGAATAGTGGTTCCAACAATGTTGTATGGTTGCGAGGCGTGGGCTATGGATAGAGATGTGCGCAGGAGGATGGATGTGCTGGAAATGAGATGTTTGAGGACAATGTGTGGTGTGAGGTGGTTTGATCGAGTAAGTAACGTAAGGGTGAGAGAGATGTGTAGAAATAAAAAGAGCGTGGTTGAGAGAGCAGAAGAGGGTGTTTTGAAATGGTTTGGGCACATGGAGAGAATGAGTGAGGAAAGATTGACCAAGAGGATATATGTGTCGGAGGTGGAGGGAGCGAGGAGAAGAGGGAGACCAAATTGGAGGTGGAAAGATGGAGTGAAAAAGATTTTGTGTGATCGGGGCCTGAACATGCAGGAGGGTGAAAGGAGGGCAAGGAATAGAGTGAATTGGAGCGATGTGGTATACAGGGGTTGACGTGCTGTCAGTGGATTGAATCAGGGCATGTGAAGCGTCTGGGGTAAACCATGGAAAGCTGTGTAGGTATGTATATTTGCGTGTGTGGACGTGTGTATGTACATGTGTATGGGGGGGGGGGTTGGGCCATTTCTTTCGTCTGTTTCCTTGCGCTACCTCGCAAACGCGGGAGACAGCGACAAAGTATAAAAAAAAAAAAAAAAAAAATATATATATATATATATATATATATATATATATTTTATTTGTGTAGCTTTGTCGCTGTCTCCCACGTTAGCAAGGTAGCCCAAGGAAACGGACGAAAGAAATGGCCCAACCCACCCACATACACATGTATATACATACACGTCTACACACACAAATATACGTACCTATACATCTCAACATATACATATATATACACACACAGACATATACATACATACACATGTACATAATTCATACTGTCTGCCTTTATTCATTCCCATCGCCACCCCGCCACACATGAAATAACAACCCCCTCCCCCCCTCATGCACACGAGGTAGCACTAGGAATGGACAACAAAGGCCACATTTGTTCACATTCAGTCTCTAGCTGTCATGCAATAATGCACTGAAACCTCAGCTCCCTTTCCACATCCAGGCCCCACAGAACTTTCCATGGTTCACCCCAGACACTTCACATGCCCTGGTTTAATCCATGACAGCACGTCGACCCAGGTATACCACATTGTTCCAATTCACTCTATTCCTTGCACGCCTTTCACCCTCCTGCATGTTCAGGCCCCGATCACTCAAAATCTTTTTCACTCCATCTTTCCACCTCCAATTTGGTCTCTCACTTCTCCTCATTCCCTCCACCTCTGACACATATATCCTCCCAAAATTTTCGCCCCCTCCCCACCCTATGATTCACTTCTGCTCCCATGTTTCCATCCGCTGCCAAATCCACTCCCAGATATCTAAAACAGTTCACTTCCTCCAGTTTTTCTCCATTCAAACTTACCTCCCAGGTAACTTGACCCTCAACCCTACTATATCTAATAACCTTGCTCTTATTCACATTTACTCTCAACTTTCTTCTTTCTAACACTTTACCAAACTCAGTCACCAGCTTCTGCAGTTTCTCACATGAATCAGCCACCAGCGCTGTATCATCAGCGAACAACAACTGACTCACTTCCCAAGCTCCCTCATCCACAAGAGACTGCATACTTGCCCCTCTTTCCAAAACTCTTGCATTCACCTCCCTAACTACCCCATCCATAAACAAATTAAACAACCATGGAGACATCACACACCCCTGCCGCAAACCTACATTCAGAGAACCAATCACTTTCCTCTCTTCCTACAGGTACACATGCCTTACATCCTCGATAAAAACTTTTCACTGCTTCTAACAACTTACCTCCCACACCATATATTCTTATTACCTTCCACAGAGCATCTCTATCAACTCCTGAAACAGGAGTGGTGGGAGTATGTGATAGAGTGTAAGGAAGTAAACTCTAGATTGATATGGGTAAAACTGAAAGTGAATGGAAAGAGATGAGTGATTATTGGTGTGTATGCACCTGGGCATGAGAAGAAAGATCATGAGAGGCAAGTATTTTGGGAGCAGCTGAGAGAGTGTGTTAGTAGTTTTGATACACGAGACCGGGTTATAGTGATGGGTGATTTGAATGCAGAGGTGAGTAATGTGGCAGTTGAGGGAATAATTGGTATACGTGGGGTGTTCAGTGTTGTAAATGGAAATGGTGAAGAGCTTGTAGATTTATGTGCTGAAAAAGGACTGGTGATTGGGAATACTTGGTTTAAAAAGAGAGATATACATAAGTATACGTATGTAAGTAGGAGAGATGGCCAGAGCGTTATTGGATTACATGTTAATTGATAGGCACGTGAAAGAGACTTTTTTTGGATGTTAATGTGCTGAGAGGTGCAACTAGAGGGATGTCTGATCATTATCTTGTGGAGGCGAGGGTGAAGATTTGTAGAGGTTTTCAAAAAAGAAGAGAGAATGTTGGGGTGAAGAGGGTGGTGAGAGTAAGTGAGCTTGGGAAGGAGACTTGTGTGAGGAAGTACCGGGAGAGACTGAGTACGGAATGGAAAAAGGTGAGAACTAAGGACGTAACGGGAGTGGGGGAGGAATGGGATGTATTTAGGGAAGCAGTGATGGCTTGCGCAAAAGATGCTTGTGGCATGAGAAGCGTGGGAGGTGGGCAGATTAGAAAGGGTAGTGAGCGGTGGGATGAAGAAGTAAGATTATCAGTGAAAGAGAAGAGAGAGGCATTTGGACGATTTTTGCAGGGAAATAATGCAAATGACTGGGAGATGTATAAAAGAAAGAGGCAGGAGGTCAAGAGAAAGGTGCAAGAGGTGAAAAAGAGGGCAAATGAGAGTTGGGGTGAGAGAGCATCATTAAATTTTAGGGAGAATAAAAAGATGTTTTGGAAGGAGGTAAATAAAGTGCGTAAGACAAGGGAACAAATGGGAACTTCGGTTAAGGGGGCTAATGGGGAGGTGATAACAAGTAGTGGTGATGTGAGAAGGAGATGGAGTGAGTATTTTGAAGGTTTGTTGAATGTGTTTGATGATAGAGTGGCAGATATAGGGTGTTTTGGTCGAGGTGGTGTGCAAAGTGAGAGGGTTAGGGAAAATGATTTGGTCAACAGAGAAGAGGTAGTAAAAGCTTTGCGGAAGATGAAAGCCGGCAAGGCAGCGGGTTTGGATGGTATTGCAGTGGAATTTATTAATACAGGGGGTGACTGTATTGTTGACTGGTTGGTAAGGTTATTTAATGTATGTATGTTTCATGGTGAGGTGCCTGAGGACTGCCGGAATGCTTGCATAGTGCCATTGTACAAAGGCAAAGGGGATAAGAGTGAGTGCTCAAATTACAGAGGTATAGGTTTGTTGAATATTCCTGGGAGATTATATGGGAGGGTATTGATTGAGAGGGTGAAGCATGTACAGAGCATCAGATTGGGGAAGAGGAGTGTGGTTTTAGAAGTGGTAGAGGATGTGTGGATCAGGTGTTTGCTTTGAAGAATGTATGTGAGAAATACTTAGAAAAGCAAATGGATTTGTTTGTAGCATTTATGGATCTGGAGAAGGCATATATATATTATTTATTTATTTATTTATTTGTTTTGCTTGCTTTGTCACTGTCTCCTGCATTAGCGAGGTAGCACAAGGAAACAGACGAAAGAATGGCCACTTGGAAAATGAAACTCATAGGATTATCTTGATCATGCGTATATTTATTATGCTTTGTCGCTGTCTCCTGCATTTGCAAAGTAGCGCAAGGGAACAGGCGAAAGAATGGACCAACCCACCCACATACACATGTATATACATAAACGCCCACACACGCACATATACATACCTATACATTTCAACTTATACATACGTATACATACACAGATATATACACATATACACATGTACATGTTCATACATGCTGCCTTCACCCATTCCCGTCGCCACCCCGCCACACATGAAATGGCACCCCTCTCCCCCCGTGTGCGTGCGAGGTAGCACTATGAAAAAGACAACAAAGGCCACTTTCCTTCATGCTCAGTCTCTAGCTGTCATGTGTAATGCACCCAAACCACAGCTCCCTTTCCACATCCAGGCCCCACAAAACTTTTTATGGTTTACCCTAGACGCCTCACATGCCCTGGTTCAATCCATTGACAGCACGTCGACCTCGGTATACCACATCATTCCACTTCACTCTATTACTTGCATGCCTTTCACCCTCCTGTATATTCAGGCCCTGATCGCTCAAAGTCTTTTTCACTCCATCCTTCCACCTCCAATTTGGTCTCTCCACTTCTCCTCATTCCATCCACCTCTGACACATATATCCTCCCAAAATTTTCGCCCCCCTCCCCACCCTATGATTCACTTCTGCTCCCATGTTTCCATCCGCTGCCAAATCCACTCCCAGATATCTAAAACAGTTCACTTCCTCCAGTTTTTCTCCATTCAAACTTACCTCCCAGGTAACTTGACCCTCAACCCTACTATATCTAATAACCTTGCTCTTATTCACATTTACTCTCAACTTTCTTCTTTCACACACTTTACCAAACTCAGTCACCAGCTTCTGCAGTTTCTCACATGAATCAGCCACCAGCGCTGTATCATCAGCGAACAACAACTGACTCACTTCCCAAGCTCCCTCATCCACAAGAGACTGCATACTTGCCCCTCTTTCCAAAACTCTTGCATTCACCTCCCTAACTACCCCATCCATAAACAAATTAAACAACCATGGAGACATCACACACCCCTGCCGCAAACCTACATTCAGAGAACCAATCACTTTCCTCTCTTCCTACAGGTACACATGCCTTACATCCTCGATAAAAACTTTTCACTGCTTCTAACAACTTACCTCCCACACCATATATTCTTATTACCTTCCACAGAGCATCTCTATCAACTCCTGAAACAGGAGTGGTGGGAGTATGTGATAGAGTGTAAGGAAGTAAACTCTAGATTGATATGGGTAAAACTGAAAGTGAATGGAAAGAGATGAGTGATTATTGGTGTGTATGCACCTGGGCATGAGAAGAAAGATCATGAGAGGCAAGTATTTTGGGAGCAGCTGAGAGAGTGTGTTAGTAGTTTTGATACACGAGACCGGGTTATAGTGATGGGTGATTTGAATGCAGAGGTGAGTAATGTGGCAGTTGAGGGAATAATTGGTATACATGGGGTGTTCAGTGTTGTAAATGGAAATGGTGAAGAGCTTGTAGATTTATGTGCTGAAAAAGGACTGGTGATTGGGAATACTTGGTTTAAAAAGAGAGATATACATAAGTATACGTATGTAAGTAGGAGAGATGGCCAGAGCGTTATTGGATTACATGTTAATTGATAGGCACGTGAAAGAGACTTTTTTTGGATGTTAATGTGCTGAGAGGTGCAACTAGAGGGATGTCTGATCATTATCTTGTGGAGGCGAGGGTGAAGATTTGTAGAGATTTTCAAAAAAGAAGAGAGAATGTTGGGGTGAAGAGGGTGGTGAGAGTAAGTGAGCTTGGGAAGGAGACTTGTGTGAGGAAGTACCGGGAGAGACTGAGTACGGAATGGAAAAAGGTGAGAACTAAGGACGTAAGGGGAGTGGGGGAGGAATGGGATGTATTTAGGGAAGCAGTGATGGCTTGCGCAAAAGATGCTTGTGGCATGAGAAGCGTGGGAGGTGGGCAGATTAGAAAGGGTAGTGAGCGGTGGGATGAAGAAGTAAGATTATCAGTGAAAGAGAAGAGAGAGGCATTTGGACGATTTTTGCAGGGAAATAATGCAAATGACTGGGAGATGTATAAAAGAAAGAGGCAGGAGGTCAAGAGAAAGGTGCAAGAGGTGAAAAAGAGGGCAAATGAGAGTTGGGGTGAGAGAGCATCATTAAATTTTAGGGAGAATAAAAAGATGTTTTGGAAGGAGGTAAATAAAGTGCGTAAGACAAGGGAACAAATGGGAACTTCGGTTAAGGGGGCTAATGGGGAGGTGATAACAAGTAGTGGTGATGTGAGAAGGAGATGGAGTGAGTATTTTGAAGGTTTGTTGAATGTGTTTGATGATAGAGTGGCAGATATAGGGTGTTTTGGTCGAGGTGGTGTGCAAAGTGAGAGGGTTAGGGAAAATGATTTGGTCAACAGAGAAGAGGTAGTAAAAGCTTTGCGGAAGATGAAAGCCGGCAAGGCAGCGGGTTTGGATGGTATTGCAGTGGAATTTATTAATACGGGGGTGACTGTATTGTTGACTGGTTGGTAAGGTTATTTAATGTATGTATGTTTCATGGTGAGGTGCCTGAGGACTGCCGGAATGCTTGCATAGTGCCATTGTACAAAGGCAAAGGCGATAAGAGTGAGTGCTCAAATTACAGAGGTATAGGTTTGTTGAATATTCCTGGGAGATTATATGGGAGGGTATTGATTGAGAGGGTGAAGCATGTACAGAGCATCAGATTGGGGAAGAGGAGTGTGGTTTTAGAAGTGGTAGAGGATGTGTGGATCAGGTGTTTGCTTTGAAGAATGTATGTGAGAAATACTTAGAAAAGCAAATGGATTTGTTTGTAGCATTTATGGATCTGGAAAAGGCATATATATATTATTTATTTATTTATTTATTTGTTTTGCTTTGTCACTGTCTCATGCATTAGCGAGGTAGCACAAGGAAACAGACGAAAGAATGGCCACTTGGAAAATGAAACTCATAGGATTATCTTGATCATGCGTATATTTATTATGCTTTGTCGCTGTCTCCTGCATTTGCAAAGTAGCGCAAGGGAACAGGCGAAAGAATGGACCAACCCACCCACATACACATGTATATACATTAACGCCCACACACGCACATATACATACCTATACATTTCAACTTATACATACGTATACATACACAGATATATACACATATACACATGTACATGTTCATACATGCTGCCTTCACCCATTCCCGTCGCCACCCCGCCACACATGAAATGGCACCCCTCTCCCCCCGTGTGCGTGCGAGGTAGCACTATGAAAAAGACAAATAAGGCCACTTTCCTTCATGCTCAGTCTCTAGCTGTCATGTGTAATGCACCCAAACCACAGCTCCCTTTCCACATCCAGGCCCCACAAAACTTTTTATGGTTTACCCTAGACGCCTCACATGCCCTGGTTCAATCCATTGACAGCACGTCGACCTCGGTATACCACATCATTCCACTTCACTCTATTACTTGCATGCCTTTCACCCTCCTGTATATTCAGGCCCTGATCGCTCAAAGTCTTTTTCACTCCATCCTTCCACCTCCAATTTGGTCTCCCACTTCTCCTCTTTCCATCCACCTCTGACACATATATCCTTTTTGTCAATCTTTCCTCACTCATTCTCTCCATATGACCAAACCATTTCAATACACCCTCTTCTGCTCTCTCAACTACACTCTTTTTATTACCACACATCTCTCTTTCCTTTTCATTGCTTACTCGATCAAACCACCTCACACCACATATTGTCTCCAAACATCTCATTTTCAATACATTACTCTCCTCCGCACAACCTTATCTATAGCCCATGCCTCACAACCATATAACGTTGTTGCAATGACTATTCCTTCAGACATACCCGCTTTTGCTCTCCGAGATAACATTCTTGCCTTCCACACATTCTTCAATGCTCCCAGAACCTTCGCCCCTTCCCCCACCCTGTTACTCACTTCCGCTTCCATGGTTCCATCCACTGCCAAATCCACTCCCAGATATCTAAAACACTTCACTTCCAACAGTTTTTATCTATTCAGACTTACCTCCCAATTTACTTGTCCCTCAACCCTACTGAACCTAATAAATTTGCTCTTATTCACATTTACTCTCAGCTTTCTTCCTTCACACACATTACCAAACTCAGTCACCATCTTCTGCAATTTCTCACCTGAATCAGCCACCAGTGCTGTATCATCAGCAAACAACAACTGACTCACTTCCCAAGGCCTCTGAGCCACAGCAGACTGCATTCTTGCCCCTCTCTCCAAAACTCTTGCATTCATCTCCCTAACAACCCCATTCATAAAAAAATTAACCATGGAGACATCACGCACCCCTACCACAAACCGACTTTCACTGGGAACCAATCACTTTCCTCTCTTCCTACTGGTACACATGCCTTACATCCTCGATAAAAGCTTTTCACTGCTTCTAGCAACTTACTTCCCACATCATATACTCTTAATACCTTCCACAAAGCATCCCTATCATATGTCTTCTCCAGGTCCATAAATGCTATATACAAATCCATTTGTTTTTCTAAGTATTTCTCACATACATTCTTCAAAGCAAACACCTGATCCACACATCCTCTTCCACTTCTGAAACCACACTGCTCTTCCCCAATCTGATGCTCTGTACATGCCTTTACCCTCTCAATCAATACCCTCCCATATGATTTCCCAGGAATACTCAACAAACCTATACCTCCGTAATTTGAACACTCACCTTTATCCCCTTTACCTTTGTACAATGGCACTATGCATCCATTCTGCCAGTCCTCAGGCACTTGACCATGAACCAAACATACATTGAATATCCTCACCAACCAGTCAACAACACAAGGCACCCCTTCTTTTGATAAATTCCAGTGCTATACCATCCAAATCCGCCACCTTGCTGGCTTTCATCTTCCGCAAACTTTCACTACCTCTTCTCTGTTTTCCAAATCATTCTCCCAGACCCTCTCACTTCGCATACCATCTTGACCACAGCACCCGACATCTGCCACTCTATCATCAAACACATTCAACAAATCCAACAAAATACTCAATCCATCTCCCTCTCACTTCACTACTACTAGTGATTACCTCCCCATTTGCCCCCTTCAGCGATGTTCCCATTTGTTCTCTTGTCTTATGCACTTTATTTATCTCCTTCCAAAACATCTTTTTTATTCTCCCTAAAATTTAATGATACTCTCACCCCAACCCTCATTTGCCCTCTTTTCACCTCTTGCACCTTTCTTTTACACATCTCCAAGTCATTTGCACTATTTCCCTGCAAAAATCGTCCAAATGCCTCTCTCTAACAATCTTACTTCTTCATCCCACCACTCGTTACTCTTTCTAATATGCCCACCTCCTGCCTTTCTCATGCCACAGGCATCTTTTGCACAAGCCATCACTGCTTCCCTAAATACATCCCATTCCTTCCCCACTCCCCTTGCATCATTTGCTCTAACCTTTTTCCATTCTGCACTCAGTCTCTCATGGTACTTCCTCACACAAGTCTCCTTTCCAAGCTCACTCACTCTCACCGCTTTCTTTACCCCAACATTCTCTCTTCTTTTCTGAAAACCTCAACATATCTTCACCTTTGCCTCCACAAGATAATGATCAGACACCCCTCCAGATGCCCCTCTCAGCACATCAACGTCCAAAAGTCTCTCTTTCACGCGCCTATCAATTAACACGTAATCTAATAACACTCTCTGGCCATCTCTCCTACTTACATATGTATACTTGTGTATATCTCTCTTTTTAAACAAGGTATTCCTAATCACCAGTCCTTTTTCAGCACACAAATCTACAAGCTCTTCACCATTTTCATTTACAACACTGTACACCCCATGTACCCCAATTATACCCTCTACTGCCACATTACTCACCTTTGAATTCAAATCACCCATCACTATAACCCAATCTCGTGCATCAAAGCTGCTAACACACTTGCTTAGCTGCTCCCAAAACACTTGCTCAGCTGCTCCCAAAACACTTGCCTCTCATGATCTTTCTTCTCATGACCAGGTGCAAAGGCACCCATAATCACCCATCTCTCTCCATCCACTTTCAGTTTTACCCATATCAAATTAAAGTTTACTTTCTTACACTCCATCACATACTCCCACAACTCCTGCTTCAGGAGTAGTGCTACTCCTTCCTTTGCTCTTGTCCTCTCACCAACCCCTGACTTTACTCCCAAGACATTCCCAAACCACTCTTCCCGTTTACCCTTAAGGTTTGTTTCACTCGGAGCAAAACATCCAGGTTCCTTTCCTCAAACACACAGCTTATCTCTCCTTTTTTCTCATCTTGGTTACAACCACACACATTTAGACCCCAATCTGAGCCTTCGAGGATGATGAGCACTCCCCACATGACTCCTTTTTCCCCTTTTAGAAAGCTAGAATATAAGGGAGGGAGGGTTTCTAGCCTTCGGCTCCCGTCCCCTTTAATCTCCTACGACATGCGGGGAATGCGTGGCAAGTATTCTTTCTCCCCTATCCTGGTTGTTGTATTTTGTTATTTTATATTCTTTCGTCTGATAGGGAATTTATTGATTTTCAGTGTATGACTTTTTTCAGGCAGAAAAAAAGACCATAGATACTCAGACTGCATGCCACTGTTGATTAAATTGTATCATTCATCTTGAACTTGCATACTCGAAAAACGCGGTCCATAATACCGCGGTTGGCAAGGGACTTTTGTATTAGTTGATATTCCTGAAAAATGATGATGAAAAATGTTGTAGGTGACATGACAGCATTTATACTTACATCGTATCTCAGTTAGCCAGATTGGTATTTCGGGAATTAGATGATTATTTTACTTGATTTCGAGTAAGAGCAGGTAATTTTAGCTGACAAATAGGTCATTACTAGAAAATGTTTAGTTGCTGTAAAAAGCTATTGATATATGCTTCTTTTTTATATGATATCTAATGTATATTTTTTTCTTCATTACCAGAGACAACGGGCGATTAGCATCTGCCTGGTGCATTGTTGGTTTCATAGTGATGATGGTTCTGGATGTTGCCCTTGGATAGCAGGGACTGTGATGTATTTCGATACCGGGAACAGTGCTTTAAGTCTGGTCTTGTTAGACAACTATTTAGAATTTATATATTTATGGTCTTAGGTGTTAAAAAGGTAGATACCGAAGTCTCTGTTGTTGAATACCTTACAATGTATTTTTTTTTAGACGAATGCATTTGTTTTGTAGATTATGTATTGATAGATAAATAAAGTTTATATTATTATTAATAGTAGTTGTAGTAGTAGCAAAATTTTCATACTTTTTGCTGTTTCCTGTTGTAGCGGGATAACACTGGGAATGGATGAGCAACGCCCTCAATTACTTATGTTCATTCACAAGCTGTCATGTATAATGTGTTTAAACCAGAGCCTCCTATTTACAGTGAAGCTCCTTACAACATTCTGTTGTTCCCCTTGACCTCTTCATATATCCTGGTTTAGCCCACTGACAGCATGTTGCCTCTTGTAAACCTTGATGCACCAATTCGTTTTATCCCATTTAACCCTCTTGCCCGCCTGTATGTTCAGTCCTCAATAACTCAAATCCCCTTTCTCCATTCTTCCATTCCAGTTCCCCCTCCCCCATGCTCCCTCCACTTCTAACGCACATATCTTCTTTGTCTCTTTGCTCACCCTCCTCATATGTCCAAACCATTACAGAACAACCAGGTCAGCTTCCAAATATAAACTTCGTACTGCATCTTTCTCCTAGCATTAAGCAACAAGCGAGACAAGAAGTGAGAAGAGGAGAGCCTTGCGAGAGATATGTTGTAACTCGTCAAACAAGAAAAGCTGTGAATGTTACGAGCTAGCCCTACCATCATGGCAAGATCTCATAGTAGGTACTTGTAGGTAGGTTAGATTTTGAGCTAGAGAGAGATTATTTCACTGAATAAGTAATTCCTGGGTACACTTAGTGAATTAGTAGTAATAGGGGAGATAAAGTAGGCAGTGATGTCTTGTTCTTTGTTAAAGCTCATCTTAATCCTGTGCTAAAACTGTTATAGCCATTGATAATATGGACTTTGTAATTTTAGAAATTGGATATAAGCCTAATAAGAAAATAACAGTAGATTTAGTTTATAGGCCTCTTACACAGACAACAGAGGTCTGTTGAAAGACTTTATGAAAATATCAGTTAGTAGGAATTTGTGATGAACACGATTTGATCATAGTAGGCGACTTTAACATACTAATGTCTAATTGGCAGAATTCCTTTCTAGTAGCTCCAGGTGCGTACTCTTCCCAAGTTTGCTCGTTAGGACCTTAATCTAATAAGTTGACAAACCTACACTTGAGTGGTACATGATAAATTTAATGCTAATTACAGAAGAGGATCTTGTCAATAGTGTTGAGGTTGGAGAAACGTTTGGCACCAGTGATCTCTGACAAATTAATTTCAAGATAACTTTTATCACTGCTTTTGATGTTTGTCAGCATGAAAATCATAAAAAAATGCAAATGTGCAAATTTTACTGATCTTCCCATTGTTCATGACAGGCAAATGTGGGCTGTTGTGGTCAGTGAAAAGGTATGAATGTAGCATGAAAATGCTTCTGTAAAACTCACTTTTTTTATGTTGAAGGCTCCAGTCACGAACAAAAGTCCACATCAAGGCCTGGCCTTTGAGATATAGAGAGAATAATGAGAATGAAAAAGAAAAGACAAGGGGAAGTATATGAGTTTTGAAAGAAGTGGAAAAACCTGTCTTAAAATGTGCTAGGGCATAGTTATTAGGAAATACATGAGAAATTGGGGAACATGTGTACGAATTCATAGTAGACTGTCTATGTCCAAATCAGAGCGATGGAATGAAGAAATAGAGAAGTGCCTGTTGTCTTAAAAAAATTAGCACATAAGGAACTGAGAGAGACCAATAGTCAACATTTGTCTTTTTCACACTATTAACGTTATTCCCCAGTATCTTATTCGTCATGAAGTTTATTGATACTTGCTCACCCCAACTTTCATTTGCCCCCTTTCTTTTTTTTTTTTTTCAACCCTTGCACCTTTCTCTTGACCTGCTACTTTCTTGTGTATATCATCCAGTCATTTGCACTCCTTACCTTTCTCTTTTCTTTCACTAGCAACTTTAATTCATCATCTCACCATTCACTTCCTTTTCTCATCTGCCCACCCTCCACCTTCAGCATGACACACACCTCTCTCGCTCGTGTGAGCATTGCTTCCCAAAAATCTTCATTTCTTCACTGATTCCACTTGCTTCATTTACTTTCACATTTTGTCATTCCATACCCGATTTCTCCTGTTATTTCTTTTCTTCACACACATCTCTCTTCCAACCTCACTTTCGCTACTCTCTTCTCATATCATTTCCTACTTTCCGAAATCATCTGAAAATATTCAATTTTCCCTTCATCATGTGTCCCACAAGCTACCCCTCTCAACACGTTCACATTCAAGTGTCTATTTTGTACGTCTGTCAATTAGCATGTTATCCAGTAAATCCCTTGTGCCATTATTCCTTCTTGTCCATGGTACTTTGGTATGTCCATCTTTTTAAAACCAGTTATTCTCACTCACCAGTTCTTTTTCAGCACACAGCTCCCCAAGCTCTAAGCCATTTTCATTCACCTAACTGAATACCTTATGCCTCTTAATTTTACTGTCAACTGCCATGTTACTCAGTCGTATTTAAATTGCACTTCACTAATTCTTGACCTGTATCAAAGCTGGTGCTACACTCCTTCAGCTGCTCTAAAAACACTTCCCTTTCATGATCTATCTTATGATTAGGTGCATGACCACAAATAATCACCCATCTCTCGAAATCCACTTTCATTTTTATCCATACTATTCTTGAACTTAATTTCCTACCAACACACACACACACGTTTCCACGACTGCTTCAGTAGAAGAGCTACCCCTTCCTCAGCTTATACCCTCACACCAACCCCTGACTTTACCCCTAAGACATTCCCAAACCAATATTCCGCTTTGTTGCAATAAGTCACAGTGGTGTGCGTGATCTAGTGTTCGCTTATCACTACGAGGAAAATGAAATGCCACCAACTGGAAACACTTGTTTACTAATGACGCCTTATCTCTGCCTAATCTTTGTATATCAGCTGACTGTTCTAGGTCTTCTATCCCATTCTTGTATCTCCCCTGACAGTGTAATCATTACGCGAAAGTGCACTTATCGTATTTCATTTTCCTCATGGTTATCAGTGTGTGTGTGTGTGTGTGTGTGTATATATATATATATATATATATATATATATATATATATATATATATATATATATATTTTTTTTTTTTTTTTGCTTTGTCGCTGTCTCCCGCGCTTGCGAGGTAGCGCAAGGAAACAGACGAAAGAAATGGCCCAACCCACCCCCATACACATGTATATACATACGTCCACACACGCAAATATACATACCTACACAACTTTCCATGGTTTACCCCAGACGCTTCACATGCCTTGATTCAATCCACTGACAGCACGTCAACCCCAGTATACCACATCGCTCCAATTCACTCTATTCCTTGCCCTCCTTTCACCCTCCTGCATGTTCAGGCCCCGATCACACAAAATCTTTTTCACTCCATCTTTCCACCTCCAATTTGGTCTCCCTCTTCTCCTCGTTCCCTCCACCTCCGACACATATATCCTCTTGGTCAATCTTTCCTCCCTCATTCTCTCCATGTGACCAAACCATTTCAAAACACCCTCTTCTGCTCTCTCAACCACGCTCTTTTTATTTCCACACATCTCTCTTACCCTTACGTTACTTACTCGATCAAACCACCTCACACCACACATTGTCCTCAAACATCTCATTTCCAGCACATCCATCCTCCTGCGCACAACTCTATCCATAGTCCACGCCTCGCAACCATACAACATTGTTGGAACTACTATTCCTTCAAACATACCCATTTTTGCTTTCCGAGATAATGTTCTCGACTTCCACACATTCTTCAAGGCTCCCAGAATTTTCGCCCCCTCCCCCACCCTATGATCCACTTCCGCTTCCATGTTTCCATCCACTGCCAGATCCACTCCCAGATATCTAAAACACTTCACTTCCTCCAGTTTTTCTCCATTCAAACTCACCTCCCAATTGACTTGACCCTCAACCCTACTGTACCTAATAACCTTGCTCTTATTCACATTTACTCTTAACTTTCTTCTTTCACACACTTTACCAAACTCAGTCACCAGCTTCTGCAGTTTCTCACATGAATCAGCCACCAGCGCTGTATCATCAGCGAACAAAAACTGACTCACTTCCCAAGCTCTCTCATCCCCAACAGACTTCATACTTGCCCCTCTTTCCAAAACTCTTGCATTCACCTCCCTAACAACCCCATCCATAAACAAATTAAACAACCATGGAGACATCACACACCCCTGCCGCAAACCTACATTCACTGAGAACCAATCACTTTCCTCTCTTCCTACACGTACACATGCCTTACATCCTCGATAAAAACTTTTCACTGCTTCTAACAACTTGCCTCCCACACCATATATTCTTAATACCTTCCACAGAGCATCTCTATCAACTCTATCATATGCCTTCTCCAGATCCATAAATGCTACATACAAATCCATTTGCTTTTCTAAGTATTTCTCACATACATTCTTCAAAGCAAACACCTGATCCACACATCCTCTACCACTTCTGAAACCGCACTGCTCTTCCCCAATCTGATGCTCTGTACATATATATATATATATATATATATATATATATATATATATATATATATATATATATATATATATATATATATCCCTGGGGATAGGGGAGAAAGAATACTTCCCACGTATTCCCTGCGTGTCGTAGAAGGCGACTAAAATGGGAGGGAGTGGGGGGCTGGAAATCCTCCCCTCTCGTTTTTTTTAAATTTCCAAAAGAAGGAACAGAGAATGAGGCCAGGTGAGGATATTCCCTCAGAGGCCCAGTCCTCTGTTCTTAATGCTACCTTGCTAATGCGGGAAATGGCGAATAGTATGAAAGAAAAAAGAAATATATATATGTATGTATATATATATATATATATATATATATATATATATATATATATATATATATATATATATATATTCTTTCTTTCACACTATGTGCTATTTCCTGCATTAGCGACGTAGCGTTAAGAACAGAGGACCGGGCCTTAGAGGGAATATCCTCACCTGGCCCCCTTCTCTGTTCCTTCTTTTGGAAAATTGAAAAAAAAAAAAAAACGAGAGGGGAGGATTTCCAGCCACCCGCTCCCTCCCCTTTTAGTCGCCTTCTACGACATGCAGGGAATACGTGGGAAGTATTCTTTCTCCCCTATCCCCAGGGATAATATGATAATGGATTTGTATGTAGCATTTATGGATCTGGAGAAGGCATATGATAGAGTTGATAGAGATGCTCTGTGGAAGGTATTAAGAATATATGGTGTGGGAGGAAAGTTGTTAGAAGCAGTGAAAAGTTTTTATCGAGGATGTAAGGCATGTGTACGTGTAGGAAGAGAGGAAAGTGATTGGTTCTCAGTGAATGTAGGTTTGCGGCAGGGGTGTGTGATGTCTCCATGGTTGTTCAATTTGTTTATGGATGGGGTTGTTAGGGAGGTGAATGCAAGAGTTTTGGAAAGAGGGGCAAGTATGAAGTCTGTTGTGGATGAGAGAGCTTGGGAAGTGAGTCAATTGTTGTTCGCTGATGATACAGCGCTGGTGGCTGATTCATGTGAGAAACTGCAGAAGCTGGTGACTGAGTTTGGTAAAGTGTGTGAAAGAAGAAAGTTAAGAGTAAATGTGAATAAGAGCAAGGTTATTAGGTACAGTAGGGTTGAGGGTCAAGTCGATTTGGAGGTAAGTTTGAATGGAGAAAAACTGGAGGAAGTAAAGTGTTTTAGATATCTGGGAGTGGATCTGGCAGCGGATGGAACCATGGAAGCGGAAGTGGATCATAGGGTGGGGGAGGGGGCGAAAATCCTGGGAGCCTTGAAGAATGTGTGAAAGTCGAGAACATTATCTCGGAAAGCAAAAATGGGTATGTTTGAAGGAATAGTGGTTCCAGCAATGTTGTATGGTTGCGAGGCGTGGGCTATGGATAGAGTTGTGTGCAGGAGGGTGGATGTGCTGGAAATGAGATGTTTGAGGACAATGTGTGGTGTGAGGTGGTTTGATCGAGTAAGTAATGTAAGGGTAAGAGAGATGTGTGGAAATAAAAAGAGCGTGGTTGAGAGAGCAGAAGAGGGTGTTTTGAAATGATTTGGGCACATGGAGAGAATGAGTGAGGAAAGATTGACCAAGAGGATATATGTGTTGGAGGTGGAGGGAACGAGGAGAAGTGGGAGACCAAATTGGAGGTGGAAAGATGGAGTGAAAAAGATTTTGTGTGATCGGGGCCTGAACATGCAGGAGGGTGAAAGGCGGGCAAGGAATAGAGTGAATTGGATCGATGTGGTATACCGGGGTTGACGTGATGTCAGTGGATTGAATCAGGGCATGTGAAGCGTCTGGGGTAAACCATGGAAAGTTGTGTGGGGCCTGGATGTGGAAAGGGGGCTGTGGTTTCGGGCATTATTGCATGACAGCTGGAGACTGAATGTGAACGAATGGGGCCTTTGTTTTCTTTTCCTAGTGCCACCTCGCACACATGAGAGGGGAGGGGGATGGTATTCCATGTGTGACGAGGTGGCGATGGGAATGAATAGGGGCAGACAGTGTGAATTGTGTGCATTGGTATATATGTATGTGCCTGTGTGTGTATATATATGTGTACATTGAGATGTATAGGTATGTATATTTGCGTTTGTGGGCATGTGTGTGTGTACATTGTGTATGGGGGTGGGTTGTGCCATTTCTTTCGTCTGTTTCCTTGCGCTACCTCGCAAGCGCGGGAGACAGCAACAAAGCAAAATAAATAAATAAATAAATATATATATATATATATATATATATATATATATTTTTTTTTTTTTTTTTTTTTTATGCTTTGTCGCTGTCTCCCGCGTTTGCGAGGTAGCGCAAGGAAACAGACGAAAGAAATGGCCCAACCCCCCCCCCCCCCATACACATGTACATACACACGTCCACACACGCAAATATACATACCTACACAGCTTTCCATGGTTTACCCCAGACGCTTCACATGCCTTGCTTCAATCCACTGACAGCACGTCAACCCCTGTATACCACATGACTCCAATTCACTCTATTCTTGCCCTCCTTTCACCCTCCTGCATGTTCAGGCCCCGATCACACAAAATCTTTTTCACTCCATCTTTCCACCTCCAATTTGGTCTCCCTCTTCTCCTCGTTCCCTCCACCTCCGACACATATATCCTCTTGGTCAATCTCTCCTCACTCATTCTCTCCATGTGCCCAAACCATTTCAAAACACCCTCTTCTGCTCTCTCAACCACGCTCTTTTTATTTCCACACATCTCTCTTACCCTTACGTTACTTACTCGATCAAACCACCTCACACCACACATTGTCCTCAAACATCTCATTTCCAGCACATCCATCCTCCTGCGCACATCTCTATCCATAGCCCACGCCTCGCAACCATACAACATTGTTGGAACCACTATTCCTCAAACATACCCATTTTTGCTTTCCGAGATAATGTTCTCGACTTCCACACATTTTTCAAGGCTCCCAAAATTTTCGCCCCCTCCCCCACCCTATGATCCACTTCCGCTTCCATGGTTCCATCCGCTGACAGATCCACTCCCAGATATCTAAAACACTTCACTTCCTCCAGTTTTTCTCCATTCAAACTCACCTCCCAATTGACTTGACCCTCACCCCTACTGTACCTAATAACCTTGCTCTTATTCACATTTACTCTCAACTTTCTTCTTCCACACACTTTACCAAACTCAGTCACCAGCTTCTGCAGTTTCTCACATGAATCAGCCACCAGCGCTGTATCATCAGCGAACAACAACTGACTCACTTCCCAAGCTCTCTCATCCCCAACAGACTTCATACTTGCCCCTCTTTCCAGGACTCTTGCATTTACCTCCCTTACAACCCCATCCATAAACAAATTAAACAACCATGGAGACATCACACACCCCTGCCGCAAACCTACATTCACTGAGAACCAATCACTTTCCTCTCTTCCTACACGTACACATGCCTTACATCCTCGATAAAAACTTTTCACTGCTTCTAACAACTTGCCTCCCACACCATATATTCTTAATACCTTCCACAGAGCATCTCTATCAACTCTATCATATGCCTTCTCCAGATCCATAAATGCTACATACAAATCCATTTGCTTTTCTAAGTATTTCTCACATACATTCTTCAAAGCAAACACCTGATCCACACATCCTCTACCACTTCTGAAACCGCACTGCTCTTCCCCAATCTGATGCTCTGTACATGCCTTCACCCTCTCAATCAATACCCTCCCATATAATTTACCAGGAATACTCAACAAACTTATACCTCTGTAATTTGAGCACTCACTCTTATCCCCTTTGCCTTTGTACAATGGCACTATGCACGCATTCCGCCAATCCTCAGGCACCTCACCATGAGTCATACATACATTAAATAACCTTACCAACCAGTCAACAATACAGTCACCCCCTTTCTTAATAAATTCCACTGCAATACCATCCAAACCTGCTGCCTTGCCGGCTTTCATCTTCCGCAAAGCTTTTACTACCTCTTCTCTGTTTACCAAATCATTTTCCCTAACCCTCTCACTTTGCACACCACCTCGACCAAAACACCCTATATCTGCCACTCTGTCATCAGACACATTCAACAAACCTTCAAAATACTCATTCCATCTCCTTCTCACATCACCGCTACTTGTTATCACCTCCCCATTTACGCCCTTCACTGAAGTTCCCATTTGCTCCCTTGTCTTACGCACCCTATTTACCTCCTTCCAGAACATCTTTTTATTCTCCCTAAAATTTACTGATAGTCTCTCACCCCAACTCTCATTTGCCCTTTTTTTCACCTCTTGCACCTTTCTCTTGACCTCCTGTCTCTTTCTTTTATACTTCTCCCACTCAATTGCATTTTTTCCCTGCAAAAATCGTCCAAATGCCTCTCTCTTCTCTTTCACTAATACTCTTACTTCTTCATCCCACCACTCACTACCCTTTCTAAACAGCCCACCTCCCACTCTTCTCATGCCACAAGCATCTTTTGCGCAATCCATCACTGATTCCCTAAATACATCCCATTCCTCCCCCACTCCCCTTACTTCCATTGTTCTCACCTTTTTCCATTCTGTACACAGTCTCTCCTGGTACTTCCCCACACAGGTCTCCTTCCCAAGCTCACTTACTCTCACCACCTTCTTCACCCCAACATTCACTCCTCTTTTCTGAAAACCCATACTAATCTTCACCTTAGCCTCCACAAGATAATGATCAGACATCCCTCCAGTTGCACCTCTCAGCACATTAACATCCAAAAGTCTCTCTTTCGCACGCCTGTCAATTAACACGTAATCCAATAACGCTCTCTGGCCATCTCTCCTACTTACATAAGTATACTTATGTATATCTCGCTTTTTAAACCAGGTATTCCCAATCATCAGTCCTTTTTCAGCACATAAATCTACAAGCTCTTCACCATTTCCATTTACAACACTGAACACCCCATGCATACCAATTATTCCCTCAACTGCCACATTACTCACCTTTGCATTCAAATCACCCATCACTATAACCCGGTCTCGTGCATCAAAACCGCTAACACACTCATTTAGCTGCTCCCAAAACACTTGCCTCTCATGATCTTTCTTCTCATGCCCAGGTGCATATGCACCAATAATCACCCACCTCTCTCCATCAACTTTCAATTTTACCCATATTAATCGAGAATTTACTTTCTTACATTCTATCACATACTCCCACAACTCCTGTTTCATGAGTATTGCTACTCCTTCCCTTGCTCTTGTCCTCTCACTAACCCCTGACTTCACTCCCCAGACATTTCCAAACCACTCTTCCCCTTTACCCTTGAGCTTCGTTTCACTCAGAGCCAAAACATCCAGGTTCCTTTCCTCAAACATACTACCTATCTCTCCTTTTTTCACATCTTGGTTACATCCACACACATTTAGGCACCCCACTCTGAGCCTTCGAGGAGGATGATCACTCCCCGCGTGACTCCTTCTTCTGTTTCCCATTTTAGAAAGTTAATACAAGGAGGGGAGGATTTCCGGCCCCCCGCTCCCGTCCCCTCTAGTCGCTTTCTGCGACACGCGAGGAATACGTGGGAAGTATTCTTTCACCCCTATCCCCAGGGATACTTAGTAATATATATATATATATCGGAAGAGATCACAGTTGAGCGCGTGAGCAACTAAATTCATTTCATACCACAAGGTAATGAAACATGAAAAGTACTTAAGTGCAATTCCGTGTGTAATAATCTCATCATCAGGGAGGAGCTAAAAGAAATATGTCAGTTCGTTGTATATCAAATGACATATTTCTTTCTTGCATCTACCCCTGATGAACAGATCATTACACGAAAGTGCACTTAAGAACTTTTTGTATTTCATTTCCCTCTGGTAAGAAAGGAAAAAAAATATTGTATATGTATATAGTGTGTGTGTGTGTGTGTGCGTATGCCTTCATGAGGTTAAATCGCGAGTGAAAAGTCACCTTTGGCATGGTTGTATCACTCGTCAAATAACTTTTTGCGTGAAAGGAGTCCATCATTTCCCTGCTGGTGGAAGTAATGCAGCCTTAGAGCCCCAGTAGCTCATGGAAAAAGTTCTTGGGTAACACCGAAACTTTCTGTGAAAAGTTGTCCTGGATTAGTTGTGGAGAGTGGACCTAGGGTAGTTGTAGTAAATGGAATTTGGGACAGTTGTAGAAAGTAGACCAAGGGTAGCGATAGAAATTGATCCTTGGCAGTTGTAGTGTGTGACACGGGATAGTTGTAGAAAGTGGGACTTGGGGTAGTTGCAGAAAGTGGGTGGTCCTTGGGTAGTTGTAGAAAGTGGGACTTGGGGTAGTTGCAGAAAGTGGGTGGTCCTTGGGTAGTTGTAGAAAGTGGGACTTGGGGTAGTTGCAGAAAGTTGTTGAGGTAGTTGTAGAAAGTGGTCCTGGGGTAGTTGTAGAAAGTGGACCTGGGGTAGTTGTAGAAAGTGGTCTTAGGGTAGTTGTAGATAGTAGTCCTGGTGTAGTTGTAGATAGTGGACCTGGGGTAGTTGTAGAAAGTTGTCCTGGGGTATTTGTAGAAAGTTGTCCTTGAGTAGTTGTAGACAATGGTGCTGGGGTAGTTGAAGAAAGTGGTGCTGGGGTAATTGTAGAAAGTGGTCCTGGGGTAGTTGTAGATAGTGTTCCTGGTGTAGTTGTAGATAGTGGATCTGGGGTAGTTGTTGATAGTTGTCCTAGGGTAGTTGTAGAAAGTGGACCTTGGTTAGTTGTAGATAGTGGTCCTGGGGTAGTTGTAGAAAGTGGACCTGAGTAGTTGTAGATAGTGGATCTGGGGTAGTTGTTGATAGTTGTCCTAGGGTAGTTGTAGAAAGTGGACCTTGGGTAGCTGTATAAAGTTGTCGTAGGGTAGAAAGTGGACTATGGGTAGCTGTAGAAAGTTGTCCTAGGGTAGAAAGTGGACCTTGGGTAGCTGTAGAAAGTTGTCCTGAGGTAGTTGTGGATAGTGGTCCTGGGGTAGTTGTAGATAGTGGACCTGGGGTAGTTGTAGATAGTGTTCCTGGTGTAGTTGTAGAAAGTGGACCTGGGGTAGTTGTAGAAAGTGGACCTTGGGTAGCTGTAGAAAGTTGTCCTGGGGTATTTGTAGAAAGTTGTCCTAGGGTAGAAAGTGGACCTTGGGTAGCTGTAGAAAGTTGTCCTAGGGTAGAAAGTGGACCTGGGGTAGTTGTAGAAAGTGGACCTGGGGTAGTTGTAGAAAGTGGACCTTGGGTAGCTGTAGAAAGTTGTCCTAGGGTAGAAAGTGGACCTTGGGTAGCTGTAGAAAGTTGTCCTAGGGTAGTTGTAGAAAGTTGTCCTGGGGTATTTGTAGAAAGTTGTCCTAGGGTAGAAAGTGGACCTGGGGTAGTTGTAGAAAGTGGACCTGGGGTAGTTGTAGAAAGTTGTCCTAGGGTAGAAAGTGGACCTTGGGTAGCTGTAGAAAGTTGTCCTAGGGTAGTTGTAGAAAGTTGTCCTAGGGTAGTTGTAGAAAGTGGGACTTGGGGTAGTTGCAGAAAGTTGTTGAGGTAGTTGTAGAAAGTTGTCCTGGGGTATTTGTAGAAAGTTGTCCTAGGGTAGAAAGTGGACCTTGGGTAGCTGTAGAAAGTTGTCCTAGGGTAGTTGTAGAAAGTGGACCTTGGGTAGCTGTAGAAAGTTGTCCTAGGGTAGTTGTAGAAAGTTGTCCTAGGGTAGAAAGTGGACCTTGGGTAGCTGTAGAAAGTTGTCCTAGGGTAGAAAGTGGACCTGGGGTAGTTGTAGATAGTGGACCTGGGGTAGTTGTAGATAGTGGATCTGGGGTAGTTGTTGATAGTTGTCTAGGGTAGTTGTAGATAGTGGACCTGGGGTAGTTGTAGAAAGTTGTCCTAGGGTAGTTGTAGATAGTGGATCTGGGGTAGTTGTTGATAGTTGTCTAGGGTAGTTGTAGAAAGTTGTCCTAGGGTAGTTGTAGAAAGTGGGACTTGGGGTAGTTGCAGAAAGTTGTTGAGGTAGTTGTAGAAAGTGGACCTTGGGTAGCTGTAGAAAGTTGTCCTGGGGTATTTGTAGAAAGTTGTCCTAGGGTAGAAAGTGGACCTTGGGTAGCTGTAGAAAGTTGTCCTGGGGTATTTGTAGAAAGTTGTCCTAGGGTAGAAAGTGGACCTTGGGTAGCTGTAGAAAGTTGTCCTAGGGTAGAAAGTGGACCTTGGGTAGCTGTAGAAAGTTGTCCTAGGGTAGAAAGTGGACCTGGGGTAGTTGTAGAAAGTGGACCTGGGGTAGTTGTAGAAAGTGGGACTTGGGGTAGTTGCAGAAAGTTGTTGAGGTAGTTGTAGAAAGTTGTCCTAGGGTAGAAAGTGGACCTTGGGTAGCTGTAGAAAGTTGTCCTAGGGTAGAAAGTGGACCTTGGGTAGCTGTAGAAAGTTGTCCTAGGGTAGTTGTAGAAAGTTGTCCTAGGGTAGAAAGTGGACCTTGGGTAGCTGTAGAAAGTTGTCCTAGGGTAGAAAGTGGACCTGGGGTAGTTGTAGATAGTGGACCTGGGGTAGTTGTAGAAAGTTGTCCTAGGGTAGAAAGTGGACCTTGGGTAGCTGTAGAAAGTTGTCCTAGGGTAGTTGTAGAAAGTTGTCCTAGGGTAGAAAGTGGACCTTGGGTAGCTGTAGAAAGTTGTCCTAGGGTAGTTGTAGAAAGTTGTCCTAGGGTAGAAAGTGGACCTTGGGTAGCTGTAGAAAGTTGTCCTAGGGTAGTTGTAGATAGTGGATCTGGGGTAGTTGTTGATAGTTGTCCTAGGGTAGAAAGTGGACCTTGGGTAGCTGTAGAAAGTTGTCCTAGGGTAGAAAGTGGACCTGGGGTAGTTGTAGAAAGTTGTCCTAGGGTAGAAAGTGGACCTTGGGTAGCTGTAGAAAGTTGTCCTAGGGTAGAAAGTGGACCTTGGGTAGCTGTAGAAAGTTGTCCTAGGGTAGAAAGTGGACCTTGGGTAGCTGTAGAAAGTTGTCCTAGGGTAGTTGTAGAAAGTGGACCTGGGGTAGTTGTAGAAAGTGGACCTTGGGTAGCTGTAGAAAGTTGTCCTAGGGTAGAAAGTGGACCTTGGGTAGCTGTAGAAAGTTGTCCTAGGGTAGAAAGTGGACCTGGGGTAGTTGTAGATAGTGTTCCTGGTGTAGTTGTAGATAGTGGACCTGGGGTAGTTGTAGATAGTGTTCCTGGTGTAGTTGTAGATAGTGGATCTGGGGTAGTTGTTGATAGTTGTCCTAGGGTAGTTGTAGAAAGTTGTCCTAGGGTAGAAAGTGGACCTTGGGTAGCTGTAGAAAGTTGTCCTAGGGTAGTTGTAGATAGTGTTCCTGGTGTAGTTGTAGATAGTGGACCTGGGGTAGTTGTAGATAGTGGACCTGGGGTAGTTGTAGAAAGTTGTCCTAGGGTAGAAAGTGGACCTGGGGTAGTTGTAGAAAGTGGACCTGGGGTAGTTGTAGAAAGTGGACCTGGGGTAGTTGTAGATAGTGGATCTGGGGTAGTTGTTGATAGTTGTCTAGGGTAGTTGTAGATAGTGTTCCTGGTGTAGTTGTAGATAGTGGATCTGGGGTAGTTGTTGATAGTTGTCCTAGGGTAGTTGTAGAAAGTTGTCCTAGGGTAGTTGTAGAAAGTTGTCCTAGGGTAGAAAGTGGACCTGGGGTAGTTGTAGAAAGTGGACCTTGGGTAGCTGTAGAAAGTTGTCCTAGGGTAGTTGTAGAAAGTTGTCCTAGGGTAGAAAGTGGACCTTGGGTAGCTGTAGAAAGTTGTCCTGGGGTATTTGTAGAAAGTTGTCCTAGGGTAGTTGTAGATAGTGGACCTGGTTTTTTTTTTTCAAAAAAAAAAAGAAGGGGGCCAGGTGAGGATATTCCCTCAAAGGCCCACTCCTCTGTTCTTAAAGCTACCTCGCTAACGCGGGAAATAACGAATAGTATGAAAGATATATATATATATATATATATATATATATATATATATATATATATATATTATTTGATACTTTGTCGCTGTCTCCCGCGTTAGCAAAGTATAGCAAGGAAACACGAAAGAATGGCCCAACCCACCCACATTCACGCCCACATTACGCACATATACATACCTATACATATCAACGTATACATACATATACATATATAAGCATGTGCATATTCTTCCTTGCTGCCCTCATTCATTTTCGTCGCCACCCCGCCACACATGAAATGGCACCCCCCCTCCCCACGCACGCGCGCGAGATGTAGCACTAGGAAAAGACAACAAGAGCCACATTCATTCACACTCAATCTATATCTGTCATATGTAATGCACCGAAACCACAGCTCCCTCTCCACATCCAGGAACAACAAAACTTTCCATGGTTTACCCCAGACGCTTCACATGCCCTGGTTCAGTCCATTGAGAGCATGTCAACCCTGGTATACCACATCGTTTCAATTCACTCTGTTCCTTGCACACCTTTCACCCTCCTGCATGTTCAGGCCCCGATCGCTCAAAATCTTTCTCACTCCATCCTTCCACCTCCAATTTGGTCTCCCACTTCTCGTTCGCTCCGCCTCTGACACATATATCCTCTTTGTCAATCTTTCCTTACTCATTCTCTCCATGTGACCAAACCATTTCAATACACCCTCTTCTGCTCTCTCAATCACTCTTTTTATTACCACACATCTCTCTTACGCTTTGATCACTTACTCGATCAAGCCACCTTACACCACGTATTGTCCTCAAACATCTCATTTCCAACACATCCACCACCCTCCGCACAACCGTATCTATAGCCCACGCCTTGCAACCATACAACATTGTTTGAACCACTATTCCTTCAAACATCCCATTTTTGCTCTCCGAGATAACGTTCTCGCCTTCCACGCATTCTTCAACGCTCCCAGAACCTTCGCCCCTTCCTCCAACCTGTGACTCGCTTCTGCTAATATGGTTCCATTCGCTGCTAAAATCCACTCTTAGATATCTAAAACACTTCACTTCCTCCATTTTTTCTCCATTCAATCTTAACTCCCAATTGACTTATCCCCCAACCCTACTGAACCTAACAACCTTGTTCTTATTCACATTTACCCTAAGCTTTCTTCTTTCACACATTTTGCCAAACTCAGTCACCAGCTTCTGCAGTTTCTCACCCGAATCAGCCACTAGCGCTGTATTATCAGCGAACAACTGACTCGCTTCCCAAGCTCTCTCGCCCATAATAGACCGCATACTTGCCCCTCTCTCCAAAACTCTTGCATTCACCTCCCTAATCACCCCATCCATAAACAAATTAAACTGCAATGGAGACATCACGCACCCCTGCCGCAAACCGGCATTCAATGAGAACCAATCACTTTCCTATCTTCCTACTCGTACACATGCCTTACACCCACGATAAAAAACTTTTCACTGCCTCGTCCAACTTGTCTCCCGCACCATATACTCTTAAAACCTTCCACAGAGAATCTCTATCAACTCTATCATATGCCTTCTTCAGATCCATAAATGCTACTTACAAATCCATTTGTTTTTGTAAGTATTTCTCGCATACATTCTTCAAAGCAAACACCTGATCCACACATCCTCTACCACTTCTGGAACGACACTGTTCTTCCCCAGTCTGATGCTCTTTTCATGCCTTCACCCTCTCAATCAATACCCTCCTATATAATTTCCCAGGAATACTCAACAAACTTTGTAATTTGAACACTCACCTTTATCCCCTTTGCCTTTGTACAATGGCACTATGCAAGTATTCCGCCAATCCTCAGGCACTTCACCATGAGCCATATGTACATTGAATATCCTCACCAACCAGTCATCACCGTCACCCCCTTGATTAATTTCACTGCAATACCATCCAGACCCGCCGCCTTACCGACTTTCATCTTTCGCAAAGCTTTTACTACCTCTTCTGTTTACCAAACCATTCTCCCTGACCCTCTCACTTCGCACACCACCTCGACCAAAACACCCTACATGTGCCACTATCATCTAACACATTCAACGAACCTTCAAAATATTCACTCCTCCTTCTCATATCTCTACTACTTGCTATTACCTCCCCATTAGCCCCCTTCAGCGATGTTCCCATTTGTTCTCTTGTCTTACACACTTTTTTGCCCCCTTTCAAGACATCTTTTTCTTCTCCCTAAAATTTAACGATACTTGCACCCCAACTCTCATTTGCCATCTTTTTCACCTCCGGCGTCTTTCTCTTGACCTTTTGCCTCTTTCTCTTATCCATCTCCCAGTCATTTGCTCTGTTTCCCTGCAAAAATCGTCCAAATGCATCTCTTTTCTCTTTCACTATAAATTTAACCTTTTCATCCTACCACTCACTACTCTTTCTAATCTGCCCACCTCCCAGCTTTCTCATGCCACAGGCATCTTTTGCGCAAACCATCACTGCTTCCCTAAATACATCCCATTCCTCCCCCACTTCCCTTACGCCCTTTGCTCTCACCTTTTTCCATTCTGCACTAAATCTCCTGGTACTTCCTCACACAAGTCTCCTTCCCAAACTCACTCACTCTCAACACTTTCTTTACCCCAACATTCTCTCTCCTTTTCTGAAAACCTCTACAAATCTTCACCTTCGAATCCACTAAATAATAATCAGACATCCCTCCAGATGCCCCTCTCAGCACATTAATATCCAAAAGTCTCTCTTTCACGCGCCTATCAATTAACACGTAATTCAGTAACGCTCTCTGGCCATCTCTCCTACTTACATAGGTATACTTATGTATATCTTTCTTTTTAAACCAGGTATTCCTAATCACCAGTCCTTTTTCAGCACACAAATCTATAAGGTCTTCACCATTTCTATTTACAACACTGAACACCCCATGTACATCACTTATTCCCTCAATTGCCACATTACTCACCTTTGCATTCAGATCACCCATCACTATAACCTGGTCTCGTTTATCAAAACTGCTAACACACTCACTCAGCTGCTCCCAAAACACTTGCCTCATGATTTTTCTCATGACTAGGTGCATAGGCACCAATAATCACCCATCTCCATCCACTTTCAGTTTTATCAATATCAATCTAAAGTTTACTTTCTTACACTCTATCACATACTCCCATAACTCCTGTCTCAGGAGTAGTGCTACTCCTTTGCTCTTGTCCTCTCATCAACCCCTGACTTTACTCCCAAGACATTCCCAAACCACTCTTCCCCTTTACCCCTTTATATATATATATATATATATATATATATATATATATATATATATATATATATATATATATATATATATATCTGGGGATAGGGGAGAAAGAATACTTCCCCACGTATTCCCTGCGTGTCGTAGAAGGCGACTAAAAGGGGAGGGTGGGGGCTAGAAATCCTCCCCTTTCGGTTTTAATTTTCCAGAAGGAACATAGAAGGGGGCCGAGTGAGGATTTCCCTCAAAGGCTCAGTCCTCTGTTCTTATCGCTACCTCGCTGGTGCGGGAAATGGCAAATAGTACGAAAAGAAATTGTGTGTATATATATATATATATATATATATATATATATATATATATATATATATATATATATATATATATCATGCCTGTTTGCAGTTTCACATATAAGGAGGTAGCGCTTGGAACAGACGAAAAATGGCCTCTCTTACATTCAGTGGATTATTTGGCTGTCATGTATAATGCACCGAAACCATATCCCTCTAACGACAACCAAGCCTCACAGACCTTTCTATTGCTTCTCCTGACCAATTCATATGTATTGGTTCATTCATTAACAAATCTTTGCTCCTTGTTTATCATACATTTCAAATTTGCCCACTCCCGTGCACGCCTCTCACCCTCTTGCATGCTCAGGCCCCGATTACTCAAAACATCTTTAATTCCATCCTTTCGCCTCATCGTTGCTCCCTCCACTTCTAATATGAATACTCTCTTAATCAGCCTCTCCTCAATTCATCCTATATGTCAAGATCATTTCAGCACATCCCCTTCAGCTCTCGCATACATGCACTTCCAATTACTACAGCTCTCTCTTACCTTATCATTTCATGTTTGATCAACCCTCTTTCACCGCATATTGTCCTCACACGTTTCATTTCCAGCACCCCTGTCCTTTTCTGTGCTTTTAAATTTAGAGCCCACGCTTCACATTCATACGACACCATTGGAACTACTATCCATTCAAACAAACCCATCTTGCCCTCACTGATAGTGACATGTCTTTTCAAGCACCCCTCAAAAGTGCCCAGGACCTGAGTTCCCCTTCATCCACCCTATGACTTACTTCAGCTCCCACGATTCCATCCTTTGCAATATGCACTCCAAGGTGTGTAAAGCACTCCAATTCCTTCCGGTTTTCTTCGTTCAAACTCTCACCCCAACCAACCTCACACCACTGCTAAATTTAATATTACTTTTATTCATATGAACTTTCCCCTTTCGCGCAAATTTCCAAATACAGGAACCAAATTTTGCAGTTTTTCACTCGAATCTGTCACCAGAGATATCAGTAAAGAGGAACTGATTCACCTACCAAGCCTCCCACCCTCAACCCAACCCTCAACAGACTGCACACCTGTCACATTCCTAAAGACCAACACACTTATCTCGCATTTACAGCCACAGTGACGTCACCTTTTAAGCAGACCCACCTTCACCTGTGTCCACTTACCATCTTCTCTTCCTACTCGCACACATGCCTTATTCTCATGATGAAAACTTCTCAACTTCTTGTATTTTTCCTTCCACACCATATGTCCGTAACACCTCTCATAAGGTATCTCTATCTACCCCATCATATGCTCTTTCTAGATCCACGAATGCCAGATGCAATCCTGTTTCTTTGAGTGTTTCTTAATCAAATTCTTCATTGCAAAAGCCAGATCCGCACATTACATCACCGCCCTAGCTCCATCATCATTCTCATTCCGTCTCCATCCTCACTCCATCACCAATCTTGCTCCATCATCGTCCTCACTCCATTCACACACACACACACACGTTCATATTCCCGCCCCCCGCTACCCACGCTCCATAACCATCAACTTCGTTCCATCACACCCTCACTCTATCGTCACGCTCATTCCATCACCACTCTCGCACCATCACTCCATCATTAACCATATTCCATCACATCCTCACTGTGTCACATCCCATGCTCGGTCACCACCTTTGCTCTGTCGCCAACCTTGCCGTATCACAGCTCTCACCCATCACCAACATTGCCCTAATACCACTTTCACTCCATCACTACCCTCTCCATCATCGCCCTCACTTCATCACCATCTTCTTTCCAGCACCAGCCTCACTCCAACACCAGCCAGCCTTACTACACCACCATCCTCATTCCTTCACCAGCCTCACTTCATCAGTAGCTTCATTTCATCACATTCGCTCCAACACCTGCATCATTCCTTCCATCTAAGGGTCGAACTGAATTTTCCAGTAATACAGGTGAAGATGATGAGCATCTGCTGTATTTATTCATTCATCTTAATTTTTCGCTCTATCTTTCCGATTAAATCACTTGGAAACTGAAATTTGTTTGAAATCCCTAAAATCCACCGTTCTTAGGTGGGACCTCTGAAATAATTTCAGTCTGCAGTCATTTTCAAATGTATTCATGATAAGAGTCCAACTTACCCATAGCCCTTTAGTCCCCGGCAACATGAGGTTCTTAGTATCTCCTATTTCCCGCCTAACTCTACTGCCAATGAAAGGGAGGGCTCAGACAGTAGAAGTACCGGCCCCTTCCACGACCTTTCCCTCTCTAACAGACCTGCTTCTTTTTCTGTTCACTATACACATATTCGTGGTCTCTTTAGTGATCTTATCCTGTCTAGTGCCTACTTCTCTGTGAGACCCACTTGTCTGATGTTCACACTAACCTATAATCTCCACTCACGATACCGGTTCAGAGGTGCTCATACCAGCGTCGAAACACCTGTTGTACGCTTCGAGGCTTAAAGTTCCCAAACTTTGATGTTATCTGGCTCTTACGTCAGTCTCCCAAAAACCATGCTTTTCCTTTGTTTCGCCTACTACTCTACAAATTTTATATCTTCGACCATCAAAACTCCTCCCATGAGAACATTTCATCCTCTCACCCGCAAGGCGAAATCCTCTGCTTAGGTAACTTCAACGTTCACCATAGGGAATGGTTGATTTTCTCCCATCCGGATGGTGGGGTGGACTGAAGTCCTCACGTTCTCTGTCCTCAATCTACAGCAAATTATTTCCCATCCCACCCATATTCCTGACCGCTGTGACCACTCTCCTAATATTCTGGATCCATTTTTCATCTCTAATGCTGCTTCACATTGTAGCAACACAATCTCGCTCCCAATTGGTTTATCGGATCACAGTGTCGTAAACTTATCTATTTTAACAGCACATTCCCCTGAAGCAGCCTCTATTGTACGTGAATATTGGCACCTCAACAAAGCTGACTGGAATAACTTATGAAAATCTTTTCTAAATCCCTATGTGAGTTACCGTCTTTTATGTGGCGATGCTTTTGTCTCCGCCAAACGCATAGCAGAGGTTTTTGTTGCGGGAATGCTGCATTTATTCTCTCTTCAGGACGATTTCTCATCCCTCGTTCAACCGTCACTGTTCTGATGCCATTCAGGTAAGGGATCAGGTTTGGAAAAACTTTCCTTACTCCAACTCCCATTCAGAATCTATCTCTGCCCGTAATCATTGCAAGTTTGTTATCCATGAGGCAAAACTTTTTTTTTTTTTTTTTTTTTTTTTTTTTTTTTTTTTTAAGGAACTGCGAAGACCTCTCCTCGTTATCCAGAGAAAAGTCTTTCTTGTCTTTAGTTAAGAGCATCTCTCACAACTGTGGCTCTACCTTTCTTCACTTTTCCGTTCTGACTGTACTATATCTGTCTCTCCCGCAGACAAAGCAACTTTCTTTGGTTCCCGTTTCTGCTCAACCTTGGATGACTAACATTCCTTTTCCCCCTGATGCTTCTCTTACTAATCCTATGACCCTCCCTATAATCCCTTTTCGAACTCCCCAAAAAGCACTCATCTCTGTATAAGTAACAGGAGGCAGGCTGTTTTTGTAATACTAAATATTCTAATTTTAACAATATTTGAGACTACCTCCTCGGGCACAACTTTATTTTTAACGTGTATCATTTAGGGTACATGAACGAGTTCCAGATTTAGATTTGTAATTTTTGTAAATGATACTAATCTTTTGATCGTAGACAGAGGTATTAACTTTGCGTTCAAACTAAGAGAATTAGGTCTTATTGTTCAATAGATAGTTTAGAGCGTAAAAACTAACGATAGCTGTGAATAAGATGAATTATATTGTATGTCAAACTTGATCTGTAATGAATACTGTGCCTCCTATACTGTTGCAAGGTGAAATTCTGAAGCGTGTAAACTATACGAAGTTTCTTGTGGTATATATTGACGTAAATTTAAGCTGGAAGAAATCACTTTAATTCTGTTTGAAGTTGTCAAAATTACATGCTGTTATATAGGGTTAGACATCAACTTCCCAATGAAGCGATGATCATCAGTGATTACACCCTATGTTATCGATCCTCTTATTAGGTACTGTTTATGTATTTCGAATGTACAGTACCAAGCCCTTATATATATATATATATATATATATATATATATATATATATATATATATATATATATATATATATTATCCCCGGGGATAGGGGAGAAAGAATACTTCCCACGTATTCCCTGCGTGTCGTAGAAGGCGACTTAAAGGGGAGGGAGCGGGGGCTGGAAATCTTCCCCTCATTTTTTTTTTTTAATTTTCCAAAGGAAGGAACAGAGAAGGGGGCCGGGTGAGGATGTTTCCTCAGAGGCCCAGTCCTCTGTTCTTAACGCTACCTCGCTAATGCGGGAAATAGCGAATGATATGAAAAAAAAAAAAATATATATATATATATATATATATATATATATATATATATATATATATATATATATATATATATATTCTTTTTCCTTCAAACTATTCGCCATTTCCCGCTTTAGCGAGGTAGCGTTAAGAACAGAGGACTGGGCCTTTGAGGGAATATCCTCACCTGGCCCCATTCTCTGTTCCTTCTTTTGGAAAATTAAAAAAAAAAAAGATGAGAGGGGAGGATTTCCAGCCCCCGCTCCCTCCCCTTTTAGTCGCCTTCTACGACAGGCAGGGAATGCGTGGGAAGTATTCTTTCTCCCCTATCCCCAGGGATATATATATATATATATATATATATATATATATATATATGTGTGTGTGTGTGTGTGTGAGCTGTTAATTGATAGGCGCGTGAAAGAGAGACTTTTGGATGTTAATGTGCTGAGAGGTGCAACTGGAGGGATGTCTGATCATTATCTTGTGGAGGCGAAGGTGAAGATTTGTAGAGATTTTCAGAAAAGAGAGAATATTGGGGTGAAGAGAGTGGTGAGAGTAAGTGAGCTTGGAAAGGAGACTTGGGTGAGGAAGTACCAGGAGAGACAGTACAGAATAGAAAAAGGTGAGAACAAAGGAGGTAAGGGGAGTGGGGGAGGAATGGGATGTATTTAGGGAAGCAGTGATGGCTTGTGCAAAAGGTGCTTGTGGCATGAGAAGCGTGGGAGGTGGGCAGATTGGAAAGGGTAGTGAGTGGTGGGATGAAGTAAGATTATTAGTGAAAGAGAAGAGAGGCATGTGGACGATTTTTGCAGGGAAATAATGCAAATGAGTGGGAGATGTATAAAAGAAAGAGGCAGGAGGTCACGGGAAGGATGCAAGAGGTGAAGAAGAGGACAAATGAGAGTTGGGATGAGAGAGTATCTTTAAATTTTAGGGAGAATAAAAAGATGTTCTGGAAGGATGTAAATAAAGTGTGTAAGACAAGGGAACCAATGGGAACATCAGTGAAGGGGGCTAACGGGGAGGTGATAACAAGTATTGGTGATGTGAGGAGGAGATAGAGTGAGTAATTTGAAGGTTTGTTGAATGTGTTTGATGATAGAGCGGCAGATGTAGGGTGTTTTGGCCGAGGTGATGTGCAAAGTGAGAGGGTTAGGGAGAATGATTTGGTAAACAGAGAAGAGGTAGTAAAAGCTTTGTGGAAGATGAAAGCCGGCAAGGCAGCGGGTTTGGATGGTATTGCAGTGGAATTTATTAAAAAGGGGGTGACTGTATTGTTGACTGGTTGGTAAGGTTAATTAATGTATGTATGATTCATGGTGAGGTGCCTGAGGATAGGCGGAATGCTTGCATAGTGCCATTGTGCAAAGGCAAAGGGGATAAAAGTGAGTGCTCAAATTACAGAGGTATATGTTGAGTATTCCTGAGAAATTATATGTGAGGGTATTGATTGAGAGGGTGAAGGCATGTACAGAGCATGAGATTGGGGAAGAGCAATGTGGTTTCAGAAGCGGCAGAGGATGTGTAGATAAGGTGTTTGCTTTGAAGAATGTATGTGAGAAATACTTAGAAAAGCAAATGGATTTGTATGTAGCATTTATGGATCTGGAGAAGGCATATGATAAGAGTTGATAGAGATGCTCTTTGGAAGGTATTAAGAATATATGGTGTGGGAGGCAAATTGTTAGAAGCAGTGAAAAGTTTTTATCGAGGATGTAAGGCATGTGTACGTGTAGTAAGAGAGGAAAGTGATTGGTTCTCAGTGAATGTAGGTTTGCGGCAGGGGTGTGTGATGTCTCCATGGTTGTTTAATTTGTTTATGGATGGGGTTGTTAGGGAGGTGAATGCAAGAGTTTTGGAAAGAGGGGCAAGTATGAAGTCTGTTGTGGATGAGAGAGCTTGGGAAGTGAGTCAGTTGTTCACTGATGTTACAGCGTTGGTGGCTGATTCGGGTGAGAAACTGCAGAAGCTGGTGACTGAGTTTGGTAAAGTGTGTGAAAGAAGAAAGCTGAGAGTAAATGTGAATATGAACAAGGTTATTAGGGACAGTAGGGTTGAGGGACAGGTCAATTGGGAGGTAAGTTTGAATGCAGAGAAACTGTGGGAAGTAAAGTGTTTTAGATATCTGGGAATGGATTTGGCAGCGGATGGAACCATGGAAGCGGAAGTGAATCATAGGGTGCGGGAGGGGGCGAAAGTTCTTGGAGCGTTGAAAAACGTGTGGAAGTCGAGAGCGTTATCTTGGAAAGCAAAAATGTCATATGGTTGCGGTGCGTGGGCTACAGATAGAGTTGTGCGGAGGAGGGTGGATATGCTGGAAATGAGATGTTTGAGGACAATATGTGGTGTGAGGTGGTTTGATCGAGTAAGTAATGAAAGAGTAAGAGAGATGTGTGGTAATAAAAAGTGTGTGGTTGGGAGAGCAGAAGAGGGTGTTTTGAAATGGTTTGGTCACATGGAGAGAATGAGTGGGGAAAGATTGACAAAGAGGATACATGTGTCAGAGGTGGAGGGAACGAAGAGAAGTGGGAGACCAAATTGGAGGTGGAAAGATGGAGTGAAAAAGATTTTGAGTGATCGGGGCCTGAACATGTAGGAGGGTGAAAGGCGTGCAAGGAATAGAGTAAATTGGAACGATGTGGTATATCGGTGTCGACGTGGTGTCATAGGATTGAACCAGGGCATGTGAAGCGTCTGGAGAAAACCATTGAAAGTTTTGTGGGCCCTGGATGTGGAAAGGGAGCTGTGGTTTCAGTGCATTATACATGACAGCTAGAGACTGAGTGTGAACGAATGTGGCCTTTGTTGTCTTTTCCTAGCGCTACCTCGCGCACATGCGGGGGAAGGGGATTGCCATTTCATGTGTGGCGAGGTGGCGACGGAAATGAATAAGGGCAGACAGTATGAATTATGTACTTGTGAATATATGTATATGTCTGTGTGTGTATATATATATATATATATATATATATATATATATATATATATATATATATATATATATATATATATATCCGTGGAGATGTATAGGTATGTATATGTGCGTGTGTGGACGTGTTTGTATATACATGTGTATGTGGGTGGGTTGGGCCATTCTTTCGCCTGTTTCCTTGCGCTGCCTCGCAAACGCGGGAGACAGCGACAAAGTATAATAAATAGAATAAATAAATATACCTATATATTATACTTTGTCGCTGTGTCCCGCGTTAGCGAGGTAGCGCAAGGAAACATGAAAGAATGGCCCAACCCACCCTCATACACATGTATATACATACACGCACATATTATTTCAACGTATACATACAAATGCACAGACATACATATATACACATGTACATATTCATACTCGCTGCCTTTATCCATTCTTGTCGCCACCCCGCCACACATGAAATGGCAACCCCCTCCCCCAGCGCACGCGCGAGGTAGCGCTAGGTAAAGACAACAAAGGCCGCAATCGTTCACACTCTGTCTCTAGTTGTCATGTGTAATGCACCGAAACCACAGCTCCCTTTCCACATCCAGGCCCCACATAACTTTCTATGGTTTATATATATATATATATATATATATATATATATATATATATATATATATATATATATATATATATATATATATATATATATATATATATTTATATATGAATGTAGGTTTGCGGCAGGGGTGTGTGATGTCTCCATGGTTGTTTAATTTGTTTATGGATGGGGTTGTTAGGGAGGTAAATGCAAGAGTTTTGGAAAGAGGGGCAAGTATGAAGTCTGTTGGGGATGAGAGAGCTTGGGAAGTGAGTCAGTTGTTGTTCGCTGATGATACAGCGCTGGTGGCTGATTCATGTGAGAAACTGCAGAAGCTGGTGACTGAGTTTGGTAAAGTGTGTGGAAGAAGAAAGTTAAGAGTAAATGTGAATAAGAGCAAGGTTATTAGGTACAGTAGGGTTGAGGGTCAAGTCAATTGGGAGGTGAGTTTGAATGGAGAAAAACTGGAGGAAGTGAAGTGTTTTAGATATCTGGGAGTGGATCTGGCAGCGGATGGAACCATGGAAGCGGAAGTGGATCATAGGGTGGGGGAGGGGGCAAAAATTCTGGGGGCCTTGAAGAATGTGTGGAAGTCGAGAACATTATCTCGGAAAGCAAAAATGGGTATGTTTGAAGGAATAGTGGTTCCAACAATGTTGTATGGTTGCGAGGCGTGGGCTATGGATAGAGTTGTGCGCAGGAGGATGGATGTGCTGGAAATGAGATGTTTGAGGACAATGTGTGGTGTGAGGTGGTTTGATCGAGTGAGTAACGTAAGGGTAAGAGAGATGTGTGGAAATAAAAAGAGCGTGGTTGAGAGAGCAGAAGAGGGTGTTTTGAAGTGGTTTGGGCACATGGAGAGAATGAGTGAGGAAAGATTGACCAAGAGGATATATGTGTCGGAGGTGGAGGGAACGAGGAGAAGAGGGAGACCAAATTGGAGGTGGAAAGATGGAGTGAAAAAGATTTTGTGTGATCGGGGCCTGGACATGCAGGAGGGTGAAAGGAGGGCAAGGAATAGAGTGAATTGGAGCGATGTGGTATACCAGGGTTGACGTGCTGTCAGTGGATTGAATCAAGGCATGTCAAGCGTCTGGGGTAAACCATGGAAAGCTGTGTAGGTATGTATATTTGCGTGTGTGGACGTATGTATATACATGTGTATGGGGGGGGTTGGGCCATTTCTTTCGTCTGTTTCCTTGCGCTACCTCGCAAACGCGGGAGACAGCGACAAAGTATAATAAAAAAATAAAAATATATATATATATATATATATATATATATATATATATATATATATATATATATATATATCCCAAAATAAAATCTTAAGATGTACATTTTATGGGTAATTATGATCATACATAAAATGTTTTCACAATGGTAAAACTAATGAAATTTAATTTTCTTCTTAAGTACTTTCCTATAGATTTCTAAGTTTGTTAAGCAAGCCCATAATGTTGGCGGAAACGAGATTAATCTGATATGTGCACAAGCTCGTACTACTCCGTTGCAAAATGATGTGTCGTAAAGTGTGGATTTCCATGCCCCATGATATAAAAGTTCAAAGCACTATAAGCACCCTGTGAACGCAAAAAGTATGTTCACCTTACAGTATATATGAAAGTTTATATGGATGTGTTTTTCCTGTGCTGAATAACTGATTTTTGATAATGCATTTTACGTCCGCCAGGGAGCTTGGGCTCGCCGTATTTTATTTTTTTTTTAAACATTGACATACATTTTTCTGTAATATTTATGGAAATAAATTTTATGACCTTCGCTCCATCACCACCCTCCCTCCGTCCATCAACAAACCTCAATAAATCAAGACCCTCGCTCTGTCACCGTGATTTTCCCTCCAACACCACGGCCAATGTGAGGGAGGAGGAGGAGGGGGGGGGTGGATATTGAAGACGAGCATTCAAATTTTATGTGAGCCTACATAGAATATTCTTGAAACATGTGTGACGTAGACACTAAACATGGCAGAAAACCGTTGTGGATAAAAACAGGATGACTGATGGAGAAGGGAAGGGGACCCGAAAGAAACTTTGTAACCCCGGATCAAATTCCTCTCCTAGGCCCTATCCATCAGCACCCACGCTCCACCACAACCTTCGCTCGTGGTCACCGCCATCCCATCTCTGGCACCACCTTCGCCCTAACACCATTATTCTCCATCACCACCCTTGCTCCTTTCTAACCCTCTCTCACGTCCCTCACTATACCACCATCCTGGCACAATCCCCACCCCTCTCTTTTACCACGCTTGTTCCATCGCCATACCTTAACCAGTCACGTGATACTCTCGCTCCATCATCACTCATTCCATCACCAGTCTCACTACACCCCGAACAACGGTCCGTTTCCATCTTCGTCCCATCATCACCGCTTCATCACGCCTTCAATCCACCATCCAACAAACAGCAGTAACATCCACGCACAATTATACCCGCACTCCATCATCAAATATACTCCACCATCACCCACTCACTCCATCATCACAATCGCTGTATCACCACCCTTACTCCATTGCCACACTTGCTCCGTGACCACTCTTGTTCCATCACCATCTATGCTCCATCACCATCCTCACTCCAGGACCACCCTCGCTCAATCACCGCCCTCATTCCATCACCACTCTCCACTCTCGCCATCTTCGCTTCATCACTACCATCGCTCCATCAGACCCCTTACTCATAACCCTCCTCATTCCTTCGCTACCCTCACAACACCACCACCCTTTCCTCAACAATTCCTCTATCATCCTCCTTGCTCCATAGCCAATAGAACTCCACCAACACCCTCGCCTTGTCACCACCCACACTTCATCACCACTTTTCTTTCTGACCGCCGTCACTCCATCATTACCCCCTTCCATCACCACCCTTACCTTCATTCACCCAAGCCCCTCTATCAACTACCTCACTCCATTTCTACATGTGGAAGGAAGTCACATGTAGTACAAAGTCTACATTTTTCAGGACAAAGGATCTTGTACCGAAATACTGTAAGATTAGAAGTTGTCCTTAGAGGATATGTCCACTAGTTTTTCATCATGGTTGTAGGCTCGTATCCCATGTACGTACGGATGAACAAAGATGGGTAGTTAAAGAATGACCATTCCTGGCCAGAAAGCTGAGCTAGACAAGTAGGCTCGTAGGGCAGGGAACTAGTCTGGCTCTCATCACCTGTAGTGTTCGCACCGTAAACTATTTTCATAAATAAACCACGAAAACTCCTACGAGTTTACGTCTTCACCCACTAACAAGGTTACATGCTTGAAAGATTCCCGAGTACATGTACACAGTAAGGTAGGGGACCACCCGGTGATCCCTCCACCCACCCATTCCCCACTAGTCTTGAGTTACACCTGGCAGGTCATTATTTAGTGATAGCCTGTGAAAAAATAGGTGAAATATTTGCGTGTTACTTGAAGTAATGGCAGGATTTTTTTTTTTTTTTTCTTCGGGGGCGCCACGAGTGAAAGAATCTTTTTAAACCGGACCCGGGCTAACCGTACGAGTGAGGTCGATTCATTGCTCTCTTCCTACCCCCATTGAGGAGTATGAATCTGCCCTTCCCAGTCTTTTTTTTTTTTTTTTTTTTTTTTGTTCTTACTTGGTTTAAGAATTTAATTTCTATTAGCAAAATGAATTATCTGTGCTATCAGTTCTTGGTGCATTCTCTTTTCGTTCAGTTCACCGTGTTTACCATAGTATTTTTCAGGAAATGTACCTGCTTATTTGGCACAGTGGACCATAACTAAGTTGAAACCGTTGTGATAGACAAGCAAATTTTAATGCTTCAATATTCCGGGGGGCTTGAAGGTGAATATCCAAGAGTAGAATGTGTTTGATGATAGAGTGGCAGATATAGGGTGTTTTGGTCGAGGTGGTGTGCAAAGTGAGAGGGGAAAATGATTTAGTAAACAGAGAAGAGGTAGTAAAAGCTTTGCGGAAGATGAAAGCCGGCAAGGCAGCAGGTTTGGATGGTATTGCAGTGGAATTTATTAAAAAAGGAGGTTACTGTATTGTTGACTGGTTGGTAAGGTTATTTAATGTATTATGACTCATGGTGAGGTGCCTGAGGATTGGCGGAATGCGTGCATAGTGCCATTGTACAAAGGCAAAGGGGATAAGAGTGAGTGCTCAAATTACAGAGGTATAAGGTTGTTGAGTATTCCTGGTAAATTATATGGGAGGGTATTGATTGAGAGGGTGAAGGCATGTATAGAGCATCGGATTGGGGAAGAGCAGTGTGGTTTCAGAAGTGGTAGAGGATGTGTGGATCAGGTGTTTGCTTTGAAGAATGTATGTGAGAAATACTTAGAAAAGCAAATGGATTTGTATGTAGCATTTATGGATCTGGAGAAGGCATACGATAGGGTTGATAGAGATGCTCTGTGGAAGGTATTAAGAATATATGGTGTGGGAGGCAAGTTGTTAGAAGCAGTGAAAAGTTTTTATCGAGGATGTAAGGCATGTGTACGTGTAGAAAGAGAGGAAAGTGATTGGTTCTCAGTGAATGTAGGTTTGCGGCAGGGGTGTGTGATGTCTCCATGGTTGTTTAATTTGTTTATGGATGGGGTAGTTAGGGAGGTGAATGCAAGAGTTTTGGAAAGAGGGGCAAGTATGAAGTCTGTTGTGGATGAGAGAACTTGGGAAGTGAGTCAGTTGTTGTTCGTTGATGACACACCGCTGGTGGCTGATTCATGTGAGAAACTGCAGAAGCTGGTGACTGAGTTTGGTAAAGTGCGTGAAAGAAGAAAGTTAAGAGTAAATGTGAATAAGAGCAAGGTTATTAGGTACATTAGGGTTGAGGGTCAAGTCAATTGGGAGGTAAGTTTGAATGGAGAAAAACTGGAGGAAGTAAAGTGTTTTAGATATTTGGGAGTGGATCTGGCAGCGGATGGAACCATGGAAGCGGAAGTGAATCATAGGGTGGGGGAGGGGGCGAAAATCCTGGGAGCCTTGTAGAATGTGTGGAAGTCGAGAACTTTATCTCGGAAAGCAAAAATGGGTATGTTTGAAGGAATAGTGGTTCCAACAATGTTGTATGGTTGCGAGGCGTGGGCCATGGATAGAGTTGTGCGCAGGAGGGTGGATGTGCTGGATATGAGATGTTTGAGGACAATGTGTGGTGTGAAGTGGTTTGATCGAGTAAGTAATGTAAGGGTAAGAGAGATGTGTGGAAATAAAAAGAGCGTGGTTGAGAGAGCAGAAGAGGGTGTTTTGAAATGGTTTGAGCACATGGAGAGAATGAGTGATGAAAGATTGACCAAGAGGATATATGTGTCGGAGGTGGAGGGAAGGAGAAGTGGGAGACCAAATTGGAGGTGGAAAGATGGAGTGAAAAAGATTTTGTGTGATCGGGGCCTGAACATGCAGGAGGGTGAAAGGAGGGCAAGGAATAGAGTGAATTGGATTGATGTGGTATATCGGGGTTGACGTGCTGTCAGTGGATTGAATCAGGGCATGTGAAGCGTCTGGGGTAAACCATGGAAAGTTGTGTGGGGCCTGGATGTGGAAAGGAAGCTGTGGTTTCTCGCATTATTGCATGACAGCTAGAAACTGAGTGTGAACAAATGGGGCCTTTGTTGTCTTTTCCTAGTGCTACCTCGCACACATGAGGGGGGAGGGGGTTGGTAGTCCATGTGTGGCGAGGTGGCGATGGGAATGAATAAAGGCAGACAGTGTGAATTGTGTGCATGGGTATATATGTATGTGTCTGTGTGTGTATATATATGTGTACATTGAGATGTATAGGTATGTATATTTGCGTATGTGGACGTGTATGTATATACATTGTGTATGGGGGTGGGTTGGGCCATTTCTTTCGTCTGTTTCCTTGCGCTACCTCGCAAACGCGGGAGACAGCGACAAAAAAAAAGAACGTTTTGTGCAATAGATATTATAGCTGCAATTATGGCATTGTTAATCTCGGTTAGCTTTGCTGAATGTTGTCCACGAAGCAGTATAACCACATGTGCTATATAATAGATCAGCAATCATGATCCCAGCGTCACGCCGAAATTCCGTGCATTCGAACATGGTCCACTTGAGCTTCTGTCATCACGGCGATGAAGGTTGATACCTTGCATAACACTGCCATACCTCACTATACAACCCATCTGGCTTAAAGTTCTTAAAACACACAAGACATGCATCAGATGGTGTGAACGACCTCGATGAACCTTATGCAGCCTTTAGGTTCACCACAAGGCCATTCTCCCTGTAGTTATTATTCATGCCCTAAATGGTGTAAAATGATGCATTACTACACGAACCCTACCTGCATATAGTTATTACTAACGCCTTGGAGGGAATGGCCACTGGGAAGTTTCCCACAACGTTTTAACTCGTGCACTGCCATCGTGAGTGTCGGTGAAGTCTGTCATTCGGGCTTGCCTACTGTCTCGAGCCTCGTCAATGTCACCTTTCTTTCCGTGACAGTCACGAGATCTTGGCAACCCCCCCCCCCCCACACACACACATTAGAACCAAAAGATCTCAGTAACGCCTCCTTCAAACAGGACTACGAGATAAACAAGCGACTTGCCTCTCTTTGCCAACACCACGGGACTCGTACCTCATCCCTCTTCCTGCTCTTGCACCAACATTATCAGCCTATAGCTCCTGTTTTTATTGGCATTGATGCTTTAATAGTAGTTTCCAAGTCTCATTCCTCACATTGCCAAAGGAATTAGACAAAAACTTCAATAATTTCCTGATGTCCTAACAAGTAAATCATGTATTAAACTCAATTTTATTAACAAAGCCGAGTGAAACATGCAATTCCCATCAAATTCTGATCAACACACACTGATTTACACGTGAATTGAGCAAACGTTGTACAAAGCAGGTCAACAACACCCTTCAGACTACGTGACCGGGTGCCGGTTGTATGCAAGGAGGGTACACAACCAACTGTCGGTCGTTCAGTGAGGGTACACGACCGGCTGCCGGCCGATCAGAATAAGGGTACACGACCGGCTGCCGGGCGCACAGAATTTGGGTACAAGACCGGCTGCCGGTCGCGTAGTTACTGGTAATATATTAGGGATTCCAGTGTTTCATGCTTTATTGTAAAAGTTTATAATAGGATATTTTACCACTGAATTTTGTTGGCGTCTGAAGGATACAAATATACATTTTATGGAAATATGCAATACTGTATGTAAAACGCGTTACGGTTACCTCGACTGGTAATCAATGCAGATAGATATATTTCTTTACAATAGAATTAGTCTCCTGAGTGTCTGCATTGACTGAAGGATTTGAAATCGCGTTTATTACCTTATGATAAGATTCCAAATAAGACCAAGTTATTGTAAACGGCATTCCTTGCATCTTCTATTTCAGGCATATCATAAATCTGTATGTTACCGTATGCATAAATGTTTGTTTCTTGTGGTCGCATACTAGTGTGCTCATTATTCTCTGTGTAAATTAATACGAACGAAATGTGGAGATGGAATAATTAAAATGTCTCGACTGGCGGTCTGTCAACACAGCGGAGGCTGCAGCAGCCAGAATGCTTGCAAACTTCAAAGTCAAATGAGCAGCATTAGTATACGATGTTTATCTACGCAAAACAATTTTTCTTATGGTCAGCTGTCGTTGTGTTTTATAAATAAGTAAATCTTATGAAGAAGGATGTATGTTTCATGAAAAAGCGTCATTCGATATTTAGATCAAATAAATGTTGAATAGTTTATATCCCATTGTAAATTAACTCGCCCGTGGTAAATGGTCATTAATTTCAACGTACTGTGCCTTACGATGACCTTTGGATGTATTTTGAAATGAAATATATATCGGAGATAATTTCTGGAATGATTTCTCTCGTTGTATGAGCATAATCCTTGGATCTGGAATGGTAACTTAAATGTTTACATCTTGTGATTCCCGTTTTCCCAGACCGCTCCGCAAGTTACCGCCATTTTGTTTTCGTGTTGGGTATTGACTTTCGCTTCTTCATGACTATTTTAGTAAGTTCACATAATCAGAGAAATACTAACTTTATGAATAGGCCTTTTTCACCCTCATCAATGTAGTTGGACCCAGTGTGTGGAGTGAAGACGTCCGTTAAGGAGTAAAAAGCGGCAAAGTGGAACCTAACAAAGACAGGATGTTTCGAGATGAAGTCGTCTTTCAAAACAAACGGTTTCCTGGCGAGACGGAAATGAATATTGTCCTGGTTTGCTGATGGGTTAAAAGTGTCAATCGGCATCATCAACATTTAGAAGGTGATTAGATCCGTCGCAGAGGCCGCATGATACAAACTGGCACAGTAAGATACTGGTGGGAAAGGTGAAGAAGAAATGGCTTGGACACCTGGCCTGGAGATGGACCATAATAAACAGAATGGGACAGTGAGGCGGCGGTGATATTTTCTTCCCCCCCAACACGTAGTGAGTGCCCTGGCCCTCGCTCACCGGGCCTTGTTACTTAACTGCACGTGACAAGTGTTGGCAAGTGAATTGGTTTGTCAGAAAGTGAGTTGGATAACAAGTGTCTCAAGAGTTTTTAAGTGGTAAGCCAGAATTATCCTAGGATTGAGGTGGGATACAATGATGTTCGTCCTTTTTGAATATTACTCAACAAGCGAAGCACATTTGTTGTTTGTTTAGAATTAAGGTAGAAATTTTCATATTTTTACATAGAATTATTGTTAATTATTATTATTATTATTATTATTGCAAATTAGCGATAGCACCGCGAGATTAATGTCGGCTAGTATATGGTGATACGCTTCCCACAGTAAGTAGTGTGCAGTTTTTTGATCACTTTTTATGAAACTGTTTTTTAATACATTAAATGGAATGTTAAAGTATACATTACTTTGAAAAATTTGAAGCATCTCATCATTATCCTAATTGTGAATGCTAGTAGTGTTCAGGGCCACATTATGTATGAAGTTAATCCTTATCATTTTGTTAGAGGCTTTTCAAAGAAGAAATAAATAAATGTTAGTCATTAGCATGGAGTTTTATGCTGTTGTGCTGCAAGATATCCAACACTGTAGTATCCATTCACAAGTATTTTTGTAATGTTTGGATAATCCTAACTTTGGTCATTAGAACATAAGTATGTATTTCAGCTTTTTTGGGATCAGACTAATTTTCTTAATAGATTAAAGTAAGATGATTTTATTTAGATTTATTATTTCTAATTGGGAAAATGGGGATTAGTTGTCCCCCATTTGTTAATTAAGTTGGACTTTCAGGATGACATGATCACCTTGTATAGTTTTTTGTTGTATAGGGAATTTTTTTCCATTTGAAAATGATATGAATGCTTAAAGGTAGCAACAGAGTAGAACCTTATGACACACTGTTTGTGAATATAAGTAGCAAGTGTGCTGCAAGTTATCTGCTACAAGTAGAATCAAAAGTATGTTATTTTCTCTGCTGCATGCTATAAGTTGGGAACAGTGTACTGCTTATCATCTCCCTCAGTACTAACTTTTCTCATAGAAGAAAGGAGTGGTTAACATTTTAGCTCCACAACAAAACTATCTTTAGGAAATGGCTGCTTATGTTTTGTGCTTCATATAGTTCATTTTGATTACAGAAATGCCTTTGAAGCATGATTTGGAGCATTATCTTTAACAGAATGATGTGAAATGAAGCAACAGTGGTAGATCCAGGAAAATAAAGGGTTAATTGATATAATTTTGTCATTTTTGAATTAGCTGAGAAACAGCACGGGCAACTGGAGCTTTAATCAACCATCTTATTATTGATATATATATATATATATATATATATATATATATATATATATATATATATAATATCTCCTAAGCCAGGTACCCATTTTATTGACCAGCCTCTAGGGGTGAGTGAACAGTTGGGTTGACTCTGGACAAATTGCCACAACCAGGACTTAAACTCGTACACTCACCCACATCATGGTCAGGAATGCTAACTGCTTCATTACAGAGGTAGCTAATATACTTGTAAAAAATCAGCAGAAATTGTGGAAACCTCACCTAACCTCCCCAATAGTCAAAATTTTTCATAGTTTTCTGTGTTGTAGTTGATATATACCATTTACTTATCGAAATACACTGCCATCATGGTGCCAGATGTAAGCAATCTTCAGCCACAGACAAATATAACGTTGGTATATTTGTTCCATCATTTTAGTTAGTAGGTGAAGTTGTTTTAGATTCTGCAGACATTTTACAACTATGTTTTTTTTATCTACCTATTTTTACACTGGTTAACAAATTTTCCCTGATATACCTAACCCTTATGACCTTATTTTATATTATTCAATATGATGTTCCATATCTTGCTATGCATGTATTTTTGTAATCACAACAACCTACATAAAGAACTGAAAACATAAGTGCATTAGCCATTTTCCCAAGCTAGTTTTGATGCATTGCTTAACTGATAAATCACTTACCAAGAAGGGTATCTAGTAGTTAAGCCTGAAGCAAATGCTTATGCTTGACTTAGATTATTGGGATTTGAAATTACTTCATATATACTGGCTTAGATTTCTTTGAAATACATGACTCTCATGAAGATATGAGCAGCGAAGTTAGTTTATAAGTGATAGAAATTATTTTTATAGCCCACCACTTTTAGTGCATGCAGGAATGTATTGTCATCCCAATGTGTGTCAGTGGATACATTCTTGTTAGCATAGCTCAAGAACTTTACACAAACCTATACTTACACAGAAGATACCCTCTTAGAGGTAACTATTTAGATTTTAAGGCATGTTATTTTCCCTCGAGGACAAATGATTTTTTTGCATGTGCTGTAACTTAGGTGTTCTTGAATATTGGAAAGTTCAGATTGAAAAAGATTTTTAAGTTAGGGACAGGTATCATGGCATATGGTTTTGCAGCTTCATGAGCTAGATAGCGTAATTTTTTATGACCTTTTCTTTAACTGTGGCAGGACGTCAGGCAGTGCAGATGCCTCTTGTTAATGTACATGTTTTACATATAGGACAGATTTTCATATAATTAATACCTAGCTGTGCGTAGCACATTTAACAACATAGATATAAGATATTATAGCATGATGTTTTATATGCCAACTATTTCACCTTGAACATCAGCATCTTTTGTGTGTATTAATGCAGGCTCAGCACAGTTAAGGAACATAGCTGGGAATGACCTTGGTTATCCTTGCTCCCCAATGTAGATATTGTTTATCTTGCTTAGGTCCTCGAAAACAATCAGAATTAACCCAGTATCCCGGAATTTAAGCATCTCATGATATTCATCGGCTTATTTGAAGTTCATATTTATAAGTAAACTCATACTGGTTGATAGATAGTTTCAATGATCGTGTATTTTCAAATGCATGCTGATTGATTTGCATGGCTTTTGAGTCTGCTAGTGAAACACAAATATTGTCAGTTATGATTAGCTATGTTGCTCCTATTAATGACAGCAGCATTTCATAATTGAAGGGTTGTTGACCACTGACTTCGCTGTTCTTTATTATTCTGTACTGCTACCAGGTATATACAGTATGTGATCTTTTGTGTACAGTACCTACTGTTGGATTGTTTTTCATTAGTTTAATCCCAGTAAGTTATGACATATGACCGTGTCCTTTTTATATGTGAAAATAGCTCTTTGCTCAATACTGTTTCAACACCGTGGTTGATGTAGGAGTAAAACTTGTCAGGTTATCATTTCTTTAATGTCTGTTTTTCCTGTCTTGGGAAGAAGTGGAAATTACCAGTATTTTGATATTTTAATTGTGTTTTTAGGTATAGAAATAACTTGGATATTGCAATTACTTTTTATTCAGAGAAAGTAACTCGTTAGATTATTGATGACTTATGATTGAATTGACCAGCAGCATAGTATTCAATGTAATTGATTCAGGGAAGTTAAGTGGGTAATTCCTTTATTTTGGATGGATCTTGTGTAAATGTAAGGTTAGATTATAGATAAGTGTTTTACATTTTATGTTTTGTATAAGAGATCTTCCTAGCAATGCTGGTAATGTTTTAAGAGTAACCTGATAAGGGGAGGCAATGAATTCCTATTAAAGGTTTAAAATTAAGCTGTCAAACATGCACCATGATGCTGAGTTAGGTATTGGTATGGAAAAAAAAAATTTTATAGCCTGTGGATGTATACAGATATACTGAAAAATACAGTGGAATTGAATATATTTTATTTTGAATTAATGTTATGTTCTTTCGAATAGGCTAAAACTTTTAGAAGGGGTCACATATTACATTATTATTATCGTTAGACTTTGCCACATTGAGAGGGTATCATATCAGTAAATAGCAATTAGTCATAGTAGTAAGTAATGCTTACTTTTTTAGATTTTTGTCGACCTTAATACAGCCCACCTAAGTTGGGTTTGTGAGACTACTGTCCACCCTCCTAAGGCACGGGTCTTTAACTGACCAGGCCTACATCGTTGTTTTTCTTTGCTTGTTCGTAGAAGTCCTGATCTTCATGATGTCAATCTGGAGTTGGAATTGGCTGTTGGTATAAGCATTACACCGCCTTTTTGGGTGGATAATGAATGAATACTGACCAAAGATTAAGGAATCATGGCCATACTATAGTGTTTAGTACATATTTACGTATGAAAGGAGGGGTGCAGTACCAAGTGAAAAAAGTGCTCTGCAGAATGCATTAGCAGATAAATAATTTGTTACATATATGAATAGCTAAACATTATAAGGGATGTGTAAGTGAAATATCATGTAGAAGGAAAATGGTGAGTGTGTGGGCTATCAGAAATGATAAATTAAGGTTAGGCAGGGATTCACAATGTCGTAACTTATACAAGGAATGTAATTATGTATTTTTCACAATGCAGTTATTTTGTGTAGAAGGAAATCCTATTGTGCACATCTATTAATAATTTATGCAATTTTTTCATAAAGATATATTTGCATTTGAAAATATTTTTTTGATAAAGTTTGAAAGTTTTTATACATGCTCTGGAGAAAAAAGGCTTATATTAAACCAAGTATTCATTTGGTTGCTATGTAAGACACTGAAGAGCATTGTGATATTTTATAATCCATCTAGACAGAGGAACGTTTTGCAAACAAAAGGAACATATTCTTGCAACTCAACACTATTCCTCCACATCCTTCAATTATGCTCCTTCTCTCACTCAATCCACATCTGGGCACAATCTCCTCAACAAATTCAGCCTTAGACAGGGTATTTGAACAGTGTAGACAAAATCTTGCTAAAGTTTAATGCTTCCAAGACCCAGTTTCTGCCCATTTCCTCAACATTCCTCTCTCCTTTGACTGTTCAGTAATTCCACCTCTTCGTGAACATACTTCAGTGACCTATTATGGAAATAGGTAAGTCTGCCTGTAAGGAACTGGAAGCCCTGTTTAGATGTTGAAATTTCTTACATACAATTGCTACATTTATGTAAAAGGATTGATCCATCTTTGTATGGAATACTGCTCTCACGTCTAGGGTGGTTCTAGCTCTGTATCCTGACTTGATGGAGTAGAGTCGGAAGCTATCTGACTTATTAGCTATTCCAGGCTGACTTCAAAATTTTATCCACTTGCCTTATGCTGAAATGTTGGTTCAGTTTCACTCTTGTATGGGTATTACTTAGAATTTTGTTTATGAGAGCTGAGAATTTTGTACATGAGAGCTGGCTGCTTGTATGCTGCCACCACTAGCCAGACCATACAAAAACAGCAAGCTGCTGTGTAATGTGATGACTGTGTGGCCATTGACAATTTGAGGGAGGGCCATTTTGAAAACTTTTTTTCTGACACGTCGATGCTTTGGAACTCCACCCTCTCTTGTTTTTCCCAATAACTATGATCTGGCACTTTTTGAAAGACAGATTTTTCACTTTCTTCAGAAATTGTAAATATTATCCCTTGACTCTTCATTCTTTTCAGCTTTTATTGACCTCATCGTATTTCCTGTAAGGCCTGGCCTTAACTTTTGTCTGTGACTGAAGACTCCAGTGTATAAAAGAAAATATCCTCCCTCCCAGTTGTAGAAAAATGTGAATACAAAATTGGTTAAGGAAATGTAGGAAATGAGAGTTTATCAATTTGCATTACTGTGTGCAGAAATTTTAAAAGTAGGAACAGTACCAGACATATCTCATTGTAGCCACCTTTCCATACAATAGGGTAACTCTTAATCTCAGTTGTCTTAAGCAAACAAAGTTTTACAAATCGCATTTTAATTCTCCACTACTTTTAGATATTCATTTTGATACTTATTTTATGGTGCCAGTGTCAAAGATACCAGAGCAAACAGGCTGTGAGGGTTATGTAGGCCAAAGAGCTGCAGCTCCCAGCATGCACAAAAAAAAGCTTGGTTGACCAGCAACCTAGTCCTCCAATCCAGGCTGTTGGGGTGAAGACCCCTGAAGACATGAGGTATTCACCTGATATGGTATTGGATGTGGAGGATCTTTTCCCCATAGCTTGTTCCCAAACTGTGCTCCTATGTTTAGTGTGTTTTCAGTCAGGCTGCAAGGACTGATCAATAAGATGAAGCATTGTAAAGGAGAGTCAGAGAAAAAGTGCAAGGCTGAAAGGTTTGAAGCAATTAAATCTCCTGATGCCCCATTTAGGGTTATGAAAGATTCATATCCAGTGTGGATTAAATTATTGATTGGCTATGCTTTTCCAGTATTGGATCAAGACAGGGAATCTTTAATTGAAAAAGAGATGACCAAGAATATTGACAGAATTGGATCAAGACAGGGAATCTTTAATTGAAAAGGAGATGACCAAGAATATTGATTGTGATGAGGAAAGGCTGTCAGTGATCTATACTTTATCATATTAGTAGACACGAAGGCGAGTTAATTGTGAGCAGGCAAAGACTTGCACTACACTTTAAGCAATTAAGGAAGTTAGTGGTGATTTTTGCTGTACTGATGTCCATGAGTTGATTGGGTTTGATGACAAGAAATACATTTTAGAAGAAATGTGGTAGACTAAGTGAGGCAGGTCTAGTTCTTATCAATGAGGTTAAAAAAGCTGAAAAAGAGGCGAACTCTGGTAATATAATGAAAATTCATGACTGACTTGAATTGTACTCTTGACATCATGAAAAGATGCTATAAATGAATATATATGAAAGAAATTAATTTTACTTTAGTTACAGGACTTTAGGAAGCAAAGTAAGAAGTGTTACATTTCCATGGTTGCTTGTAGATGATAAATTGGTTAGAAATTAATTTACATACTATGGCAAAAGATGGATGAAGGAGGAATAAGATCAATTTTCCTGCACCTAAACATATAGGTCAGTTAAAGAACATTTTCAGGAAATGTAGAGTGAAGAAAGTATTGGAAATAGAAGGTACAGTATTAAAGAAAATGGCAAGGGTATAAAGTGGCATGATATATGTAGTGTAGAATATTATACATATACAAAGAACAGATGCAAAACCATTATTGTAACTGGCTTTATTATTTGTTATGATTATCCCAGGACCAATATTTATGAAAAGTTTTGGTGCAGTCGAAGTCTGTGCTACATCTAGTATTAGGCAAATGTAGACTCCTTTGGAATGAGAAGTTTTTTATGAGACTACTTCCAGTGATATGTTCTTGGTTTGATCTCGGGCAGGTGAAGTCTTGTAACACCTGTGGTTAGATGAAACTAGGATACAAAATTGGATGGGGAATATGGGTGGATTGTGGTTGGAAATGTATTGTGTAGGGAAAATATGTACACTAAAACATTACAGCTATTCAAGAATGTATCTTCTATTTTAAGTTTAGAATAAAGCATGATATGATTAATAGAGTTGTGCGCAGGAGGGTGGATGTGCTGGAAATGAGATGTTTGAGGACAATATGTGGTGTGAGGTGGTTTGATCGAGCAAGTAATGTAAGGGTAAGAGAGATGTGTGGAAATAAAAAGAGTGTGGTTGAGAGAGCAGAAGAGGGTGTTTTGAAATGGTTTGGTCACACGGAGAGAATGAATGAGGAAAGATTGACCAAGAGTGTATATGTGTCAGAGGTGGAGGGAACGAGAAGTGTGAGACCAAATTGGAGGTGGAAAGATGGAGTGAAAAAGATCTTGAGTGATCGGGGCCTGAACATGCAGGAGGGTGAAAGGTGTGCAATGAATAGAGTGAATTGGAACGATGTGGTATACCGGGTCGATGTGCTGTCAGTGGATTGAACCAGGGCATGTGAAGCGTCTGGGGTAAACCATGGAAAGTTGTGTGGGGCTTGGATGTGGAAAGGGAGCTGTGGTTTCGGTGCATTATTTCATGACAGATAGAGACTGAGTGTGAACGAATGTGGCCTTTGTTGTCTTTTCTTAGCACTACCTCGCACACATGAGGGGGGAGGGGGTTGTTATTCCGTGTGTGGCGGGGTGGCGATGGGAATAAATAAAGGCAGACTATGAATTATGTACATGTGTATATATGTATATGTCTGTGTGTGTATATATATGTGTACATTGAGATATATAGTATGTATATTGCGTGTGAATAAGAATTTTTGTCAGAAATTGAATTTTTATGATATGTAACTTTCAGTGACTTTTTAGGTTACTAACAGTGTACAGGTATATACTGGTAATTGCAATGATTAGAATGGTCAGCTACATGTTTTTAAAACATGATTTCTTTTGAATAAAAGTTTAGAATAAAACATGATATAATTAATACAATAAGATTAATAGTATGTATAAATGAGGTTGTTGAATTTTGGAAGTAATGCTAATGGGAATTTATTAAGTGATATTCGCACCTGTAGAGCCAGTTGAAACTGGTATTATTTAATGGAGGCTCCTCATTGTATTTTGTATGGGGTACCTTTTCTCTTGCTAATAGAAATTTTGAAATTGAATTCAAGATTGATACAAAAAATTTAAGCATAATAAAATCAGTATAGAAGTTCATTTTCTGAAGTGTGGAAGTAAAGTTTTGATTACAATTTTTGTTAGAAATTGAATTTGTATGGTATGTAACTTGCAAAGACTTTTTAGGTTACTAACAGTGTACAGGAATATACTGGTAATTGCAGTGATTAGAATGGTCAGCTACATGTTTTTAAAACATAATTTCTTTTGAGTTGGACATTGAATTAAAGAACCATAGAAGTGCTGATGGGATAGAGTATCTGCATGTAATTTTATATGGTGTAATGGATACAGTTTTGAAACTACTTATTTTTTTATTTTCAAATAATGCAGTTAGAATTCCTTTGTATATTTTTACCCCAGGTTCATATTTATATAGATTAAATGGATATCTGCTGCGTTTAGATGATAGTACATATTTAGTGGTGCAAGGGAATGATGGGGCTATGTTTAATATGATTGATTTATGAATTCATATATACTTGTAAACAGGAGTAAAGTAGGGTTAGTCTTTTTATAGATACAGAAGTGGATGGGGGAGAAAAGGTTTAAATATAAGAAAATCACTAAATTTTTAATGATATTCATCGTTGTAGGAATAGGACCTCTCTCATAGTGGTTTGTATGAGCACTTAGGGGATTCACTGGAAGTAAGGGACTATCGAGGAGGAAGTGTTAGGTGAAGGTTGCTATAGGAGCTTCCTTTCGTTGTCAGAAGAGGCCCAGATGATGGTTGAAAAGTAGGGTGGCTTGGTTTGTTGAGCACTTTTTGATTTGTTATGTTAGAGAGAGAGAGAGAGTTTGATATTGCATACCTTTTTTCTGTTCATTCTACAACTGTCTCTGTGATGTAGAGGATAATGAAGATTAGGCAGGGATCAAAGATGGGGTTAGAAGAATGAAAGCTATGTAGATGAGATGGTTTTGACATGTTCCTTCCAGCTAAGTTTGTTTTATGAAAAGCAGATGAAATTTTCTTCTTGAAAATGGCAGCATAGGAGTATATAACAAAGGAGGAGGCATGTGTATCATCCATAGACCTGGAAAAGACATTTGATAGATTAGATTAGAATGCATTATGGAAGGCATTAGAATGTATGTTGCATATGGGAAGTTGCTAGATGTAGGAGATTACTTATGCATAGATTTTGCCATAAGGTAGGATTAGCATGTGGCACTCTGCAGGAAATCTAGTTACAGTAAATGTGTTTGATTTACGTGTTGGCAAGTGTTATGGGTGAGATAAGAGATATCGTACATTTGGTACATTTTTGGAGAGAGAGAGAGATCAGTAAGTATCTACCCATAGTTCATTATCTACAATACTGTCCCTCCCTCTATAGGGCATTCTGTCCATATTTAAGTACACCAAAAGATCTTTGAATGCAAAACGAATTTGGAGACACTTCTGGGGTCAACACAGCTTCATGACCCCTACTTCCCTATTGCTCTCTAGCTCCTGCAGCAATTACAGCTAAACTCCCCCTATCAGACCCTTTTCTGCTCATAGTTTCATATCTTAATAGCAGAGTGATGATTTCACATTGTCTTTTGTGGGTCTCTCGGGAGGGTGTGCTATGATTTGTGTCGCACCATTTGTCTAGGGATAGCATCTATGATAAACATGTATATCAGTATGTGAATATATCATTTGTATGATTTTTTTTTTCATACATATTCGCCGTATCCCGCATTAACGAGGTAGCATTAAGAGGAGTGAGCCTTAGAGGGTATATCCTCACTTGGCCCTTAGAGGGTATATCCTCACTTTCTCTCTTCCTTCTTTTGGAAAATTATAAATGGGAGGGGAGGATTTCCAGGCCCCCCCCCAGTCATCTTCTATGACACACAGGAAATACGTGGGAAGTATTCTTTCTCCCCTATCCCCAGGGATAATTTGTATGATATATGTATTGTTATATATATTGGTGTTTGTGTTGATATATATGGAAGGTTCTGTAATTAGGGATGGTACTTGCAACACAATGCAATATATGATAATGCATATACTATCTATCCACAACATATGTCCAACTTCGGTTCTGACTAACCGGTCGGATCTTGAAATGGATGTAAGCCGGACATATGTCAGCATGGCATGTAGAATTTTTATACCTGTACAACATTCTTTCATCCTACTCAGTTTCTATCATGATTATTTTGTTTTTTTATTTACCAGCTTTATTATGTGATTCAGTAATTTCTTTTTACCTACTATTTAAGATTCTTTAGTTCATATTTCATAATTTTTATTTGTTACGTTATGTAAGTTCTAAGTTCTGCGTGATTATCTCATTTTGGTTAACCAGTTTTACGAATTGACATTTTTTAAACCGCTCTGTGGTTTGATAAAAAAGAAATTCTTTGGTTTGTTTTTTACCTTTATGGCAGTTCCTTTGTCAGCACTTGCTGCATCCTCTGTGACTCGAACATTGTGTAAGCTATATCTTCTTTTAAATCTGTTGAACCAACCATGACATACTGTGAAGTTCTTGATGTAAACCTTGCTTGCTTGCTCCTCTAAGTCTCAAAAAGACTTCTAACCTTTGCCTGAATTGTTAGTAAGCTTAGCGGAACACGTTCTTGAATTTGGTCTTCCATCAATTGCATCAACAACTTTTCCATTTCATGGATGGACCCTTGTCATTGCTTTATTATTATCTTAAACTTTATACTTGCTGAACCTTTCACTGATTCACGTAATTTTTCTTTGTCCTTTAAAATTGTGGAGACTGTTGATTAGTGCAACTGTAGGTGACATGCATTCACATTGTTTTTTCCTTCCTCTTATTGGGAAAATTGTGGAGACTGTTGATTAGTGCAACTGTAGGTGACATGCATTCACATTGTTTTTTCCTTCCTCTTATTGGGTGATACCTTCATTTTCAATTTTAGATCAGGTATCTTCAACTTCTTGCCAGAGCTATCACCATGAGATGGGTTTTTCCTCTTGCTCATCCTCTTCTTTAGGTTTTGATACTAAAATGGTTTAATCCTACAAGAAAATGCCTTGTTTCACTTGAATAAGGTGTGCCTACTGAATGGTAACTGACAACAAGAACGGAGAGAGATGCTGTGATTTACACGATGCCAAGATATTGTCTGACAGTCACTATTGTACCCTTGCATCCATTAGCACTGGTAAACATACAACCAAGCATAATTTCTGTATTACATATATTTAAAAAAAAGATTTCCCCAGTCGTATGTACAGATGGTCATAAGTCACATGATCATATGCTGGGGATAGACAGTATCAACATCTACAAACTCTCCCGTACTTACGACCTGTGTGACTTATAACCATCCATACATACGACCAGAAGAAAGATGTAAATTAGAAAATAAAAAGAATGAAATATGAACTAAAGAATCTTAGATATAAGGTAAGAAGAAACAATAGAATTATATGATAAAGCTGGTTAATAAAGGATAAGATAATCATGATAGAAACTGAGCAGGATAAAAGAATGCTGTACGGGTATATTAATTCTACATGCCATGCTAACATACATCTGATTTCCGTCCACTTCGAGATCTGACCAGTCAGTCAGAACGGAAGTCTGGGAGGGAATGTATGTCAAAATGAACACGCTATACACAAATAAACATGTGGTTCAGATATGTGCCACAGTACAGCATGGTGTGAACTGTACACTATATAGTATGATACACCTTTCTGTGAGACAAATGAGTCACCCTTGGGGAAGCAACACTCATTGTTGAGTATTGGTAAGTCTAAGGTCCTAGACTTGTAGGGTACAAGATGGGAAATGGGGCTGGTAAGAGGTGTTATGTTGGGGTGTTCTGTTGCAGTCGATTTAGAAGTTGTTGTGGTGTAGGAACATGTGCGTTGTGAAGTCATTGAACTGCCTTTCATTTTACCTTCAAAGTTGTTGCATTTTAGGGCGTTTTGGTACATTTAGGGGACACAAGTGCCCACAAAATCAAGAGACACATTTGGGGATGATGGATTGAGGGAGGGTTGGATTTATGGTGATTTATCTATATGTCCTACTCCTGCTCCCTTCAGAAACTCCCGTCAAGGGATGGCCACAGCAAAAGTCTCCACTTATCCCTGTCCTTACATGCCTCCCTCGCATACACCATTCTGTGCATTCTTCCACTTTTTCTCTTCCTCCAGTATTATTCCACCTTATTTACCCATGTACAGGTAGTCTTCCACTCACACCAACCCCTTTAATTGTACTATCATACACTCTCCTTGTAAACTCCCAGCCTTGCATTCTTTCCACATGTCCAAACGACCTATGTGTATTATGTTTTTACCCATTCTACCACCCCATAAACCTTCCCTTTGCATTCCGTGCCATACCGTATTTCTCATGCACCCCTTCTTTTCTTTCTTCATTCCATCTAGTCACATCACATGCACTTCTCAAAAGCTCATTTCCATGTTCTGGCTGGTTAGGTCAGGGTTGGGAGGACTATGCTGTCCCTTAGTCCTCTCTTCACTTCCATGCTTGCACCTCTGCCCTTCATTATTCTGTTAAGGGATCCAGTGACTCCTCTACCCTGTACTGCTTTCACCTTATCTCCTTCCATATCATCACTTACCCAAGACAGCTCCTAGGTACTTAAATGCTCTCACTTCTTCCAGTCTTTTTCCCTCCATATCCAAAGCACAATTTAGTACACTCTTCTTTGACTCTATATAGTTTTACAAAATCTGTACTTTCCCTCTGTTTCTTTTCAAGCACCATCACTTTACTTTTACTTGCATTTACTTTCAGTCGCCTATGCTTGGATACTTCATAGAACACACAGCCTATTGCAAACAGGCTTTCCACTAGCCACCATATCTCTGCCACACTCCATCTCTACATCCCTTTTCCTTAGTTTTGCTTTTGTCTCTTTTATCATCCCATCCATATATATATTGAAAAGCCATGATGACATCACATCACTGCCTCACACCTACATGTATTCCAAAACTTTGCTCATCCATTCACTCTTACCCATGCATTTGCTCCTTTATTGAATGCTTTCACACCATCTAGCAGTTGTTCCTGTAAAGCATTCCACTAGACTCTGTCATATGCTTTCTCCGGATCCATAAAAGCTGCATATAACTTCTTACTTTTCACTAAATACTTTTGCATGGTCATTTTTACTTCAAGAATCTGATCCTCACATCCCCTACCTTTCCTGAAACCCCTTTACTCTTCACTTAATCTGCATTTGGTCACTTCCTTCACTTATATGTTAATATTCTTGCATACATTTTTCCTGTTTGTGAATGTGATAGATTTATCAATAGATTTATCTATCATTCTTATGCCTATCTATACTAGCTAAGGAACTATTGCTTGGGAAGCACAATTAGGCAAGGAGTAATAACATCAATACCTTCATGATAATCTTTGAGTGATAACATTTTGGGATTTCATCCTCCAAATTAATCCTAGAATAGTTTGCCCCAAAAGGGTGAGGTCAAAGGATTGTGCTCAAGGATTTTACCATAGTGCTCAGTGGGTTAGCTAAGCATGGTTGGTCTGTGATTGCCAGAGTTGGTGGGTTATCAATTGGACAGTCAGTTCTGTCACATGCCTCAAGATTCAGATGTAAGAATTTTTAAATCACTTTATTAAACCAATGCATTATATCAAACATTTCCTTTTGTAGATGCAGCATTGTGTGTCTAGATTTTGTAAACCGATTTATCGAAGTAATAGATATTTGTTGGTAGAAATTGGTTGGCTCCCACCGACTAGGGAGGTATATTAATGGTGCTACCCACCAGGGGATGGGAGGGTTAGTGACACTTCTTCAGTGGTTGTCAGGTTGCAGTCCTTTGACCCAAGTAGCTGCCATTTCTTTCTGCCTTATGTACATTTTTTCTCTCCAGTGACAGACAAAAGTCCACATCAAGGCTGGACTTTATTTGAAATGTAGAGAGAATTATGAAACAGAAAAGACAAGACAAGGGAAATTATTTAGAAATATTTGAGGAAGTGAAAAACCTGTCTTTTGAAATAAGCCAGGTCATAGTTATTGGAAAAGACATGAGAAGGTAGAGTTCCAAAATTTTCGACCAGGGAAAGAAACTAGTATCAAAATGGCCTACCCTTGAGTTGCTGATGGCCACACAGCCATCATGATGCAGCAGCTTACCAAGTATTGCATGGACTGCATAGTGGTTAGGGCACACAAGAGGGAAAATGGCATTCTGTCCACAAACATACAATCTTTTCTTGTGTATAACACGATAATACTGAATACGCATAGCTCATTCTTAGCATCTCTATATTTTCCTGCTGTGGGCACTTTGTGTTAGCCCTGCCTTTGGGTGAAATGGTTGGAGTAATAGATAGAAGTGTTTGGTAGGATGTTATTAAGGTAAAAGTAGTAGGTAGGAGCAGGATTGGGGAGCATTAGGTAGAAGTATTAAGGAGGAATATTAGAAGTAGTTGGTAGGGACATTAGGTAGGAGCCTCTGAAAACACCACTAGAGTTGCCCTCTGCCAGTGGCCTGTTAAGGGTGAGGCACTAACAGCTAAGAAGTGGCACAGGACTTCAACAGTTAGGAAGACTTTTGCTGTGACCACCCCATTGTAGTTACCAACTGGAACAGGTATCGAAGATATAGATATATAGATTATAAATGCATGTGCCATATCTATGAATATTAATAAAGTACTGGTAAACCCAGTGTTGGCTGGAAAAGATTTTAGCAAAATGTGCTTAAGATCAGTTAGATAGGTAGCTGTGCTTCTGAGATGATGCCAAAGTCAAAGTAAATTCAGAAAGATTCTGTAGGTGATAATGATAAAAGAATGTTTTCATACAGCTTTGCAGCTAACTAATCAAAGTGCGTTCTCTTGAGTCAGAATATTAATAATGACTTTTCATTCAAGTTTCCTGTAGTGGTCATGTTCATATATTCATGTATCAGTAGAAATATTTTTTTTTATTCATTTTAATGCTTTGTATGCATTCAGACCTGTAAACATGTACCAGTTCTAGCTTTCTTCCTCTTGCTCATTTTTATATCCAGTATGATTAGAATCAGGTGCTTAAAGTAGTAGTTAGATGAGGACATACTGCAATATTACGTTGTAGGTAGAGTTGAGTAAAAATTTTTAGCTGTGGTTAACCTTATTTTTACATCTGGCTTTATTATAGTACAGCTATTGCATTCGTATTGTAGAGCATATGTTATCTTACCATTGAATTATAGTCACCGTATTGCCTTTAGGAATTGATCCTTTGCAAATTATTCAAATGCTTATATAACAACTGAACAGACTGAGCTTTATGAATATATATCATGAAGAACCTAAGATGAGAATCTTAAGTCCATATAGAAATCTGATTCTTTTTATTTGAATTAATCTGTTTTCTTTGGAAAGGTAATATGAAGTTCAGGTTGACAGTTTTTACATGCCAGCAATTGGTTGAAGTTGTACACAAAATGGATTTTAGATACTTTTTGTGCTTCTGTAGCCATTACTGTATGTATACTTGACACATGAATACACTGATTCTTTTCTTAAGGCATTCATAGATTTTTCAGTCAAGTCCCATGGGTTGAATATGAAGCTGTTGGTTTAAAAAAAAAAATGGTCGCCATTTTTCATGAATGTAGTTGTTCAATGTCTTTGTGTTATATGGTGAAACGGTCTTTAGTATACTGTGTTGTGTAATTAGGATTTTTCTGGTGTTAAAGTGCATGCCCTGTATATGAATGTTTTGATCATGGTTATTATTGTAAATTTTTATTTTTTAGTTGTTTAAGAAGCTGTATTTGTGTGTGCACATGGTTGTAATCTTTCCAAGTTTTCAAGAAAGTAGAGGTGTATATATGTGTATTGATACCATGCTGAAGAAGCTAGAACACTGGGTTAGTTGTAAAGATTCATTTAAGATGATTAGGCCAGATAAAGTGGAAATAAGATGACAGACATCCTTGAAGGATATTACATGACTCATAAATGATCATTTTATTGATAATGAACATTCTCTTCACTGTTGAAAGAGAATAGAGGTGATGGATACTCTTAATTGATTATTACTTGAGTTTTAGAGTGATTGAGCTGTTGTGATATTTAAAGTTGTAATATTTAAAGATATTCAGATTCATTAATTATGAAGCATCTTTATAGATTACATAATTCAACAAAAACAGTTGTAATGATTAGACATTGATTTTCAGCTCTCCTGTAATCGAGTATTTGTTTAAATGTGGAGACAATAAGAATAAAAGTGCTTTAATTGCTCATTCATGTCATTTGTAGGTAGTAGTACAATCAATATAGGTAGTTGTACAATCAATATCAGTCAGTAGTAATAATGATTTAGTAAACTGTGACCTATAATCCATTGATAACTTTTGAATAAATTGCCAGGTTATCACTGTTAATGATTGGGGCTAATTTAGGTAAATCATTATAGAATGTTTTAACATAAGAAATGCATCTTTTTACAACATATACTGTATGATACTTTTATTAGTTTTATAAAGATTCCTCCTCTGTTTTATAAAGTATAACCCATTAATGATTTGTGTTTGCTGTAAATAATAATTTTTGATTGGGGAGTTTTTTGGCAGAAGTCTTATTGTTTGCTTTTTTTTTTTTTTCAGGCATCATGGTAATCAAGTGTACCACGAAGTGATCTTGTGCAATTGTATGGAGCATCAAGATCCATACAGCACCATGTCACAGCCTTCGTCAGATAAAAGTAGAGATCCTTACTGCTCAACATATGCTGAACATCAGGTAGATATGGCTTGCAATAATATGAAAGGTTTGTTAAGAAAAGGATCTTGTATTTTTGTGATGGGGATTTAAATATTTAGTACCTTGTAAAGACTGATTTTTTGCTTCAAAATTTGTATGAATTTTATTATTGTTATTATTATTATTATTATTATTTTCATTGTTATTACCCCAAAAGCCCTACAGCTACAAGGTTGTGCTGTAGTCATTAGCGGGAAAGTTATGGACACATTTAGATCAAGAGGTTCCTCAACAAGGCTATACTCCTTTTCCTTTACATCTATTGATGATGTTGCAGATTTGGTGAACTCTCTCCTCAGACATAGACAACTAACAAAGCTCTGTCGCCACTTAACCTAAACACATCTCCACACAAAAATTACTTGACGCTACCCTCCACAACATTGACTGAAGTGGTTGGCCAGTTTCATTGCCATCCACATTGCCTGAGTCATTCACAGTACATATACATATATGTCTAACATTTCTTCCGACTACTTCTCTGTTGTTCTTACCATTTTGCCAAAAATCATGACTAGTGCAAAACGCTCTTCACAGGAAAATTTAGAATAACGAAGAATGAGATATATGTTAGTGTTAAGTTTTGTCAAATATCATTTGTGACAAGGAGAGATTGTATGTTTGCAAATGGAATACCAGCAGTCCATGTGTGGTTAAGGTAGAAAGAAAAGACACCTACCTGGGCCAAAGCAGTGCAGCTTGACAACCACTGAAGTACTTTCTCGCTATGCATTTTCATCATTGCTCACCGAGTTGAACCCAGGCTACCAAGATCAGTAGAGCTGTACCACTGGACCAGTGTTTGGATGAAACCTGTTCTCTGGAACTGCTGTCTATTGTTTAAGCCCCACCTGCTCACTCTTTCTGGGCTTTTAGGATGAGACACTCACCCACACCCTGTTCCTAAGAATGCTGCAAATTGACTCATTGGCATCTTGGTATTGTCTGTGTATCACAACATGTAATGCTCACATTTAAAGTAATTCAAGCAATTTTACCATTGTGTGCCCAGGAGTTGCACCCAGGCTACCGAGAAGAGAAGACACAGCTTACCACTAGAACTCGGATGGGACAAAACCTATATAGCAGAACCTGTGATGTTCATATTTAAATCAAGCAATTTTACCACTGTGCACTTGGGAGTTGAACTTGGGCTATTGAGAACAGAAGACAGACAGCTTACCACTAGAACTCAGATGGGACAAAACCTATCTTGGGAACTGCAGTCTGCAGCCCCAGGGCCTCGCCCACTCATTGTGAGCCTGTAGGCTGAGACAGGCCATCCACACTCTGGTCTTGAGGATGCTTCCAGTAGACTAATGGGCTTTGTGGTAATGTCTGTATATCAGAGCTTGTAATTTTCACATGCACCAAAGAGTTGAGTCCAGGCTATCAAGAACAGCATGCAGACAGCTTACCACATGACCACTGATAGGACAGTTTCAGGGAGATAGATTTTGTATACTACCAGTGGTCCAAAGGTGTGCCACCTGCCCACTGTTCTTAGTATCTTGGGTTCGACTCCTGGGCATGCAATGATAGAATGATTGAGATTGATTCACATGTGTACATGTTCTCCTGTGGACCAGGCATGGACTTAATGTGGACATCACCATCTTATACACACATTGCTGTGTTCCCAACTTGATTAAAAAAAGTGTAGATACTAAACTGCCCAGACAGATTACCTTTACGAATAGGAGTGCATTCAGTAATTTCAGTTTTAATAATGAATTGATAAAATGGGAGGATGGGATCTGTGAGATGCCCTTGACACAGTGGGAGTCCCTGTTTGAGTAGTAAAACTTAGTGTGTAAATGATATGACGACTTTAGTGACCCAGACATGAAACAAACATATCACTGGCCAACAAAGATTTTGTCCCATGGAAAAATGTCTATGTATTTTGCATGCGGAACCCAAATATATTTTCAGAATATCTCTATCACCCATAGGTTTTTCTTCCAGCATACTCACGTATCTCATTACATACAGTACACGTGTACCAGTGCTTTATGGAGTATTTGAAACAAAATGTTTAACAAACACAGCTATTTTCATTGTTTGTGAAGTGCAATACCTTCTTTATGAAACACAATCCTAGACAAATGAGTCACCAGGTGCCTGCAGAAACATGAGATTGGAAATGTTTGGACATTCAAATAGTGCCTAGTCCAGAGTACCTGTTCTCTGTCAGTTGGAGGCTAGAACTCAATGTGTAAGCAGTGCCTATTCGACTCTTGTGCTTTTGTGTATTCAAGTGTCGTGCTGATACCCCATCCAACATCATAATGCCAAGAAACTGTTTAAATAGTCCAAATTCTTTCTGCTACATCTGCGATGAATTGACATTCATGTTGCAAAAAAGTTTTTCCCCCAAGAGGAGTCTTAGAACTCAAGCTTCTTGAAGAAATGTAGAACACCACTTGCACAAGCACTATATACCCTCTGCAGAAAAAGTCTAGATTCTGGTATCACTCCTGAGAGTTATAGAACCAAAGCAATCCCAAAAGACGGTTAACCAGTGGCATTAAATTGCACCTCTTTAATTATTTTTGGAAAGAGCCCTGAGAGGCAAACTGACTAAATTTATGGAACTGGCAATCTACATAACTTAGGACAAGGTGGTTTCAGTTTGGGAAAATAGTGCCTATTTCATTTGCTTGACCACTGTGATAGAGTTAGGAATTACCTGAAAAATTGAGATAGTTACACAACTCGGGAGTGAGTGGCTGGAAATCCTCCCTTCTTGTTTTACTTTCCAGAAGAGGGAAGAAAGCAAGGAACCAAGTGAGGATTTTCCCCTCTAATGCTTGGTTATCTGTTGTTGTTGCTACCTCACTCATTTTGGAAATGATAAGTATATATGAAGAAAAAAAGATATATAACTTTGAGTAACATCATAACAAGTAGTAAACCATGGTCTGTCCATTACCTCCCTGGTAAAATGCTCAGTCCCCCATGGAACTGTACTTGCACCCCTTCCTGTTCTTCATTCCGTATATCTGACATTGATATAAGCTTAAACCTTAGTTCCATATCATCCTTTGCAGATGATACAAGAATAATTTTTAAAACCATGTCAGTAGGGGTGCTGAAAGGTTAGAGAGAGAAGTAAATGAAGTCTTGAAATGGGCATCCAAGAACAACCAATTTTTTTCAGTGGGAATAAGTTTCAACTCCACTGGTATAGGGAAATGAAGAAATCTGAATTTGTACAGAGTACTGAACAGACACAGATTCTGTCATAAATCATATGGGTAATGTGAAAGACCTTGAAGTAATGTTTAACAACCTTACCTTCAGCAGACACAACAGAACAGTAGTTGCCTCCTGCAGACTTTCAAGATGAGAAGGAAAGCCAATGAAGATATTATTCAAGAGGGTTATTCTTCTTCAGATTGAATATTGCTGTGTTCTAACATTACCCTACATTGTAGGCAAAATTACAGAATTAGAAGGTAGTCAAAGATCTTTCATAACCCAAGGTAATCTAGTAAAGGAAGTCAAGTACTGGAAATTACTAAAATTTCTCAGGCTATACATATTCCCTTGAACATAGACAGGAGAGGTATGTAATCATCTATACCTGATAAATCCTGGAATGTTTGGTTCCACTTACACTCGGAAATAACATCGTGCTGTCATGACAGCCATGGAAGGCTTTGTAGAATACTCCCCCTGAAACCCAGAAGTGCAGTGTTAGAAATAAGAAAACACCTTAAACATCCAAGGCCCAAGAAAGTACACCACCTTGCATGCTATTATCAGAAACACCATGGGATACATGGTAGAGAAGTGTGTGTGTGTCCTGGACAAGAGTACACTTTGTTACAAAGTGTACTGGACCAACCTGTTTCTAGGGGTTATGTGGGCCTGTGAGCTATGACAGCTTAGTTGACGAGCAACTCCTCCCAATAACCTAGGCCTACCCTAAACTGTGGTGGTAGATGTTCTCCAAAGACTTCATCAGGTATTCACCAGGTAAGTTATCGATGGAGTGACTTCTCTCTCTTATCTTATTGGTAGTTGTGGTCTTGAGGGTTCTGTTCCATTACCTACTCTTTCTTCTCAGTAAATGATCATTTTTTTACTTATACCCCTATTCACTGTCATGCTGATGATTCCAGTTTAAATACTTGAGCTTGCATTTCCTTCCTTCCTGCCTTTAATACTTGCTCTCTTTCCCATATCATATATCCTCTCTAGATTGGACCTCGGCAGCATTTCAGATTGGGGAATTAGTAACCTTATAACATGTAATAGTTCTAAGATGCAAGTCCTTCCTATATCTCTTTCTAAGAATTGTTTCCCTCAGTTCAATTTTAAAATGCCACAGTTCAATCTTGTGGTAATATAAACATATCAGGCATAATGATATCATTCCACTCTGTCCTGGAAACCCCACATAGTTAACATAAAGTTTGCTTCCTAAAAGCTGGGAGTGTTCTGTAGGTGCTGTAATTATTTTTCTTGTGTGCAGCTATTTCCCATGAACAGGCTTTATTTGCTCAAGTATGGAATACTGCATACATATCTGGCCTGGCTTATCCAATGCCCTTCTGTTAATTAGTGTGTGATTACATCAAAAGCTTTCTATTTCATTAATTTTCCTGGCATCCCCTCTCTTCGAACATCCCTTATCATACACTGCACTATTGTTGCTCTCCATTTATATTATTTTGGCCATTGTTCTAATGAACTGGGTGCATGTGTCCCCACTTCTGAGGTTGGGACCCATGGCACTTGGTTGGCTGCTGCTACCCACAGCTTGTGTGTGGAGATTGGCCACTTGAGGATTGGTTATTATGTTGCCCGCTTCTACTCTTGGACCATTAAGGAATTCTCTTCTTTCTTTTGTCTTTCCCCTCTTCTTTTGGACTTTCTTCTTATAAGAGTGAAGTTGACAAATACGTACTTTATTTTTCTTTAGCTTATTTTGTTCATCCAAGATGGTCTTGCCTGTGCCATGTTGGTCACAGAAAGCATAAAAAGGATGGTACATTTCCAGTTCTGGGAGGTGAGTGGTCAGTTGTTTTGTGTTTTAAGATTGACCTCTTGTTCAATGAATGAAATGATGATGTTTCACTATTTAAAGAATAGTACTTTCTCTGCGAGTGAAATGGTGTCATTTCATTGTTTGAAATGTACTTCTCATGTGGTGAATGATATGGTTAAATGTATTCTATGTATATTTTTTTTATGCAGTTCTCTTTGGTGTGTGCTTACCTAATGCATGAACTAATGATTATCTAAATATACAGAAAGAATATATGAAAAACCTTACCTATCCTACCTGAGAGTCTCAAATGTGGATGTGACTAGTAGGCAAATACCTGTCTTATCATTTTGCGTATGTATTATATATAACTTTCTTTGCATGGCTATGTTTTGAATATTATTTGGTACATCAGTGAAAAGTTTTTATTGAGGATGTAAGGCATGTGTACATGTAGGAAGAGAGGAAAGTGATTGGTTCTCAATGAATGTAGGTTTGCGGCAGGGGTGTGTGATGTCTCCATGGTTGTTTAATTTGTTTATGGATGGGGTTGTTAGGGAGGTGAATGCAAGAGTTTTGGAGAGAGGGGCAAGTATGAAGTCTGTTGGGGATGAGAGAGCTTGGGAAGTGAGTCAGTTGTTGTTCGCTGATGATACAGCACTGGTGGCTGATTCATGTGAGAAACTGCAGAAGCTGGTGACTGAGTTTGGTAAAGTGTGTGAAAGAAGAAAGTTAAGAGTAAATGTGAATAAGAGCAAGGTTATTAGGTACAGTAGGGTTGAGGGTCAAGTCAATTAGGAGGTAAGTTTGAATGGAGAAAAACTGGAGGAAGTAAAGTGTTTTAGATATCTGGGAGTGGATCTGGCAGCGGATGGAACCATGGAAGTGGAAGTGGATCATAGGGTGGGGGAGGGGGCAAAAATTCTGGGAGCTTGAAGAATGTGTGGAAGTCGAGAACATTATCTCGGAAAGCAAAAATGGGTATGTTTGAAGGAATAGTGGTTCCAACAATGTTGTATGGTTGCGAGGCGTGGGCTATGGATAGAGTTGTGCACAGGAGGATGGATGTGCTGGAAATGAGATGTTTGAGGACAATGTGTGGTGTGAGATGGTTTGATCGAGTAAATAAAGTAAGGGTAAGAGAGATGTGTGGAAATAAAAAGAGCGTGGTTGAGAGAGCAGAAGAGGGTGTTTTGAAATGGTTTGGGCACATGGAGAGAATGAGGGAGGAAAGATTGACCAAGAGGATATATGTGTCGGAGGTGGAGGGAACGAGGAGAAGTGGGAGACCAAATTGGAGGTGGAAAGATGGAGTGAAAAAGATTTTGTGTGATTGGGGCCTGAACATGCAGGAGGGTGAAAGGAGGGCAAGGAATAGAGTGAATTGGATCGATGTGGTACACCGGGGTTGATGTGCTGTCAGTGGGTTGAATCAGGGCATGTGAAGCGTCTGGGGTAAACCATGTAAAGCTGTGTAGGTATGTATATTTGCGTGTGTGGACGTATGTATATACATGTGTATGGGGGTGGGTTGGGCCATTTCTTTTGTCTGTTTCCTTGCGCTACCTCGCAAACGCGGGAGACAGCGACAGCAAAAAAAAAAAAAAAAAAAAAAAAAAAACATCATTTACATGGTCATTTATATATTTCATCTTGTCCATGGTCCCTAACCCCTTATTCACATGGAAATTTAAGTTGTAGTGTAATTTGGTACTGAATGAACCTTATGAAATTTAGATTGCCCTTTAAGAACACTTCTTCAGGCATTGTGGGTAATCTGAAAGGCCCTGTTTCTGATGAACTTTTTCAATCTTACTTTCTGGGATGGGAAGCCTGGTTGCTTCTCCAGTGCAGCCCATGAAGGAGCTGTCAGAAACACCAAACATTATCAAATCTGAAAGTTTTTCTAGCAGTTTAGTTACTCAGTACTTTATGAAATTTCTTTTTTTACGTAGCTTTTGGGCTGTGGAAGGAGAGAGATATTTATATGTGTACTTACACAGAACTCTTTCTCTTTGATGACAGTCTCTCATAGGTAAGATAAACTCTAAACATAGATTTTTGGCTTAAGAATATAACTATTAGATGTAGAAATAGCCATATTGTCATTAGCTCTTGGAAGGCTTCAGGATAGTGTTATGCCTTAAGCATGATTAAATCTCACAGAGACTGTTTGGACTTCACTAGAGAGTAATGAGAGGACCAATTGTGTGTGTAATCTTGAAACTACTTTCAGTTAGGAATATCTCAGTGTGGAATAAGAAGAATTATTTATTTACACCTCGGGTTTTACTCAAGAACACTTAATGTGAAGAAGATGGCCCTCAGCCATCCTCAGAAATTTTTCATTTGAGGGAACCAAGAAAAAGGGTCTTTGGTAATGTAATCATCAACCACCTTCATCTGATGGCATCTTTGTTTTGACATTTTGGAGTTACCCCATGTGGCTTTAAGGATTTCTCCTTCAGGAGGAACAGATTACATTGTTTCTATGAATTGCCATTGAAAGTATTGATTTTTGATTTTAGGTCTGGTTGATTATCAGAGTTTTTGTCAAAACTTTCCTGTTTCATGTAAGTATTCATTTGTGCTCACAGGAGAGACTGCAGGTTTTGAAAACTGAATTTTTTTTTTCAACAATGCAAAAAACGATTTCCAGTCTCTCTCTCTCTCTCTCTCTCTCTCTCTCTCTCTCTCTCTCTCTCTCTCTCTCTCTCTCTCTCTCTCTCTCTCTCTCTCCCTCCCCCCTGTCTGGGGATGATAAGGAATGATGTCAGCCTCGTTTTTTTTTTTTATATGATAACAACAGTTAAGTAAAGGAAAGTGTAGTGAGGAGCTTTATGACATCAGACTAAGCAAAAATTATTGGATCAGAAATTGATCTGATGGTAATGCAAAAAGACCTGGATACAAATAACAAATAGGCAGGAGTGAAGCTAATGGAATTCAATGAAGATAAGATTGAGCAAATAAGTTATGGATCAAAGAAAGATTCATTAGTATTGCCATATAAAAGGTCAACAGGGAAAGTGACACAGAGTCGGCCAGATATGAAAGATTTGGGTGTCATCACAAATGAGAAACTAGATTTCATTGAGCATATTAAGGAGATAGCACTATTAGTTCGAGTGATGAGTTGTTTGATTCCGAGAGCTTTTTATTTCTGCAAGAGATAGAAACCTGTTGATGAAAATGTTCATAGGTGACTCTTTCAGGGTTTGTTGATAAGTCCGGGACATAGGATTGAACCCCCTGATCAGATTGCATCACTTTGGATTGTCCAAACTTAATGAAGAAGCTAAGCATATCCTTGGACAACAATTTTTACATTCATGCTTCTTAAAGGTATTGGCTTCAGGATATCTCATGGCTGTATCATCAATACTCAAAATGCAACAGTAGCCAGATGAGGTTTTTGGCAAGGGGTCCACAATGTGAACTATTATAACATGATCAAATGGAGCTTCAAAGGGGGAAATAGGAACTAAGGAAGCAACCATAAGCTTTTGACTGGGCTTCCCCATCACTTGGTATGTATGACACGTCTTTCCATACTGAGCAACATCTTGCGGACACCAGGCCAATACACATTCTGCCACACTCTCCTGGGACATTTTCACCCCAAAGTTCAAGTCGTGCACAAGCTTCATAATCCCCCCTCTGTAGGGATGTGGCACCTCAACCTGGTGAACTTCCTGCCACTCTTTGTCTTCCCCATAACATGACACCAGACACCATTTCCTCATGAGCAACCCATCCTGAAGATAATAACTGTCGGCAGATTCTTCAGCTGACTCGGACAGTTTCTTAAATTCTGGTTCAGCCCTCTGTAATCTCTTCAGATTCTGCCGAGACAAATCATCACCCTCACTGACTAATCCTTGTTTGGATTCCAAACCAGCAAAGAAGGTATCACACAGCTCCACCTCACCAGTTTCGCCATCGGAAGGTGTTCTCAGTCTTTGTTTCAACCTCTGCCTCTTGCACACAGCCTGCCTTACTAGCTGTCATTGACCTGGTAACTGCACACACTGGTTTCTCTTCTTCAAGTTGGTCCGTCTCCTTAGACTCCACTGGTTTCATAGACAACACTGAGGTTGGACTCATTTTTCCTCCCGCTAGGTCATTGCCTAACACAAAATCCACCCCTGAGATAGGCAGCTCTTCCACAGTACCCACAAGAGGAGGTCCCATGAAGAGATCTGTTTCCACACACAGACATCAGCTGTTGGATCTACCTTGAGGCTCCACAGCCCATCAAACAAGACTCATTTTTCAGACTCTCCCACCTGCACTAGACCGTGTAAAATCGGAGACTGCAGCATACGAGAATCGTGCAATACGGTCACCCCTCTTCGTACACCATGGCATGACACATAACACTTAGACAGGAATGCATTGTAGTTCCCCCTAAATGGATCCTCACCTATAAATTTATTGCCATTCTTACAGCTTCCCTTATTACTGAAAGAAGAGTTAGCCTCAATTACATCACTAGGTGGCTCCAAGGTTGAGACTAGGTTAACTGACTTACTCTTTTGTGGAATCCCTGGATTACTTCAGCCTGGTCCAGCAGTTTGTCACCTGATGTCCACCTTTGCCACAATAATGACATGATCTAACCCATTCAGGGTTGTTACTCTTACTTTTAGAGGCCTTCAGCAAGGGGGCAGAATCAGGTGGGGTTACGTTATTATTGGATTTTTTGTAGCCATCAAAATCTTTTAGAGGTCCCTCCATAGTAAGTTTGTGAGTCAGCATGGACTGGTCTGCTATTGAACCAACCTTGTCAGTAGACTTCACCTCTTTTTCAACCAAGTAATTCATCACTTCAAAGGGCACATTGAGCTTACATTCCTCGAGTAACATTAATTCTTTAAGTACCTCAAACTCACAAGCTTGTTTGGAGCTTAGCCACTGCTTTAGTAAATCACCCTTTTCATGAAGATATTGTACATAGGTCTTGTCAGGGTTCTTACATTTATTCCTAAACTTATGTCTGTAAGTTTCTGGAGTTAACTCATAAGCTTTCAGCTCAATGTCCTTCATGACCTCATAATTGGTGCACTGGTCACCAGACAACACTGCGCACATGGCCTAAGCCTTACCATAAGAACAGGTTACAACAAAATTGTTCAAGACATCTTAGCTAGCCTAGAGATTATTGGCCATATTTTTAGACATGAAAAAATTTAGTTACATCATCTTCACACAACTTTGTTACAAATCTTACATGTTTCGTAAAATCAAACTCTGGTACTAGCTATAATGTGACCTGTTGTATTCTCTCTTGTTCCAGAATTAGTCTAATCCATTCAGTCCATTCCTTTAGTGCCTGAAACTTAGCTTGTTCACTTGTGCATTAAGTCCAGCAGTTTTTAGTTGGAACTTCAAGTATTTGGGATTAACATTGATATCACTGTAGCTGGGGAGGGTAAGAGAGATGTGTGAAAATAAAAAGAGTGTGGTTGAGAGAGCAGAAGAGGGTGTTTTGAAATGGTTTGGTCACATGGAGAGAATGAGTGAGGAAAGATTGACCAAGAGGATATATGTGTCGGAGGTGGAGGGAATGAGGAGAAGTGGGAGACCAAATTGGAGGTGGAAAGATGGAGTGAAAAAGATTTTGAGTGATCGGGGCCTGAACATGCAGGAGGGTGAAAGGCGTGAAGGAATAGAGTGAATTGGAACAATGTGGTATACCGGGGTTGATGTGCTGTCAGTGGGTTGAATCAGGGCATGTGAAGCGTCTGGGGTAAACCATGGAAAGTTGTGTGGGGCCTGGATGTGGAAAGGGAACTGTGGTTTCGGTGCATTATTACATGACAGCTAGAGACTGAGTATGAACGAATGTGGTCTTTGTTGTCTTTTCCTAGGGCTACCTCGCACACATGAGGGGGGGAGGGGGTTGTTATTCCATGTGTGGCGAGGTGGAGATGGGAATAAATAAAGGCAGACAGTATGAATTATGTACATGTATATATATGTATATGTCTCTGTGTGTATATATATGTGTACATTGAGATGTATAGGTATGTATATTTGCGTGTGTGGACATGTATGTATATACATGTGTATGTGGGTGGGTTGGGCCATTTCTTTTGTCTGTTTCCTTGCGCTACGTCACTAACGCGGGAGACAGCGACAAAGCAAAATAGATAAAATAATGAATAAATAGTATATTACATAAATGCCCATATATGCACAGAAACATACATATACATATCAGCATATACATACATATACATACACAGACACATACATATATACACATGTACATAAACATACTTGCTGCCTTCATCCATTCCTGTCACCACCCCATCACACAGGAAATCGCATCCCCCCACCTACAGCTAGTTAGCGCCAGGAAAACACAAAAAGGCTATGTTCGTTCACACTCAGTCTCTTGCTGTCGTGTAATGCACCAAAACCACAGCTCCCTTTCCACATCCTTGCCCCATGGACCTTTCCATGGTTTACCCCAGACGCTTCACATGCCCTTGTTCAGTCCACTGACAGCACGTCGACCCCAGTATACCACATCGTTCCAAATCACTACTCCTTGCACGCTTTTCACCCCTCCTGTATGTTCAGGCCCCAATCACTCAAAATCTTTTTCACTCCATCCTTCCATCCAAACATATGATACTATAATATCAAGAAATATATGTATCAAGTTGATAACTATGTTGTATTTGGGAAAGGCTGTAGTTCTTGACAAGATTGTCGAGATTGACTGAAGTTCCATTGGGAGTCAGTGTCACAACAAGAACAGTTGCATGGAATTTGTTAACAGGAATAAGATATTGGGATTGAAGGAGTGTTGAAGGGAGGAGAATAGAATCAAAAGTAGCACCTGCACTCATGATGGTTCTCCTGGACCCAGATTTCAGATGCTACCTCTGGATCTTCACAGTCAGAAAGTGTGAGGATTTTGAATGTATTTTGGATTAATCTAGCATGAATCATTGTGCTTTGAATGCAGTGAATGGCATGTGGTATGGGATTTGAAAAAATGAGTAATTTAATTGCTTTTCTTTGTATGACTCATTTTTTTAATATATTTTATTTTAAGGATATGATGTTGAGTGAGGATGAGGAGGAGAGCGCTACCCTGGCTGAACCCATGACTTTAGAGGGGGCCAAGCAGCTAGCACAAACATCTGTAGTGGTACCAACAACAACCCCAACTCCGCCGGCAGCCTCCTTGGCATCTGTGTCCCCTCCACCACACCCTCTTGTTGCAGCTCCTCTTACATCTCCTCACCACTCATCACATCACCATCATCACCACCATCATCTGACATCCCCTCCTCCACCACCACCACCACCACCACCAGCTGCACATCATCACCATCATCACTTAACCTCACCACCTCCACCACCACCTCCACCATCACACCACCACCTCACATCTCCACCTCCACCTCACCATCACCCTCATCTCACACCCCCACTGCCTCATCATCATCATCACATGTGGGGACCACCATCAGTAGCACATGAAGAAGAGGAGGAAGAGGAAGAACCACAAGATTTACCATCAACAGTGGATATACAGGCTATACGAGTGAGTAGTATAAGGTGTTCTCAAAGTTTTGATCTTCGTAATTGCTTGGGCTTATACTGCAAAAGTATTATCATTGTTGATCATTGGCACCCACAATTTATTTTGTGTGGTTGATATAGGAACATTTCCACATACTCATTTGAAGCTGTAATTTTATTGTTATTTTGCTAAATAACTGGTGTCCACTATCTATGGAGAGATTATTTCCATGGCCACTCTCTTGAGGGAGTTGCAGTTGGAACAGGCATCAGAGATAGATAGATACATAGAACCATTAACCATCCATTCACTGTTTTATATTCCAAGTGTTTTGCTTTCCCCTTATACTTTCTATAGGCTCTTCATACATGAGTATTTACTAATTATGGGTAAGATCATATTCCCCCACTTTTGAAGAACCATGATTGTTTAATGGTCTGTTAGTTCATCCTATTCATTAGTTAGATTAATTGTCAGACATTTTTTTTTCTAGTCATGGCTGTCAAGCTGTTGTGAATGTGTTACCTTACATATTGAATTTATGTATTTTTGATTCTTGTAATAGAGCCATTGCTTAGGGGGAAAAATAGTCCATTCTTTTGCATGTCTAAAAGATTAGAGATATTTAGCTTCATTAACACTTTTTCTGTTTCTGTTGGGTAGCTGTAGAGCATACAGGCATGTAACTTCTGTGAGAGATAATTGTGCAGAATTAGGTTTCTCAACTCCACAGGGTAGCAAACAGGCAGGGATCCCCAGTGCCTTGAAATATACTTACTTCCTGTGATAATTTCTCTAGAATGCTGTGAAGACAGATGAAAATGAAATTCTTATGCAAAATTTGGAGTCATGAAATTTTACATTGATTCATGGTAAGTTCTTATTTCTGTTTTATTTTTTCGTCTAATTTTGTTTTCACCACTGCTGTATTTACTGACGAAATAACGCAATCTTCAGGACTCTCCGTCCCCTGATCATTCTCAAGGCCAGTTGGTCACCATAAATGAAAATTGGGATAGTGTGGAGGATCAAGACCAAGGTGATGAAGATTCAGATGCTTATGAATCTGATACTGATGGTTCAGAATCAGATTCAGACTCGAGGCTTAGCTCCAGGTCTCATTCAGTATCTAGGGAAAGTATCAAGTCACGCTCTGTATCAAGATCCCCTTCACCATCAAACTCCAAATCAGAGAGTGGAAGTCAGGTAATGCCTATTTAGTTTATCATTAATCTTCTTTGATATGCTACTAATCATTAAGAGAATAGCCCACATTGAATCGCTGCAAAATATATGATCTTAGGATATTGCATGAAGGGTTGACATATTTTTTCAACCTTTGCTCATATTCCAAGGCATACTTGGGCATACCGATGACATTACTGAAACTCTTTTCAAGATAGGTTTCATGTGCATTAATTTTTTTTGTTCATCACTGCTTATAATCTTCATTCCACAAGACACAATATTCAGCGCTGGATAGGTCTTTAAAGAAACTATAAGAATCAGGCACTCCGAGCTCTTAATTGCTCATTCATGCAAAAAGCTACCTTACCCTCCATCACTGCCATCATGCCCTTCCATCCTGGTCACCCTACCCTCCATCACCACCATCACTCCCTCCCTCGCAACCATCGGTCCCTTCCTTGGCTGCTACCACCACCCTCCCTGGCTACCATGCCCTCCCACATCACTCACACTCCTTTCCTTTTTGGCTACCACACCTTCCCTCACCACCACTGATCCCACACCTCACACTACTGCCACTCCCTCCCTCCCTGGTCACCACACCTCACACTACTGCCACTCCTTCCATCCCTCCCTGGTCACCACACCTTGCACTACTGCCACACCTTCCCTCCCTCCCTGGCTACCACATCATCCCTCACCACCACCACACTCTCACTCCACTACCATCATTATTCCCTTTCTGCTTGTCATACCCTTCCCCACCACCAACCCATCCTTATGTAATCCTAACTCACTTTTCCTGACATTGTTCAGTGGTTCCAACCATTTGCTCTGCCAGTTTCCCAGCAATAGTTGGCACAGCCATCCTGATCAACAATGAAGATTTTCATATAAATATTTTCACATCAGTAGCAAACAGTATCTATTCTGTCAAGTAAATTGATGAATTGTTGTTATCTGTACATGTGAGTTAGTTGTCACTCATCTAGCAACTTCCCTGACATAGCTACAACTCTGTATGGGTATTAGTTGCTGCGTGTCTGGCAGCTTCTACGCTGTGTTCCAGGCTGGCAATGGATGGATGGACAGACAGACAGGAGTGCCTTATTATAGCATAGGTATTTAATTTAATTGTAACATTTTCCACATTAGAATATTATTTGTAAGAAAATTAACATAGTGTTGGAGCTAATTACCCTGTGAGAGCCTTAAGTAATATTGTTAGGGTGAGCTACTTCCCAATACAGGGGCAGTGATCAGATGTGGGAGAGAAGAAAAGAATTTATCTGTGATAATTTTTGTTGCTTTTCTTTAATGCATTTATGCTGTTTCCTGTGGAGCAGGGTAGCATCGGGAATGGATGATCGCAAATAAGTACAAATATGAACATGTGTATATGTGTTTATATGTATATGTACATGTGTATTACACATGACAACTAGAGAATGAGTGAGTGGCTGTGGCCTTTTTTCATCTGTTTCCTGGTGCTATCTTGCTGATGTAGGGGGTGGCAATGCTGTTTCTTGGAGGGTGGGTTGGCATTGGGAATGGATGAAGGCAAGCAAGTATGAGTATGTTCATGTCTATATATGTATATTTATTTTTATGAGTCCACGGGGAAAATGAAACATGATAAGTTCCCAAGTGCACTTTTGTGAAATAATTACACCAAATGGCGTCCTAGCTATGTCTCTTCGTTGTATATCAACCGACTGTTGTATTTCTCGTGTCTCCCCTGATGAAGTAATTATTACACGAAAGTGCACTTGGGAACTTATTGTGTTTCATTTCCCCGTGGAATAGGAATATACTTGATCACGTGCAATATTGTGATCCTTTCCAACATAACTATATATGTGCATGTGTATGTATGTGCTGATATGTCTTTGTATATATGTTTATGTTGATATGTGTATGTCTACAGATGCTCCCCAACTTATGATGGGGTTATGTTCTTGATAAACCCATCACGAGTTGAAAATATATCGTCGAACATACATTTAGTACTGTACATCTAACCTACCGAACATCATAGCTTACCTGACCTAGCTCACACGTTCTCAGAACACTTATATTTCTCATCCACAATTATCTAATACAGCACCTTCAGTATCAGCACTTGCTGCCTCACTGTTAACCTTTACATTATGAAAATTATGATGCCTTTTGAAGCATTGGAACCACTCATGACATGCTGTAAACATTTGTGTATACATATGATCATCAACATACCATTTTAGCATATCGAAAAGACTTCTTACCTTATCCTGGATCGTCAGTAGGCTATGCGGTATGCACTAATGTATCTGGTCTTCTATCCACTTGAGAGGTAATTTTTCCATATCAATTATCCCAGCTCTTTTTTTTGTGAATGGATTTAAGTGATGCTAAAGATTTCACTACATCACTGATTCGCTTCTTACTCTTTAAGATGGTCGAGATCATCAATTACAAAAATCCTAACTCGTGCGATGGCCATTCACTGGCTTGCTGCCCTTATGCTGGGCAATTATCTTTAATATCTTCTTGAGTGATTGCCTTCCACTTTTCACCAGAGGCAGGAGACGATGGGCATTTTGTAAACATATGGGATGCAAAAACAAAATGCAAAATAAAGAAAAAAAAAAACTGGCAACAGAGAACACTGTAGAGTATCAGTTGTTTAATCTCATGATCATGTGGCTGACTGGAAGCTGCTGCTCACTGCTGCTGTGCAGCATCATGAGAGAGTATCTTACCGCATTTTGCAAGCCAAGGAAAAGGTCAAACTTCAAAGTATGGTCTCTACTGAATGCGTGTCACTATCACACCATTGTAAAGTTGAAAAGACGTAAGTCGAACCATTGTAAATTGGGGTGCATTTGTATATTTGAGTGGAAGGGTCTTTCTTTGTTTCCTGGTGCTACCTTGCTAATGCGGGAAACGTCTGGGGTAAATAATGGAGAGGTCTGTGGGCCCTGGATATGGAGAGAGAGCTGTGGTTTTGGTGAATTACACATCACAGCTAGAGAGTGAATGTGAACAAATGTGGCCTTTTTGTCTGTTTTCCTGGTGCTACCTCATTGACGCTGGGGGTAATGATGCTGTTTTCTGTGGGGCGGGGAGACTCCAGGAATAGTTGAAGGCAAGCAAGTATGAAAATGTACATATGTTTATATGTAATATATCTTTGTATGTGTATGTATGTATATATGTATATGTTATGTATATGTATGTATATGTACGTGTATATGTGTTAATGTATTATACCATATTTATTTATTATACTTGACTGCTGTTTCCCACATGAGCGAGGTAGCACCAGGGAATGGATAAAGAACGGCTCATCCACTTGTATACATATATTACATAAATGCCCATACACATTCATATGCATATGCATATATACATACATATACATGCACATAGACATATATGCATGTACGTATTCATAATTACTTGCCTTCATCCATTCCTGGCGCTGCCTCACCCAACAGGAAACCAGCATCATAACCCCCTGCTTCAGTCAGCTAGCGCCAGGAAAACAGACAAAAAGGCCACATTTGTTCACACTCTGTCTGTAGCTGTCATGTGTAATGCACCGAAACCACAGCTCCCTATCCACATCCAGGTCCAACAGACCTTTCTGTGGTTTACCCCAGATGCCAGATGTTTCACATCCCCTGGTTCAGTCCATTGACATCACATCGACCCTGGTATACAACATCATTCCAATTCACTGTTCCTTGCATGCCTTTCACTCTCCTTTATGTTTAGGCCCCGATTGCTCAAAATCTTTTTCACACCATTTTTCCACCTCCAATTTGGTCTCTTGATTCTTGTTCCTTCCACCTTTGATGCATATATCCTCTTTGTCGGTCTTTCCTCACTCATTCTCTCCATATGTCCAAACCATCTCAACACACCCTCTTCTGCTCTCTCAACCACACACTTTTTATTTCCATGCACCTCTCTTACCCTTTCATTACTTACTCGATCAAACCACCTTACACCACATATTGTCTTCAAACATTTCGTTTTCAACACATCCACCCTCCTGTGTGCAACCGCATGTATAGCCCATGCCTTGCAAACATATGATATTGTTGGAAATACTATTGCTTCAAACGTACCCATTTTTGCTCTCTGAGATAATGTTCTCTTCTTCCACACATTCTTAATCGCCCCCAGACCCAATGTCTTCTCCCACACCCTGTGACTCGCTTCCACTTCCATGGTTCCATTCACTCCCAGATATCTAAAATACTTCACTTCCTCCAATTCTTCTCCATATAGACTTGTCCCTCAGCCCTACTGAACCTAATAACCTTGTTCTTATTCACATGCATCCTCAACTTCTCCTTACACACACTTTTGCAAACTCATTCCCCAACTTCTACAGTTTCTCGCTTGAATTGGCCACCAGTGCTGTATCATCGGTGAATAGCAACTGACTTGCTTCCCAGCCTTCTCATCCCCAACAGATTGCATACTTCCCCCTCTCTCCAAAACTCTTGCATTTACCTGCTTAACCACCCCATCCATAAACAAATTAAACAACCATTGGGACATCACACACACTTTCCGCAGACTGACCTTTACTGGGAACCAATCACTCTCCTTTCTTCCTACGTGTACACATGCCTTACATCCTTGATAAAATCTTTTCACTGCTTCCAGCAACTTACCTCCCACACTACATACTCTTAAGACCTTCTGCAAAACATCTCTATTAAGCATGTCATGTGGCTTCTTCAGATCCACAAATGCTTCATAGAGATCCATCTGTTTTTCTAAGTATTTCTCACACACATTTTTCAAAACAAGCACCTGATCCACACATCCTCTACCACTTCTAGAACAACACTGCTCATCCCCAATCTGGTGCTCAGGTTATGCCATCACCCTCTCAGTCAATATCCTCCCATACAGTTTCCCAGGAATACTCAACAAGCTTATACCTCTGTAGTTTGAACACCGCCATTATCCCCTTTGCCTTTGTACAATGGCACTGCATGCATTCCGCCAATACTTGGGCCCTTCACCATGATCCATTCATACATTGAATATCCTTACCAACCAATCAACAACACAGTCACCCCCCCTTTCTTAATAAATTCAACTGCAGTAAAATTCAAACCTGCTGCCTTGCTAGATTTTGTTGTCTGAAGCTTTCAGTACCTCTTCTCTCTTAACCAAGCCTTTCTCCCTGGCCCTCTCTTCACACACCATCCTGACCATAACACCATACATCTGCCACTCTGTCATCAAACACTACTGCAGACTTTCAAAATATTCACTAAACTACCTGGTATGACTTCCCCCTTGCCTCCTTCACCAATGTTCCCACTTGTTCTCTTGTCTTACACTTTTTATTTACCTCCTTTCAAACATCTTTTTCTTCTCCCTAAAGTTTAATGAGACTCTCTCACCCTAACTCTCATTTGCTTTCTTTTTCAACTCTTGCATCTTCCTCTTGACCTCCTTCCGCTTTCTTTTATACATCTCCCAGTTATTTGTGCTCCTTCCTTTTGATTAGTGTCCAAAAGCCTCTCTTTTCTCTTTCACTAACAACTTTACTTCTTCATTCCACCACTCGGTACCCTTTTTTTATCTGCCAACCTCCCACCTTTCTCATGCCACATGCATCTTTTACACATGCCATTACTGCTTCCCAAGTACATCCCATTCCTCCCCCACTCCCTTTAAGTCATTTGCTCTCACCTTTTCCCATTTAACACTCAATCCCTCCTGATACTTCCTCACACAAGTGTTCTTTCCAAGCTCACTGTCACCACTCTCTTCTCCCCAATATTTTCACTTCGCTTTTGAAAACCTCTACAAGTCTTCACCTTCACCTCGCAAGATAGTGATCCCACATTCCTCCAGCTGCCCCTCTCAGTAAATTTAACGTCCAAAAGTCTCTTTTACACACCTATCAATCAACATGTAGTCTAATAATGCCCTTTGACCATCTGTTCTATGTACATACGTATCCTTGTTATTTATCATTATTATACTTAGTCATTGTCTCCTGTGTTAGCAAGGTAGTGCAAGGAAACAGACGAAAGAATGGTCTAACCCACCCACATACACATGTATATACATAAACGCCCCCACATGCTCATATACATAACTATACATTTCAGTGATACATACATAAACATACACAGACATATACATATATACACATGTACATATCCATACTTGCTGCATCCATCCATTCCCATTGCCACCTTGCCACACATGAAATGGCACCCTCTCCCCCCAAGTGTACGCGAGGTAACGCTAGGAAAAGACAACAGAGGCCACATACATTCACACTCAGTCTCTAGCTGTCATGTGTAATGCACCAAAACCACAGCTCCCTTTCAACATCCAAGCTCCACAAAACTTTCCATGGTTTGCCCCAGACGCTTCACATACCCTGGTTCAATCCATTGACAGCATGTTGACCCTGGTATACCACATCATTCCAATTCACTCTATTCCTTGCACGCCTTTCACCCTCCTGTATGTTCAGGACCCAATCACTAAAAATCTTTTTCACTCCATCCTCCAATATGGTCTCCCACTTCTCCTTGTTCCCTCCACCTCTGACACATATATCCTCTTGTCAATCTTTCCTCACTCATTCTCTCCATGTGACCAAACCATTTTAATACACCCTCTTCTGCTCTCTTCACCATACTCCTTTTACTACCACACATCTCTTTTACCCTTTCATTACTTACTTGATCGAACAACCTCACACAACATATTGCCCTTAAACATTTCATTTCCAACACATCCATCCTCCTCTGCACAACCCTATCTATAGCCCATGCTTTACAAGCATATAACATTGTTGGAACCACAATTCCTTCAAACATACCCATTTTTTCTCTGAGATAACGTTCTCGCCTTCCACGCATTCTTCAATGCTCCCAGAACCTTTACCCCCTCCCCCCACCATTTGACTCGCTTCTTCTTCCATGGTTCCATCCACTGCTAAATCCTCTCCCAAAAAACTAAAACACTTCACTTCCTCTAGTTTTTCTCCTTTCAAACTTACCTCCCAATTAACTTGTCCCTCATCCCTATTGAACCTAATAACCTTGCTCTTATTCACAGATTCTCTCAACTTTTTTCATTCACACACTTCACCAAACTCAGTCACCAACTTCTGCAGTTTCTCACCCGAATCAGCCACCGGTTCTGAATCATCAGCGAACAACAACTGACTCACTTCCCAAGCCCTCTCATCCACAACAGACTGCATACTTGCCCCTCTCTCCAACTCTTAAATTCACCTCCCTAACAACAGTGTGAATTGTGTGCATGGGTATATATGTATGTGTCTGTGTGTGTATATATATGTGTACATTGAGATGTATAGGTGTGTTTATTTGCGTGTGTGGACGTGTATGTATATACATTGTGTATGGGGGTGGGTTGGGCCATTTCTTTCGTCTGTTTCCTTGTGCTACCTCGCAAATGCGGGAGACAGCGACAAAGCAAAATAAACAAAAATAAATGAATAACAACCCCATCCATAAACAAACAGCCATGGAGACATCACTTACCCCTGTCGCATAATGATATGCACTGAGAACCAATCGCTTTCCTTTCTTCCTATTCGTACACATGCCTGACGTCCTTGATAAAGACTCTTCACTGCCTCTAGCAACTTGCCTCCCACACCATATGCTCTTAATACCTTCCACAAAGCATCTCTATCCACTCTTATCATATGCCTTCTCCAGATCCGTACATGCTGCATACAAATCCATCTGTTTTTCTAAGTATTTCTTGCATACATTATTCAAAGCAAACACCTGATCTACACATCCTCAACCACTTCTAAAACCACACTGCTCTTCCCCAATCTGATGCTCTGTACATGCCTTTACCCTCTCAATCAATACCCTCCCATATATTTTCCCAGGAATACTCAACAAACTTGTACCTCTGTGATTTGAACACTCACCTTTATCCCCTTCGCCTTTATACAGTGGCACTATGCATGCATTCTGCCAATCCTCAGGCACTTCACCGTGAACCATACATACATTGAATATCCTTACCAACCAGTCAACAACACAGTCACCCCCTTTTTTAATAAATTCCACTGCCACACCATCCAAACCCGCCACCTTGCTGGCTTTCATCTTCCGCAAAGCTCTCACAACCTCTTCTCTGTTTATCAAACCATTTTCCCTGACCTTCACACTTCGCTCACCACCTCACCCAAAACACCCTATTATCTGCCACTCTATCATCAAACATTCAACAAACCCTCAAAATACTCACTCCATCTCCTTCTCACTTCACCACTACTTGTTATTACCTCCCCATTAGCCCCCTTCACCGATGTTCCCATTTGTTCTCTTGTCTTACACACTTTATTTACCTCCTTCCAAAACATCTTTTTATTTTCCCAAAAATTTAATGATGCTCTCTCACCCCAAATCTCATTTGCCTTCTTTTTCACCTCTAGCACCTTTCTCTTGACCTCCTGCCTCTTTCTTTTATACATCTCCCAGTCATTTACACTACTTCCCTGCAAAAATCGTCCAAATGCCTCTTGCTTCTCTTTCACTAACAACCTCACTTCATCCCACCACTCACTACCCCTTATAGTCTGCCCACCTCCCACCTTTCTCATGCCACAAGCATGTTTTGCGCAAGCCAGCACTACTTCCCTAAATACATTTGATTCTCCCCCATTCCCATTACTTCTTTTGCTCTCACCTTTTTCCATTCTGCACTCAAACTCTCCTGGTACTTCCTCACACAAGTCTCCTTTCTAAGCTCATTACTCTCACCACTCTCTTCACCCCAACATTCTCTCTTCTTTTCTGAAAACCTCTACAAATCTTCACCTTTGCCTCCACAAGATAATGATCAGACATCCCTCCAGATGCCCCTCTAAGCACATTAACATGCAAAAGTCTCTCTTTCACATGCCTATCAATTAACATGTAATCCAATAATGCTCTCTGGCCATCTCTCCTACTTACATATATATACTTATGTAAATCTCTCTTTTTAAACCAGGTATTCTCAATCACAAGTCCTTTTTCTGCACACAAATCTACAAGCTCTTCACCATTTACATTTACAACACTGAACACCCCATGTACTCCAATTATTCCCTCAGCTGCCACATTACTCACCTTTGCATTCAAATCACCCATCACTATAACCTGGTCTTGTGCATCAAAGCTGGTAACACACTCAGCTGCTCCCAAAACACTTGCCTCTCATGATCTTTCTTCTCATGACTAGGTGCATAGGCACCAATAATCACCCATCTCTCTCCATTCACTTTCAGTTTTACCCATATCAATCTAGAGTTTACTTTCTTACACTGTATAACATACTCCCACCACTCCTGTTTCAGGAGTAGTGCAACTCTTTCCTTTGCTCTTGTGTTCTCACCAACCCCTGACTTTACTCCCAGGACATTCCCAAACTATTCTTCACCTTTACCCTTGAGCTTCGTTTCACTCAGAGCCAAAACATCCAGGTGCCTTTCCTCAAATACACAACCTATCTCATTTTTTCTCATTTTGGTTACATCCATGCACATTTAAGAGACACCCCAATCTGAGCCTTCGAGGAGGATGAGCACTCCCTGCATGATTCCTTCTTCTGTTTCTCCTTTTAGAAAGTTAAATTACAAGGAGGGGAGGGTTTCTTTCCCCCTGCTCCCATTCCCTTTAGTCGCCTTCTACGACACGCGGGAATGCGTGGAAAGTAATCTTTTTCCCATATCCCTAGGGGTATCCTTATGTATATCTCTCTATTTACACCAGGTATCCTTAATCACTAGTCTTTTTTTTTAGCACACAAATCCACAAGCTCTACCATTTCCATTTATAACACTGAATACCTCATGTACACCACTTATACCCTCAAGTGCAACTTTACTTACCTTCACATTTAAATCAGCCATTACTAATACCTGGTCCCATGCTGCTGACATACTCACTCAGCTGCTCCCAAAATGCATACCTCTCATATATAGATTTTTTCATACATATTTGCCATATCCCGCATTTGCGAGGTAGCGTTAAGAACTGAGGACTGAGCCTTAGAGTAAATATCCTTACTTGTCCCCCACCTCCGCTCCCTCCCCGGAAATCTAAAAAACGGGAGGGGAGGATCACAGTTGTGTGCATGATCAACTAAATCTCTTTCTTACCAGAAGGAAATGAAGCATGACAATTTCCCAAGTGCACTTTCATGTAATGATCATATCATCAGGAGTAGATACAAGAAAGAAATATAACAGTCAGTTGATATACAACTAAGAGACTTGGCTAGGTTGCCAAATGGCTGTGATTGCTGTGGGTAGGTGCTCATGATCTGCTAAAAATGAGCTGCAAGTTGTTGTTAGGAGGCAGGTCTGTGATGTCCACCTGATGAGGGTTGCAGGTTGGCTAATGGTAGGCCAGAAATGAGCAGATGATGCAAATACTTCTATGATTGTTCACAAAGGGTTAGTGTAGGATTAGTCGACCCCCCAAAAAATGTCTCTAATGCCCCTGGGACACTACCTTATAGAAAAAAATTTCAACTTTCAAAACTTGCCTTTTCCCAAGTGGTGTCCTGCAATATTTCCTGTATATTCTTCATACTTCCTTCCCGTCCTTGTTGAAAAACCCATCTAATGGACAAAGAAGTACCATCGGATTGAAGTCCAAGCTGCAAGAACAATGACGTGTTTCTTTACTTATGATATAGGTGATGATGTGGGTGATGGTTTAGGTTTTTAATTGAGATATGGACTAACTTGGGCTTTCATCTAACCGGTAAGATGGGAGGTTAAGAGGTTCCTAACCCCCAAATAGGAACACGACATCTCTTATAGCTCATGGGACACTGCCCCGTAGAGAATGGTTTTTCATACTTCATAGCTTGCATTTTTGTCACTTTTGTATTATTGTTTCCTATCACATGGATTTTTGTCCTATCTATTGAAACCCTTTATTAAACCAAATATGCATATAATACTCATAGCTAAAAACTGTTTTTCAGGACTCTGATTCAGACAGCTCAGATTGGAGTGATAGTAGCTCCTCTGCTTCGGATGATGAAAGAAAGAAGGAGTATGAAGATGGAGATTCCAGTCCTATGAACAAACCTCTGCCAAGAAGAAAACCTCAACTCACTGCACCAAAGTTGACCTTGAGTGATGGGTTTGGGAGTGGTTGTAGAATGGATCAGTGCTTAGGTGGAAAAATCAAGGGTTCAGAATTGTATGCCCCTGGGTCTCCACAGCTTAAAGCATCATCATCTCAGCCATTTGAAAAGCATAAATTATTACATACATTTTCTTCCTCGACTGCTGATTCCATATCTTCTGTTGGGTTTGGAGTTGGTAAAACCACCAAAGTTCCTATGTCAGAGGAGAAAAGCTCTGCCAAACCAAGTATTTTCAGTGATGATGAGACTAGCGATGGACTTGATAATGAAAAAAGTAAAACTTTAAATAAAAGTTTGCATTTATCCAAATGTGATGAAGTTAAACAAATGCTGCTAGTGCCATTGGTGAAAAGAAGTGAAAATAGTCCCATTAGAAGTGAGGATGTATCGGAAAGTAACACACAGACAGTAAAAGAAGTGAGTGAGGTTGGAAGCAAAGATGCTGTGAGTCTTGGTCTTGTAAGTGAGCCTAAATCTGAAAAGAATGGATCTGTCATTGAGGAAAATGTTTCTAGATCCAAAAATGGGAATGACAGTAAACCCAGTGTACCACTGCTTGGAATGAAATTAGAGGAGACAAAATCACTTTCCTTTCAGCCTTACAAGAGAGACAGTGTTTCACCACCGGAGAGGAAATGTGATCTTACTGGTAGATGGGATGATAGTGACAAAATTGAGGAAGGAAGAAGTGTGCCACTGACAATAGCAGAATTAGAAGAGAGGAGGCGAGAAAAGGAGCTAGAATTGAATCGTGAATTTGATCGCCTGCTCTTTAGCACTAAAAGTTTAGATATACAGCAGAATGAACAGAGAGCTTTGATGCTGACAAGTGAATTGCCAAAAATTCCAGAAAAAGTATCAAATGACTCTACGTTCAAATACAGTAAAATTTATGAGTCCACAAAATCTAACAAAAATATGACCTATTCCGCTGCAGCAGCTCAAAGCAACACTTGGCAGCTTGACAAAGTTTTCAAGTCCAGTAAGAAAGAAACGTCAGGCAGCTCTGTTGATCATTGCACTCAGACTCTTCATTTAGAACCTTCTGTAGACTTGAAAGAGAACAGTCATGATCAGAACAGAACTAAACTGGAGAAAGTTGTGTGGGAGGAGAGAGGTAAAGAACCGTATAGGATTGATGAAAAGTGCAAGGAGTTTGTAAAGGAAACATCACATACAAAGGAAGCACAGGTTGTTCATAAACAGGAAAATAATTCAGAAGTAACAATGAATAAGGAAATTGCTTGTGAAAGTAAATATAATAAAGACACTGTGTTTGAAAATAAATTGAATAAGGAAATAGTTAATGAGAAGAATTCAAAGAAAGAAGCTAATGTTGAGAAGAGAATATGTAAGGAACATAATTCAAAGGAGAATTCAAGTAAGGAGACTAACTTAGAAAATACTTTGTTAAAAGAAACAAGTCTTGAAAAATGTATAAATAAAGAATCAAGTACGGAAAAGAAAGGAACTGTGATTTTGTTGGAGAAGAAAATTGGGAAGGAAATAAGCAGTGAAAAGAAAGTTACTAAGGAAACCAATAATATAAAGAAGAGTGGTAATGATTATACTCTTGAATGGAGATTGAATAAGGACACTGGCTTTGATAAGAAGGTAAGCAAAGAAGCTGGTATAGAACAAAAATTGAAGAAAGACTCTTGTAAAGAAAGTCACTCAGAGAAAAGATGCAGTAAAGATGGTCCAAACAAAAAGATAAGAAATGAAGTTGGTGATGAACGTAAACCTAAGAATTTATATGTTGAAAAAAGAAGTAATAGGGATTCATCACTTGATAGGAAGTCCAGTAAAGATCCTGAGAAAAAAATGAAGAATGCCAGTCCAGAAAAAGTGCAAATTATTGATGCTTTTGGGAGAAAGGAGGTAGAGGACAGCATTTTGGATAAGAAATCAAACAAAGATTTTTCAGAAGAGCAACAAATTAAGATTTTTTTTCCTGAGAATCCAGTATGCAAGGATAACACTTTTGAAAATGAATTGGATAAAGATGCTTGTCCAGAAAAGAGACCAAGTAAAAGCACTTCTCCTGAGAAGAAAACAGTTAAGAGTAACACTACAGAGAAGAGAATAAGTAAGGATTCTGTTTCAGAGAGGAAAACAAATAATGATGTGTCTCCTGAGAAGACAAGTAAGGAAGTCACTCCTGTCAAGATATTGAGTAAAGAATCCATCCCAGACAAGAAACATATTAAAGTTTCTACTCCTGAAAAAACACCTAATAAAGAAGGTACATTTGAAAAAAAGCAAATGAAAGATACTTATATGGACAAGAAACAAAGCAGAGATATTAATGTAGATAAGAAATTGAACAAGGATTCTTTCAGAGAAAAGAAATTGATTAAAGATTCTTCAGAGAAACAAAGCTGTGAAGATGCTGCAGAAAAAGGAAATATTGCAGACCAAAGATTGAATAAGGAAGTAGTAGGTGAGAAGAAAAACAGTAAAGAAATGTTTCTAAACCATAGATCAAGTAAAGAATTAGGGTCAGATGATAGATATGACAGAGAACCTGTGATAGAGAAAAAATTAAGTAAAGAGCCCATATCTGATAAAACATCAAGTAAGGACTCTGCTATGGGTAAAAGACCAAGAAAAGAACCTAATTTTGAAAATAAGCTCAAGAAAGAGCAGTTTTTGCAAGGTAAAGATGTAGAACCGAGCATGGAAAAGGTATCTATTAGTGATTCCCATTTTGAGAAAAGGAATATTAGTGAGTTTGAGAAAAAACTTTGTTGTGAGCTTGATGTGGATAAGATATCAAATAGAGAGCATAGCTTTGAGAAGAGACCCAGCAAGGAAATTGATTGCATGAAAAGGTCTAGTAAAGAGCGTGATGTGGAGAACTCTTCTTTGGAAAAGTTAATGAATGAAATGCCAAACACAAAGAAGAGGACTGATAAGGAATCATATATGAAGAAAAGATCAAGGAAAGAGGAAAAGAGATTGAATAGGGAAAGACATAGAGAGAGAAAATGTAGTCAAGAATTGTACTCTTCCTCTGGAAGTGCTTTGAAAAGAGAGTTTTTGAGTGAGCACAGAAATAGTAAAGAACTTTCTCCTAAACATAAGGATCATATTGAAAGATGTGTTGAAGACTGTAGTGAAAAGTCTAAGTTTTATAGGATAAGTAAATTATGTGAAGGCCATAATGAGATATTAAAAGTGTCAAAGTCAAACATTATTTCATTAGAATCACATAAGTCTAAGCAGACAAGTAGAATTAATCTTAGCAGTGATATGTCTTGTGGTGTCATTGTTAAAGATGATAAAAGTGTAAATAGAACAGATGTGACATTGCCTCTATGTACAAAGGAGAAAACAGACCTTGAAGAAAGGAACAAGTTGAATCACAGAAATGGTGATGAGAAATACACTTGTACTGTTAGACCAACTATAGCAGATGTAGTGAAAGGAAGAGAAAGAAGGAAGAGTACAGACACTGATAAACTTAGTGGTAATGAAAAAGGGAAGAGAGGGGATATGTATAGAGAAGAAACGTCAACAGATAGTGAAAGCTCTGAGGAGCTGAATGAAAAGGTGGATTTGGACACAGAACAGACCCAGACCTTTTCTGTCAGTGAGAGCAACTTCAATCAGGTTAGTGGATTCATAGTTTTTTCTTTTTCTTTGTCAGTTTGTATTGTGTGGCATTATTGCAAAAGAGGCATGTAAAGAGATGTTTTACTTGAACTCCGCTGCAATACAAGATGATCTATTATGATTTGTAGTTATAAGAAATACAAAATTATCTAAATATTTTATGTGATTGAGCATAGAATGGGATAAAGTTCGAGAAGTTGAAGCTAGGAGATTGAGTGAGGAATGGGAGATATCTAAGGAAGCATGTGTTGTGTGTGCGAGAGAAATATGTGGCATGCTGAAGGTGGGAGGAGGACAGTTGAGAAAGAGTATTAAGTGGTGGGATAAGGAAGTTACATTGCTATTAAGAGAGAAAAGAGAGGTGTATGGGCATTATTTGCTGATAAGGAGTGCAAGTGACTGAGAGGTGTATAAGAGAAAACAGCAGAAGGTTTTGAGAGGAAGGTGCTCGTGTTGAAAAAAAGGACAAATGAGATTTAAAGTCAGTATCAACAAACTTTGTAGGGAGAATACGAAATTTTTTTGGAAGAGTGTACTTGTGAGAAAAACAATAGCACAAATGGGAACAGTGTTGAGAAGGGCAAATGGGGAAGCGGTAACAGGCAGAAATGAGATGAAAAGATGGAATGGGTTTTTGAAGGATTGTGTATTCAGTGATAAAATGTGGGATGGTATGGATGTGGAGGTATGCAAAGTGAGAGGGTCATGTAAATTGGCTTGATTAAAAGAGAAGTGATTGTGAAAGTCTTGTGTAAGATTAAGTGCATTAGAGCAGCTGGAACATTTGGAATTTAAGTTGAATTCTTCAGAAAGGGGTCATCATTTTGTTTATTGGTTGGTTAGAATTTTAGTGTATGGCTCACGATATGCCTGAGGATTAGGAGAGTGCCTTTTTAGTGCCATTATACAAAGGTAAGTGGGACAAAAGTGAGTGTTCAAATTACAGAGGTATGAGTTTGTTTAGTGTGCTTGGTAAGTTATATGGGAGAGTGATGATTTAAATACTGTGCTTTGTATATAGTTCCGCATTAGGGAGGAAAAAACGTGGCTCCTGGAGTGATAGAGGATATTTAGATCAGATGGTTACTTTAAAGAATGTGTGTAAGAAGTAGGAAGTGAAACAGAAGGACTAGTATGTGATGTTTATCGATCTGAAGAAAGCACATGCTAGAAGCAGTGAAGAGTTTTTATCAAGGCATCAGGTCACCAGTGGAGGAAGGCAAGTGTTAGAGTGGGAAGAGAGGAGGATGAATGGTTCCAGGAAAAGATGGGTCTGTGGCAGGAATGTATGATATCACCATGGCTGTTTCATTTGTTTCTGGAAGGGATGGTGAGAGAGGTGAATGCAAGGGTGTTATTTCTAATTGTAAGTTGGAGACCATGCCTTTTAGGATTTTCCAGGCATAGATGAAGATTTATATACTCCACTTGTGGTTCAAGGAGTACAGGCACCTCTCAGTTTATGTGATAAGTGCATTCTTGAAAACAGTTGGGTAAATCATAAAGGCATAAATCAAACTTGATTGGCTCAGTTAAAACAAGAAGATAATTTTATTGGGTAAATCATAAAGGCATAAATCAAACTCTATTGGCTCAGTTAAAACAAAGTAATTTTACAGATTATTACCAAAAGATGAGTGAGTTTCTAGAAAGGTAGTGTGAATCTATTCAGCAAGCAAAGAGCATTTGAAAGATAGGTGACCCAACAGATTTCTAAATAATTAGTAATCTCCAAAGTATACACATAGCAGATATCACCACCTCAGCTCTAGATTTTGAAAGACTCCTTAATAGCATGTCCATGCACTCAGTCCCTGGCCTGGACTCTAGGAACTAAGTTTTCTTAAAGAAATGCAGGACACCTCTTGCATGTGCTTTAGATACGTATCATCTGGAGATAAAGTCTAGATTCTGGCATCATTCTCAAGAGTCTGAAACTGACCCTTTTTTTCCCCAATCCACAAAGATGGAAACAAAGTCAGTCCAAAAATATCTGTTGACCAATAGTGTTAATATCACAATGTACATAATTAGAATCTTAAGAAGAGTCCTAAGAGGCAAGCTGACAGAATTTATGGAAGTAGACAGTCTATGGAACCCAGGACAACTTGGTTTCAGGGTTAGAACCTTGCCTATCTCAGTTGTCTGACCAATTTGATAGGATTGTTGAACCTCTGGAAAATAAAGAAAATGCTTCTGTGATTTACACAAACTTTGCAAAATCATTGCACAACCATGACCATAGTGTCTTTGCTTATAAAATGTGGAAGGTGGTAGTAACCTGAAAAATTAGGAAATACATATGTGATTTTCAGCTAACAGATCACAATGCATGGTTTTAAGCCAAGCTATCTCCGATGCCTTCACAGTAAGAAGCTCATCCTCCAGGGAACTGTACTTGCACCCCTCCTGGACCTCATTTTTATATCTGACTTTGATGAAAACATGAGCCTCAGATTCACATCATCCTTTGCAGATTATACAAGAATAAGTATGAAAATCATGTCAGTAGAAAATGCTGAAAGGCTGCAAAGAGACATAAATGAGATCTTTAATTGGGCAACCAAGGACAGTGCATTTTTCAATGGAGATAAGTTTCAACTTCTCAGGAATAGGGAAAATGAAGAAATCAAAAAGCACAGAATAATGGACTGACACAAATGCTATCATAAGCCAGTTGAATAGTGAGAAAGACCTTGGAATGATAATGTCTAACAACTAAACCTTCAGTGAACACTACCAAATAACAGTTGTCTCATGCAGATGGATGGCAGGCTGGATCCTGCAGACTTCATATTGTAGACTAGGGGAGAAAAACAAATTATATTATTAAAGGTACTAATTCTATTATTCATGGTACTAATTCTTTTGCCAGTTAGATATTATTGCATTCTGATGTTACTCTACAAAGCGGGCAAAATTACGGACTTAGAAAGCATCCATCTTACATTTGTAAGATCCTACTTGCACAGAAAGCTTGGAAGACTTTGTAAAATATTACCTCTGAAATCCAAAGGTGTGATGTGGACGAAGAGAGAACACTGTAAACATATGGTGCCCAAGACTATTCAGCACTTTGCCATCTACCATCAGAAACAGCATGGAATGAATGATAGAGAAGTTCAAGAGTGCATTGGACAAGTACCTACAAAGCCAGGCTGTGGGTGTTATGTATGACTGAGGGCTGTGACTTGCAACGGTTTGGTTGACTAACAACTCATTCCAGCAGCCTGGGCTGTGGCACTGAAGACCCTAAAGACACTGCATGGTGTTCACAATGTATTCACAAGGTTTCCTTATTAATAAGATGGTTCCACATAATATATCTAAAAAACTTCAGGAAACATTTACTAGTAAACATAAGATACTATGATACACCATAAACCCAATCAATCCAACTACCTAGGCCCAACCTGGGCAGTGGGGATGAAGACCTCCAAAGACTTCACCAATTATAATTTACTGTGAATTGTAGTAAGTAGAGCAGAAAATAAACTTAATGCTAATGTTCACTGCTGTTCCTAAATGTCTTTCTCTTGCTGATGGAGATGGAGGAGGTGAGTGGAGTTACCGGAGAAGGGGATCATCTGGGTCAGATGATGCAGTTAGTGAGGGTAGTGGTGACTGTCATGTGGGTTCAGCTATTACATCGCTAGATGGTGATGGCAGGTCTTCCTCTTGGGTGGCCTTTTTCGTAAAAATAAATCAAATATTATTTGTTTAGTCTTCATTGTCTTCTCATGGTGGATTTATTTATAGTGCATAATGTCAGCTAGGACTTTTCAGGCCACTTCTGAACAGCAATCTGTGTTTGGTTAATCCTCATCAAATATAGCAAGAGCAAGGTCATTGTAGTGAAATGCTTCATCCATGAAATGCAGTGGTTTGACCTCCACGACCCCCCTCCCCCCCTGCTGCTACTGTCTCCTGGTATTCCTTCTTCTTCTGAAGGTCTTAATTCGAGAGCTGCTTCTTGTATGATTTTTGAAACTCCTACACATCACCTTCCTTAACGTCATCAAAGTTGACTTTTTTTTTTTTTGCCTTTTCCACAATGTTTGCATGTGCTATTAATATGTTGTTGCCGACATTAAAACCCCGGAATTCATAAAAAAAATGAAGGCAAAGCCGTCACCCCACACTGTTCATACAGACACCAGTGTTTTCCTTCCAGGCATCACTGATGATCATGATGGCATTCCTGATGGTGAAGGACTTCCAAAATTCCTTGACAGCCATCTGGTCATTCTTTGTAGCCTTCACAAGTTTTGCAAATGTTCTTAAAATAGTTAGCATTGAAATTAGATATCACCCCCTTGCTCATTGGCTAGAGTAGAGATGAAGAGTTCAGTGGAAAAAGACTACTCTGGTATTTTAACTAAGGTCCTACATTGAAGGTGGATAGTAAGGGTATTATAGATGAGAAGGAGAATGTCTGATCATTATCTTGTGGAGGCAAAGGTGAAGATTTGTAGAGGTTTTCAGAAAAGAAGGGAGAATGTTGGGGTGAAGGGAGTGGTGAGAGTAAGTGAGCTTGGGAAGGAGACTTGAGTGAGGAAGTATCAGGAGAGACTGAGCACAGAATGGAAAGAGGTGAGAACAAAGGACATAAAGGGGAGTGGGTGGAGGAATGGGATGTATTTAGGGAAGCAGTGATGGCATTTGCAAAAGATGCTTGTGGCATGAGAAGTGTGGGAGGTGGGCAGATTAGAAAGGGTTGTGAGTGGTGGGATGAAGAAGTAAGATTATTAGTGAAAGAGAAGAGAGAGGCATTTGGACGATTTTTGCAGGGAAATAATGCAAATGAGTGGGAGATGTATAAAAGAAAGAGGCAGGAGGTCAAGAGAAAGGTGCAAGAGGTGAAAAAGAGGACAAATGAGAGTTGGGGTGAGAGAGTATCTTTAAATTTTAGGGAGAATGAAAAGATGCTTTGGAGGTAGATAAAGTGCGTAAGACAAGGGAACAAATGGGAACTTCAGTGAAGGGGGCTAATGGGGAGGTGATAACAAGTAGTGGTGATGTGAGAAGGAGATGGAGTGAGTATTTTGAAGGTTTGTTAAATGTGTTTGATGGTAGAGTGGCAGATATAGGGTGTTTTGGTCGAGGTGGTGTGCAAAGTGAGAGGGTGTGGGAGAATGATTTGGTAAATAGAAAAGAGGTAGTATAAGCTGTGCGAAGATGAAAACCAGCAAGGTAGCTGGTTTGGATGGTATTGCAATGGAATTTATTAAAAAAGAGGGTGACTGTATTGTTGACTGGTTGGTAAGGTTATTTGATGTATGTATGACTCATGGTGTGGTGCCTGAGGACTGGTGGAATGCTTGTATAGTGCCATTGTACAAAGGCAAAGGGGATAAGAGTAAGTGTTCAAACTACAGAGGTATAAGTTTGTTGAGTATTCCTGGTAAATTATATGGGAGGGTATTGATTGAGAGGGTGAAGGCATGTACAGAGCATCAGATTGGGGAAGAGCAGTGTGGTTTCAGAAGTGGTAGAGGATCAGGTGTTTGCTTTGAGGAATGTATGTGAGAAATACTTAGAAAAGTAAATGGATTTGTATATAGATTTATGGATCTGGAGAAGGCATATGCTAGAGTTGATAGAGATGCTCCATGGAAGGTATTAAGAAGATATGGTGTGGGAGGTAAGTTGTTAGAAGCAGTGAAAAGTTTTTATCGAGGATGTAAGACATGTGTATGAGTAGGAAGAGAGGAAAGTGATTGGTTCTCTGTGAATGTTGGTTTGCGGCAGGGTTGCATGATGTATCCATGGTTGTTTAATAACAGTTGTTTATGGATGGGGTTGTCAGGGAGGTGAATGGAAGAGTTTTGGAAAGAGGGGCGAGTATGCAGTCTGTTGTGGATGAGAGAGCTTGGGAAGTGTCAGTTGTTGTTTGTTGATGATACAGCGCTGGTAGCTGATTCATGTGAGAAACTGCAGAAGCTGGTGACCGAGTTTGGTAAAGAGTGTGAAAGAAGAAAGCCGGGAGTAAATGTGAATTAGTGCAAGGTCATTAGGTACAGTAGGGTTGGGAGACAAGTTTGAATGGAGAAAAACTGGAGGAAGTGAAGTGTTTTAGATATCTGGGAGTGGATTTGGCAGCGGATGGAGCCATGGAAGTAGAAGTGAGTCGTGTGGGGGAGGGGACGAAAGGTCTGGGAGCGTTGAAAAATGTGTGAAAGTCGAGAACGTTATCTTGGAATGCAAAAATGGGTATGTTTGAAGGAATAGTGGTTCCAACAATGTTATATGATTGCGAGGCGTGGGCTATGGATAGAGTTGTGCGGAGGAGGGTGGATGTGCTGGAAATGAGATGTTTGAGGACAATATGTGTTGTGGTTTGATCGAGTATGTAATGAAAGGGTAAGAGATGTGCGGTTATAAAAAGAGTGTGGTTGAGAGAGCAGAAGAGGGTGTTTTGAAATGGTTTGGTCGCATGGAGAGAATGAGTGAGGAAAGATTGACCAAGAGGATATATGTGTCAGAAGTGGAGGGAACGAGGAGAATTGGGAGACCAATTTGGAGGTGGAAAGATGGAGTGAATAAGATTTTGAGTGATTGGGGCCTGAACATGCAAGAGGGTGAAAGGCATGCAAGGAATAGAGTGCATTGGAACAATGTGGTATACCGGGGTTGACGTGCTGTCAGTGGATTGAACCAGGGCATGTGAAGTGTTTGGGGTAAACCATGGAAAGTTCTGTGGGGCCTGGATGTGGAAAGGGAGCTGTGGTTTCGGTGCATTATACATGACAACTTGAGACTGAGTGTGAATGAATGTGGCCTTTGTTGTCTTTTCCTAGCACTACCTTGTGCACATGCAGGAGGGATTTTCATTTCATGTGTGGCAGGGTGGCGACAGGAATGAATAAGGGCAGACTGTATGAATTATGTACGTGTGTATTTATATATGTCTGTGTGTGTATATATATATGTATGTATACGTTGAGCTTGGGAAGTGAGTCAGTTGTTCGCTGATGATACAGCACTGGTGGCTGATTCATGTGAGAAACTGCAGAAGCTGGTGACTGAGTTTTGTAAAGTGTGTGGAAGAAGAAAGTTAAGAGTAAATGTGAATAAGAGCAAGGTTATTAGGTACAGTAGGGTTGAGGGTCAAGTCAATTGGGAGGTGAGTTTGAATGGAGAAAAACTGGAGGAAGTGAAGTGTTTTAGATATCTGGGAGTGGATCTGGCAGCGGATGGAACCATGGAAGCGGAAGTGGATCATAGGGTGGGGGAGGGGGCGAAAATTCTGGGAGCCTTGAAGAATGTGTGGAAGTCGAGAACATTATCTCGGAAAGCAAAAATGGGTATGTTTGAAGGAATAGTGGTTCCAACAATGTTGTATGGTTGCGAGGCGTGGGCTATGGATAGAGTTGTGCGCAGGAGGATGGATGTGCTGGAAATGAGATGTTTGAGGACAATGTGTGGTGTGAGGTGGTTTGATCGAGTGAGTAACGTAAGGGTAAGAGAGATGTGTGGAAATAAAAAGAGCGTGGTTGAGAGAGCAGAAGAGGGTGTTTTGAAATGGTTCGGGCACATGGAGAGAATGAGTGAGGAAAGATTGACCAAGAGAATATATGTGTTGGAGGTGGAGGGAACGAGGAGAAGAGGGAGACCAAATTGGAGGTAGAAAGATGGATTGAAAAAGATTTTGTGTGATCGGGGCCTGAACATGCAGGAGGGTGAAAGGAGGGCAAGGAATAGAGTGAATTGGAGCGATGTGGTATGCCGGGGTTGACGTGCTGTCAGTGGATTGAATCAAGGCATGTGAAGCGTCTGGGGTAAACCATGGAAAGCTGTGTAGGTATGTATATTTGCGTGTGTGGACGTGTGTATATACATGTGTATGGGGGTGGGTTGGGCCATTTCTTTCGTCTGTTTCCTTGCGCTACCTTGCAAACGCGGGAGACAGCGACAAAGCAAAAAAAAAAAAAAAGAAAATGCGTTGAGATGTATGGGTATGTATATTTGCGTGTGTGGACGTGTATGTATATACATGTGGATGTGGGTGGGTTGGGCCATTCTTTCGTCTGTTTCCTTGCACTACCTCACTAACACAGGAGATAGCGACAAAGTATAATAAATATATATATCTACTTTGCATAATACTCCTTCAGCTGTACTTGGACCTTTGGATTAGAATAGTAATAGACTGGCAAAGATTGCTTCATGTATCCCTTAAGAGCCCATGGAGTTTCTAATTGTTAGACCATTGATGGTTTGATCTTACAATTACCTATGGGGTCCCTTAGGATATTTTTTTGAGGCTCCATTCATGGCCAGGCCTTAATTGAAATATAGAGAAGTAGGAGTTGCTGGAGTGTATGAGGAGTGTAAGAAAGTAAATTATACCCTTAATTATACCCACTGGTGTGGGTATGATTAAGAGTAAATGGTGAGAAATCAGTGATTATTGGTGATATTGAGAGGTAAGTGTTTTTGGAGCAACTGTGTGTGTTTACATGTGTTTACTGCTTTGATATATGAGACTGGGCATTAGTGATGTGTAATGTGAGTGTGAAGGTAGGTAATGTGGTAGTTGAGGATGTAACTGGGGAGAATGGGTTATTCAGTATTATGAACAAATTGTGAAAAGCTTGAATGATTATTTGCAGTAAAAGGACTCGTGATTGGGAATCCCCGGTTTACAAGGAGGGACATAAACGAGTATACACATAAGTAGGATAGATTGTCTGTGGGCATTATTGGATTGAGTATTAGTTGATAGGGACGTAAAAGAGAGACATTTGGATGGAAATGTTCTGTGAGGGGCAGGTGGTGGGATGTCATCTGTATCTTGTGGAGGCAAGGGTGTGAATTAAATTCTTTGGTGGAAAATTGACTTTTTAAGGCACCCCTTGGAAATTCATTATGCAGCAAAAGGTTCAAAGAAAGCCTTTTAGGCACCACTAAAGCTATTGTGGCCATTAGCCATGGAAGCATATGCCACACTTTTTATTTTTTCTAATGCCCTTGTTAACCTGCACTCATACATTGCACAGTAACATGGATCATGTTAATTTACCTCATAGTGGTCCTTATCTCACATTATTGTGCACCACTGCATTATCTTCATGTTAATTTTCTGAGTGTATTTTGAGATGACATGAAAGTTAAATCCATGGTATAGGGGATTTTGTGTGTAAATTTACTTATGATAAAAGGAGAGGTCAGTTTTTTTGTTCTAATAGTATATGAGATTCTGTTGTTAGGAATCATTGCATTTCAGTCTTGATTTTATTCTTTTTAGGGAAGATTGACAATGAAGATAGCAGCAATGAAAATGGCAAAATTTGGTCGAACAGGACTACGAGAGGTAACTGGTGGAGCTTTACCAACAAGGTCTGACCTTCCTACAACTCAGCGTTTAGAAAACTCCATGAGCATGACCTTCAGTCCATTTAGGCGACCTAGAACAGTCCCACTAAAATCTCAAGTTGTTGCTAATACCCAGCCAGAGACTCACAAAGTGAAGACAGCTGCTGAAAGGAAAACTTACACAGACGCTCTTCCGCCCAACGGCTCTGTTCGCTCAGTCAGCTCTAAGGTTCATCGGAAAAAGGTAAGAATATTATTATATAACTATACAAATACTCTCATAGTAAGTGCTCTTGCAGCTTCAAGATTATTCTACTTTTAGTAGCAAAGATATGATGGAGTTCTTGGGATCTAAAAGTTGCTTCATGAGACTGCTCTTCCTTTCATTAACAGAGAATGATACAACCTCAATGAAGGTGAATTTTCACTTGTGGCATAACCACAAACCTATTAAACCTGGTGATGCCAAGATAACGCCCTATCTTTCCTTCACTTTTCTGTGTTGACTACTACAGCTGTCTCTCCCTTAGACAAAGCAACCATATTTGATTCCCATTTCTTCTCTAACTTTATCTTGGAAGACTTTAACATTCCTTCACCCCCCTGATGCTCTTACTAATCTTATGCCCCATCCTGTTATCTCTTTTCAGACTCTTCTCTTGACACAAGCAATGCTTATTGTCCTGATGGCATCCATCCTCGTGTACTGAAAGTGTGTGCCTCTGAACTTTCACCTGTGCTTGCTTGTCTGTTCCATTTCTGTTTAAAAACCAAAACTTTTCTTTCTCCTTGGAAGCCTGCATTGATACATCCCATCCCAAAGAAGGGTGACCATTCTGACCCCTCTGACTATTGTCCTATTGCTTTGACGTCTACCATTTCCAAAGTCTTTGAATCCCTCCTCAACCCCCATATCCTTAAACACCTAGAAAATTAGTCTTCTCTCTGATCACCAGTATGGCTTCCATTAGGTGTAATCCACTGGTGATAATCTTTCCTATCTTACTAATGTCTGGTCATCATTCCTGAAAGATTTTGGGGAGTCGTGTGTAGTTGCCCTTGACATGTCTAAGGCTTTTGATAGGGTGTGGCATCAGGGTCTCATATCTAAGCTCCACTCTGTAGGCTTCCCTCCCTCACTTTGCTCTTTCTTATCTAGCTTCCTCTCTAGTCAATCTATCTCTTTAGTTGTTGATGGATCAGCCTTCCCTCTTCTCTCCATCAACAGTGATGTCCCTCAAGGTTCTGTTCTGTCCCCTACACTGTTTCTCATCTTTTTTTCAACAGTTTCCTCTTTACAAATAATCCACTCCACTCATACGCTGATGACTCAACACTGCATTCATTCACATCCTTCAAGTCTGCTTCATCTTTCACTCAGTCTGCATTTTGTCTTTACACAGCTTCCTCAACTCAAACTTGGACAGGATGTCTCAGTGGGTTACACAAAATCCTATTAAGTTTAATGCCTCCAAGACCCAGTTTCTACCCTTCTCTTTATCAAAAACCCCTCACAACTTGTTGCTCCTTTGACGGTTTTGTAATTCCACCTCTTGCTTCCTTGAGCATACTTGGTATTATTGTAACATCCACTCTTTCTTGGAAACCCCACATTACAAGAAAAGCTAAGTCTGCCTGTAAGAAACTGGGTGTCCAGTTTAGATATTGAAACTTCTTTTCTAAACAGTTGCTCCATTATACAAGGGATTGATTTGTCATTGTATGGAGTAATCTCACATTTGGGTTGGTTCTAGCTCTGCATCCTTACTTGACTCTCCTTGGGTTGGTTCTAGCTCTGCATCCTTACTTGACTGTCCATGACTGTCTCTTTCCATACCTCCGTGACCCAAACACCCAACATCTGCCACTGTATCATCTGCTATCCTTCATATTACTCATTTCATCTCATCCTTATGTCTCAAGTACTTTTTATCAATTCCTCTATTGCCCCTTCACCAATCTTCCCATTTTTTCTCTTTTCTCATTCTAGTAAGCTCCTTCTAAAGCATCTTTCCATTCTCCCTGAAATTTACCATTTCTGGCTCCTCCCAACTTGCGTTTTCTCTCTTTTTCAACCCTTGCACCATTGTCTTGGCCTCTTGCTACTTTGTCTTATACATCTAATCATTTGCACTACTTCCCCGCACTGCCCATATACCTTTCTGTACTCTTTCACTTGCAGCTTTACTTTGCCATTGCACTATTAAATACCCTTACCTGTCAACCTCCCATGCTTCTATTGCACTTGCCAGTGCTGCTTTTTTAAATACATCCCTTTCCCCATACACCCCTATTTGCTTTTACTCTCAACTTTTGCCAGTCTATTATAGTCAGTCTCTCTTGGTATTTCTTCATGCCTTTTTTTTTTTTTTCAAGATCACGTACTTTCACCACTCTTCTCACCCATAAGATTTCCTCTTTTCTAAAAACCTCCACTAATATCCTCCCTCACCTCCACAAGGTAATGACCAGAGAGCCCACCAGCTGCCCCTATCTACACTTTCACATTCAAAATTATCTCTTTCATGCTTACCAAACTGTTGTGACTGTGTTATATATACCTCCATCTCCATAGTATTCGCCATTTCCCGCATTAGCGAGGTAGCGTTAAGAACAGAGGACTGGGCCTTTGAGGGAATATCCTCACATGGCCCCCTTCTCTGTTCCTTCTTTTGGGGAAAAAAAAAAGAAGGAAACACGAAAGAATGGCCCAACCCACCCTCATACACATGTATATACATACACGTCCACACACGCAAATATACATACCTATACATCTCAATGTATACATATATATACACACTCAGACATATACATATATACACATGTACATAATTCATACTGTCTGCCTTTATCTATTCCCATCGCCACCTTGCCACACGTGGAATAACAACCCCCTCCCCCCTCATGTGTGCGAGGTAGCCCTAGGAAAAGACAACAAAGGCCCCATTCGTTCACACTCAGTCTCTAGCTGTCATGTAATAATGCACTGAAACCACAGCTCCCTTTCCACATCCAGGCCCCACACAACTTTCCATGGTTTACCCCAGACGCTTCACATGCCCTGGTTCAATCCATAGACAGCACGTCAACCCCGGTATACCACATCGTTCCAATTCACTCTATTCTTTGCACGCCTTTCACCCTCCTGCATGTTCAGGCCCCGATCACTCAAAATTTTTTCACTTCATCTTTCCACCTCCAATTTGGTCTCCCACTTCTCCTCGTTCTCTCCACCTCTGACACATATATCCTCTTGGTCAATCTCTCTCACTCATTCTCTCCATGTGACCATACCATTTCAAAACACCCTCCTCTGCTATATACTGGGGATAGGGTAGAAAGAATACTTCCCACATATTCCCTGCTTGTCGTAGGAGGCAACTAAAAGAGGAGGGAGTGGGGGGCTGGAAATCCTCCCCTCTCGTTTTTTTTTAAATTTTCCAAAAGAAGGGACTGAGAAGGGGGCCAGGTGAGGATATTCCCTCCAAGGCCCAGTCCTCTGTTCTTAACGCTACCTCGCTAATGCGGGAAATGGCGAATAGTTTGAAAAAAAAGAAAATTATATTTTTTTTTTTTTTTTTAAAACTATTTGCCATTTCCCGCATTAGCGAGGTAGCGCAAGGAAACAGACAAAAGAAATGGCCCAACCCACCCCCATACACATGAATATACATACACGTCCACACACGCAAATATACATACCTACACAGCTTTCCATGGTTTACCCCAGATGCTTCACATGCCCTGATTCAATCCACTGACAGCACGTCAACCCCGGTATACCACATCGATCCAATTCCCTCTATTCCTTGCCCTCCTTTCACCCTCCTGCATGTTCAGGCCCCGATCACACAAAATCTTTTTCACTCCATCTTTCCACCTCCAATTTGGTCTCCCACTTCTCCTCGTTCCCTCCACCTCCGACACATATATCCTCTTGGTCAATCTTTCCTCACTCATTCTCTCCATGTGCCCAAACCATTTCAAAACACCCTCTTCTGCTCTCTCAACCACGCTCTTTTTATTTCCACACATCTCTCTTACCCTTATGTTACTTACTCGATCAAACCACCTCACACCACACATTGTCCTCAAACATCTGATTTCCAGCACATCCACCCTCCTGCGCACAACTCTATCCATAGCCCACGCCTCGCAACCATACAAAATTGTTGGAACCACTATTCCTTCAAACATACCCATTTTTGCTTTCCGAGATAATGTTCTCGACTTCCACACATTCTTCAAGGCTCCCAGGATTTTCGCCCCCTCCCCCACCCTATGATCCACTTCCGCTTCCATGGTTCCATCCGCTGCCAGATCCACTCCCAAATATCTAAAACACTTTAATTCCTCCAGTTTTTCTCCATTCAAACTTACCTCCCAGTTGACTTGACCCTCAACCCTACTGTACCTAATAACCTTGCTCTTATTCACATTTACTCTTAACTTTCTTCTTTCACACACTTTACCAAACTCAGTCACCAGCTTCTGCAGTTTCTCACATGAATCAGCCACCAGCGCTGTATCATCAGCGAACAGCAACTGACTCACTTCCCAAGCTCTCTCATCCACAACAGACTTCATTCTTGCCCCTCTTTCCAAAACTCTTGCATTCACCTCCCTAACAACCCCATCCATAAACAAATTAAACAACCATGGAGACATCACACACCCCTGCCGCAAACCTACATTCACTGAGAACCAATCACTTTCCTCTCTTCCTACACGTACACATGCCTTACAACCTCGATAAAAACTTTTCACTGCTTCTAACAACTTGCCTCCCACACCATATATTCTTAATACCTTCCACAGAGCATCTCTATCAACTCTATCATATGCCTTCTCCAGATCCATAAATGCTACATACAAATCCATTTGCTTTTCTAAGTATTTCTCACATACATTCTTCAAAGCAAACACCTGATCCACACATCCTCTACCACTACTGAAACCACACTGCTCTTCCCCAATCTGATGCTCTGTACATGCCTTCACCCTCTCAATCAATACCCTCCCATATAATTTACCAGGAATACTCAACAAACTTATACCTCTGAAATTTGAGCACTCACTCTTATCCCCTTTGCCTTTGTACAGTGGCACTATGCACGCATTCCGCCAATCCTCAGGCACCTCACCATGAGTCATACATACATTAAATAACCTTACCAACCAGTCAATAATACAGTCACCCCCTTTTTTAATAAATTCCATTGCAATACCATCCAAACCTGCTGCCTTGCCAGCTTTCATCTTCCGCAAAGCTTTTACTACCTCTTCTCTGTTTACCAAATCATTTTCCCTAACCCTCTCACTTTGCACACCACCTCGACCAAAACACCCTATATCTGCCACTCTATCATCAAACACATTCAACAAACCTTCAAAATACTCACTCCATCTCTTTCTCACATCACCATTACTTGTCATCACCTCCCCATTTGCGCCCTTCACTGAAGTTCCCATTTGCTCCCTTGTCTTACGCACTTTATTTACCTCCTTCCAGAACATCTTTTTATTCTCCGTAAAATTTAATGATACTCTCTCACCCCAACTCTCATTTGCCCTCTTTTTCACCTCTTGCACCTTTCTCTTGACCTCCTGTCTCTTTCTTTTATACATCTCCCACTCAATTGCATTTTTTCCCTGCAAAAATCGTCCAAATGCCTCTCTCTTCTCTTTCACTAATAATCTTACTTCTTCATCCCACCACTCACTACCCTTTCTAATCAACCCACCTCCCACTCTTCTCATACCACAAGCATCTTTTGCGCAATCCATCACTGATTCCCTAAATACATCCCATTCCTCCCCCACTCCCCTTACTCCCATTGTTCTCACCTTTTTCCATTCTGTACTCAGTCTCTCCTGGTACTTCCTCACACAAGTCTCCTTCCCAAGCTCTCTAACTCTCACCACCCTCTTCACCCCAACATTCACTCTTCTTTTCTGAAAACCCATACAAATCTTCACCTTAGCCTCCACAAGATAATGATCAGACATCCCTCCAGTTGCACCTCTCAGCACATTAACATCCAAAAGTCTCTCTTTCGCGCGCCTGTCAATTAACACGTAATCCAATAACGCTCTCTGACCATCTCTCCTACTTACATACGTATACTTATGTATATGTCGCTTTTTAAACCAGGTATTCCCAATCACCAGTCCTTTTTCAGCACATAAATCTACAAGCTCTTCACCATTTCCATTTACAACACTGAACACCCCATGTATACCAATTATTCCCTCAACTGCCACATTACTCACCGTTGCATTCAAATCACCCATCACTATAACCTGGTCTTGTGCATCAAAACCACTAACACACTCATTCAGCTGCTCCCAAAACACTTGCCTCTCATGATCTTTCTTCTCATGCCCAGGTGCATATGCACCAATAATCACCCATCTCTCTCCATCAACTTTCAGTTTTACCCATATTAATCGAGAATTTACTTTCTTACATTCAATCACATACTCCCACAACTCTTGTTTCAGGAGTAGTGCTACTCCTTCCCTTGCTCTTGTCCTCTCACTAACCCCTGACTTTACTCCCAAGACATTCCCAAACCACTCTTCCCCTTTACCCTTGAACTTTGTTTCACTCAGAGCCAAAACATTTTGGAAGTTGGGGCTGGAAGAGATGACAGAATTTAAGTAAGTGGGAGCTATCTTGGTTAAGTTTGGTGAAATGGAAGGAGAGATGAGGGAGACATTAGTATAGGGTAGAAGAGACATTGGGTCTATTAATAGAATAATAAAGGGTAGAGGTACCTTGTAAGTATAGAGGTGAAGAAAGGATTATGGGGCAGCATAGTCCTCCAGACTGTGACTTATACAGCTGAAACCTGGACATTGGATGAGTCAAAGAGGTCAAGAATCCAGGCTGTGGAAACAAGTTTTTTGAGAGGTGCATGTGGTATGACTAGAGGGGGTGTATGATAGACTTGGCATGGCAGGGAATGCAAAGGGAATGAATTGTGGAGTGGTAGAGTGGGTGAAATGTAATGCCTTGAAGTGGTTTGGGCACGTGAAAAGAATGCAAGAGGGGATGTTTTCAAGGAGTGTATGATAGTATGATTAAAGGGTTAGTGTGAGAGTAAGACTTACCTGTAACTTGGATGAATAGAATAGAAGAATACTGGAGGGAGAAAAAAAGTTAAAAGAATATGTGGAATGGTGTATGCAAGTGAGTCATGCTATGGATCTCCCTTGATGGGAGTTCCCGAAAAGAACAGGCATCAGAGATTAGGCCAATAGATAGATGAATGGGTGTGTAATCTAATAGTGCCTATTGACTTTCTTTCTTCCACACATACATATACCTGTGTATATCGCTCTTTTTAAATCGGGTATTCCCAAACATCAGCTCTTTCTCAGCACTTAACATCCATAAGCAGTTCATTTCCATTCACATTACTGGATACTCCATGTCCTCTAATTATACCCACAACTGCCATATTACTCACCTAAGCATTTAAGTCTCCCATCACTATTACCTGGCCTCTTGCATCAAAACTTATGACCCACTCGACTACTCCCAAAACACTTGCCTTTCATGATCTTTTTCTTCATGGCCAGGTGCATATACCCTAATAATCGCTCATCTCTTGCAGTCCATTTTAATTTTTACCAAAATAAGTCTGGAGCTCACTCACTTTCTTATGGTCCTTCATTCACAACCACAGCTTCTTCCTCAGCAGTAATGCTACCCCTTCCTTAGCTTTTTCTCTGTGCCAACCTCTAAATTTACTTTTAAGAGATTTTCAAACCTTTCTTCCCTTTTACCCTTGAGCTTTGTTTTACTCTGAAGCAGAACATTCAGGTTTATTTCCTTAAACATACCAGCTTCCTGCTCCTGCTTTCTTTAGTCACCTCGTATGACACGTCGGAAATACGGAGGTAGAATTTTTTTCATACTTGTTTGCCATATCCTGCGTTAGCTAGTAGCACCAGGAACAGACGAAAGCTGCTTTCGCTCGTATCATCGATTCTGTAGCTGTTATATGCAGTGCGCCGAAACCTCATCCCCATCTTAATACCAAGCTCCACAGACCTTCCCATGGATTCCCCAGCTGTTTCACATGCTCTGGTTCTGTTCATTGACTGCATATCAAGTCATGGATACCGCATTGTTCCAGTTCACTGTATCTTGTGCTCGTCTTTCATTCTCCTGCATGTTCAGGCCTTTTGTCTCCAGTATGGCCTATTCCTTCCCCTTGTCCCTTCCACTTCTGACACACATCCTGTATGTCAGCGTCTCCTCATTAATTCTCTCCATGTGTGTGTATCATTTCATCGCTTTCAATCACCCTATTCTTTTTTCAATACCTCTCTTTTATCCCTTTATTACATAATCACACTACTTCACATCATTTATTGTCCTCAAACATTTCATTTCTAACTCATCCTCCCTCTTCACATTCTCATCTATAGCCCAAGTTTTGCATCCATACAACATTGTTGGGACTAATATTTCTTCATACATGCCTATTATTGCCCCATCTGATAATAACCTCTTTTTTCCACACATTTTTCAATGCTCCCAGAATCGTCACCTTCTCACTCTCTTTATGAATCTCTCCTACTTCCATGGTTCCATTTCCTGCCATGTAAACTTCCAGATATCTAAATCACTTCAGTTTCTCCCCTCTTTCTCCAAGTTTTCTCCAATCTCACACCTCAGTTAATATATCCCTATACCCTGCTAAACTTATTAAACCTTGCTTTTATTTGCATTTACTCTTGACTTCCTTCTGTCGAGTGCTATTCCAAGTTTAGTCACCAACTTCTGCAGTTTCTCACTTGAATCTGCCACCAGTTTTGTGGCATCAGCAAATAACTGACTCGCTTCCCATGTCCCTTCACCCCCCACACACTGCACACTTGCCTCTTTATCTAAGACTGTTGCATTTACCTCCCTCACCATGGTGTCTTCAGACACCCCTGCTGCTGACCAGCCTTCACCCAGAATCCTTTGCTCTCTTCTCTTTCTGTTTGCACCCACACCTTGCACAAATTGTGCACACATAGGGTGGGGGAAGGGGCGAAGATTCTGGTAGTGATGAAGAACATGTGGAAGGATAGAACATTATCTGAAAGGGCAAAAATGGGTATGTTTGAAGGAATAGTAGTTTCAACAATATTATATGGTTGTGAGGCATGGGTTATGTACAGGTTTGTGCAGAGGAGGTTGATGCGTTGGAAATGAAATGTTGAAAGACAATATGTGGTCTGAGGTGGTTTGATCGAGTGATTAAAGAAAGAGTAATAGAGATAGGTGGAAATAGAGAGTGTGGTTGAGAGAGCAGAAAAGGGTGTGTTGAAATAGTTTGGATACCTGGCGACATTGGGTGAGGAAAGGTTGATAAAGAGTATATGTTTGTCAGAAATGAGGGAACAAGGAGAAGCAGGAGTCCAAATTGGAGATGTGAGGATGGTGTGAAAAAGATTTTGTGTGATTGGGCCCTGAACATGCAGGAGGGTGAAAGGCAAACATGAAATAGTGTGAACTGGAACGATGTGGTATACTAAGGTCAATGTGCTGTCAGTGGACTGAACTAGGGCATGTGAAACATGGGATAAATCATGGAAAGGTCGTGGGGCGTGGGTGTGGATAGGGGGCTGTTGTTTTGGTGCATTACACGTGACTGCTCTTGGATGGCTGAGCAGATGTGGCCTTTTTTCATCTGTTTCCTGGTGCTAGCTTGCTGATGCAGGGGGTGGTGATCGGGTGTGGGGGAAAAGAAGAAAACGTATATGGTATTTTATTTTTTCCTTCATGCATTCGTGCTGTGTGGGACAGGGTGGTGTCAGGAGTGGATGAAGGCGAGCGAGTATGAATATGTACATGTGTATATATGTGTATGTATATGAAGTGGATAGTGCCAGGAATAGATGAAAGCAAGCATGAATATGTACTTGTGTATATATGTATATATGTGTATATATGTATATATGTGTATACATGTATGTGTATGTTGATATGTATATGTGTGGCGAGGTGGCGATGGGTATGAATAAAGGCAGACAGTGTGAATTGTGTGCATGGGTATATATGTATGTGTCTGTGTGTGTATATATATGTGTACATTGAGATGTATAGGTATGTATATTTGCGTGTGTGGACATGTATGTATATACATTGTGTATGGGGGTGGGTTGCGCTACCTCGCAAACGTGGGAGACAGCAAAAAAACGAAGCTCAAGGGTAAAGGGGAAGAGTGGTTTGGGAATGTCTGGGGAGTAAAGTCAGGGGTTAGTGAGAAGACAAGAGCAAGGGAAGGAGTAGCAATACTCCTGAAACAGGAGTTGTGGGAGTATGTATAGAATGTAAGAAAGTAAATTCTCGATTAATATGGGTAAAACTGAAAGTTGATGGAGAGAGGTGGGTGATTATTGGTGCATATGCACCTGGGCATGAGAAGAAAGATCATGAGAGGCAAGTGTTCTGGGAGCAGCTGAATGAGTGTGTTAGTGGTTTTGATGCACGAGACCGGGTTATAGTGATGGGTGATTTGAATGCAAAGGTGAGTAATGTGGCAGTTGAGGGAATAATTGGTATACATGGGGTGTTCAGTGTTGTAAATGGAAATGGTGAAGAGCTTGTAGATTTATGTGCTGAAAAAGGACTGATGATTGGGAATACCTGGTTTAAAAAGCGAGATATACATAAGTATACTTATGTAAGTAGGAGAGATGGCCAGAGAGCGTTATTGGATTACGTGTTAATTGACAGGCGCGCGAAAGAGAGACTTTTGGATGTTAATGTGCTGAGAGGTGCAACTGGAGGGATGTCTGATCATTATCTTGTGGAGGCTAAGGTGAAGATTTGTATGGGTTTTCAGAAAAGAAGAGTGAATGTTGGGGTGAAGAGGGTGGTGAGAGTAAGTGAGCTTGGGAAGGAGACCTGTGTGAGGAAGTACCAGGAGAGACTGAGTACAGAATGGAAAAAGGTGAGAACAATGGAAGTAAGGGGAGTGGGGGAGGAACGGGATGTATTTAGGGAATCAGTGATGGATTGCGCAAAAGATGCTTGTGGCATGAGAAGAGTGGGAGGTGGGTTGATTAGAAAGGGTAGTGAGTGGTGGGATGAAGAAGTAAGAGTATTAGTGAAAGAGAAGAGAGAGGCATTTGGACGATTTTTGCAGGGAAAAAATGCAATTGAGTGGGAGATGTATAAAAGAAAGAGACAGGAGGTCAAGAGAAAGGTGCAAGAGGTAAAAAAAAGGGCAAATGAGAGTTGGGGTGAGAGAGTATCATTAAATTTTAGGGAGAATAAAAAGATGTTCTGGAAGGAGGTAAATAAAGTGCGTAAGACAAGGGAGCAAATGGGAACTTCAGTGAAGGGCGCAAATGGGGAGGTGATAACAAGTAGTGGTGATGTGAGAAGGAGATGGAGTGAGTATTTTGAAGGTTTGTTGAATGTGTTTGATGATAGAGTGGCAGATATAGGGTGTTTTGGTCGAGGTGGTGTGCAAAGTGAGAGGGTTAGGGAAAATGATTTGGTAAACAGAGAAGAGGTAGTGAAAGCTTTGCGGAAGATGAAAGCCGGCAAGGCAGCAGGTTTGGATGGTATTGCAGTGGAATTTATTAAAAAAGGGGTTGACTGTATTGTTGACTGGTTGGTAAGGTTATTTAATGTATGTATGACTCATGGTGAGGTGCCTGAGGATTGGCGGAATGCGTGCATAGTGCCATTGTACAAAGGCAAAGGGGATAAGAGTGAGTGCTCAAATTACAGAGGTATAAGTTTGTTGAGTATTCCTGGTAAATTATATGGGAGGGTATTGATTGAGAGGGTGAAGGCATGTACAGAGCATCAGATTGGGGAAGAGCAGTGTGGTTTCAGAAGTGGTAGAGGATGTGTGGATCAAGTGTTTGCTTTGAAGAATGTATGTGAGAAATACTTAGAAAAGCAAATGGATTTGTATGTAGCATTTATGGATCTGGAGAAGGCATATGATAGAGTTGATAGAGATGCTCTGTGGAAGGTATTAAGAATATATGGTGTGGGAGGCAAGTTGTTAGAAGCAGTGAAAAGTTTTTATCGAGGATGTAAGGCATGTGTACGTGTAGGAAGAGAGGAAAGTGATTGGTTCTCAGTGAATGTAGGTTTGCGGCAGGGGTGTGTGATGTCTCCATGGTTGTTTAATTTGTTTATGGATGGGGTTGTTAGGGAGGTAAATGCAAGAGTTTTGGAAAGAGGGGCAAGTATGAAGTCTGTTGGGGATGAGAGAGCTTGGGAAGTGAGTCAGTTGTTGTTCGCTGATGATACAGCGCTGGTGGCTGATTCATGTGAGAAACTGCAGAAGCTGGTGACTGAGTTTGGTAAAGTGTGTGGAAGAAGAAAGTTAAGAGTAAATGTGAATAAGAGCAAGGTTATTAGGTACAGTAGGGTTGAGGGTCAAGTCAATTGGGAGGTGAGTTTGAATGGAGAAAAACTGGAGGAAGTGAAGTGTTTTAGAATCTGGGAGTGGATCTGGCAGCGGATGGAACCATGGAAGCGGAAGTGGATCATAGGGTGGGGGAGGGGGCGAAAATTCTGGGGGCCTTGAAGAATGTGTGGAAGTCGAGAACATTATCTCGGAAAGCAAAAATGGGTATGTTTGAAGGAATAGTGGTTCCAACAATGTTGTATGGTTGCGAGGCGTGGGCTATGGATAGAGTTGTGCGCAGGAGGATGGATGTGCTGGAAATGAGATGTTTGAGGACAATGTGTGGTGTGAGGTGGTTTGATCGAGTGAGTAACGTAAGGGTAAGAGAGATGTGTGGAAATAAAAAGAGCGTGGTTGAGAGAGCAGAAGAGGGTGTTTTGAAGTGGTTTGGGCACATGGAGAGATTGAGTGAGGAAAGATTGACCAAGAGGATATATGTGTCGGAGGTGGAGGGAACGAGGAGAAGAGGGAGACCAAATTGGAGGTGGAAAGATGGAGTGAAAAAGATTTTGTGTGATCGGGGCCTGAACATGCAGGAGGGTGAAAGGAGGGCAAGGAATAGAGTGAATTGGAGCGATGTGGTATACCGGGGTTGACGTGCTGTCAGTGGATTGAATCAAGGCATGTGTATGGGGGTGGGTTGGGCCATTTCTTTCGTCTGTTTCCTTGCGCTACCTCGCAAACGCGGGAGACAGCGACAAAGCAATATATATATATATATATATATATATATATATATATATATATATATATATATATATATATATATATATATATATATATATATATATGTGTGTGTGTGTGGATATGGGTGGATGGGCCATTCCTCGTCTGTTTCCTAGCACTACCTCACTGACACAGGAAATGGCGATCAAGTATGATAAATAGATAGATGTTGAATGTGTTTGATGATAGAGTGGCAGATATAGGGTGTTTTGGTCGAGGTGGTGTGCAAAGTGAGAGGGTTAGGGAAAATGATTTGGTAAACAGAGAAGATTTAGTAAAAGCTTTGCAGAAGATGAAAGCTGGCAAGGCAGCAGGTTTGGATGGTATTGCAGTGGAATTTATTAAAAAATGGGGTGACTGTATTGTTGACTGGTTGGTAAGGTTATTTAATGTATGTATGATTCATGGTGAGGTGCTTGAGGATTGGCGGAATGCTTGCATAGTGCCATTGTACAAAGGCAAAGGGGATAAGAGTGAGTGCTCAAATTACAGAGGTATAAGTTTGTTGAGTATTCCTGGTAAATTATATGGGAGGGTATTGATTGAGAGGGTGAAGGCATGTACAGAGCATCAGATTGGGGAGGAGCAGTGTGGTTTCAGAAGTGGTAGAGGATGTGTGGATCTGGTGTTTGCTTTGAAGAATGTATGTGAGAAATACTTAGAAAAGCAAATGGATTTGTATGTAGCAATTATGGATCTGGAGAAGGCATATGGTAGAGTTGATAGAGATGCTCTGTGGAAGGTTTTAAGGATATATGGTGTGGGAGGCAAGTTGTTGGAAGCAGTGAAAAGTTTTTATCGAGGATGTAAGGCATGTGTACGTGCAGGAAGAGAGGAAAGTGATTGGTTCTCAGTGAATGTAGGTTTGCGACAGGGATGTGTGATGTCTCCATGGTTGTTTAATTTGTTTATGGGTGGGGTTGTTAGGGAGGTGAATGCAAGAATTTTGGAGAGAGGGGCAAGTATGTAGTCTGTTGTGGATGAGAGAGCTTGGGAAGTGAGTCAGTCGTTGTTCGCTGATGATACAGCGCTGGTGGCTGATTCATGTGAGAAACTGCAGAAGCTGGTGACTGAGTTTGGTAAAGTGTGTGAAAGAAGAAAGTTGAGAGTAAATGTGAATAAGAGCAAGGTTATTAGGTACAGTAGGGTTGAGGGTCAAGTCTGTTGGGAGGTAAGTTTGAATGGAGAAAAACTGGAGGAGGTAAAGTGTTTTGGATATCTGGGAGTGTATCTGGTAGTGGATGGAAGCGGAAGTGAATCATAGGGTGGGGGAAAGGGCGAAAATTATGGGAGCCTTGAAGAATGTTTGAAAGTCGAGAACATTATCTCGGAAAGCAAAAATGGGCATGTTTGAAGGAATAGTGGTTCCAACAATGTTGTATGGTTGCGAGGCGTGGGCTATGGATAGAGTTGTGCGGAGAAGGGTGGATGTGCTAGAAATGAGATGTTTGAGGACAATATGTGGTGTGAGGTGGTTTGATCGAGTAAGTAATGTAAGGGTAAGAGAGATGTGTGGTAATAAAAAGAGCGTGGTTGAGAGAGCAGAAGAGGGTGTTTTGAAATGGTTTGGTCACATGGAGAGAATGAGTGAGGAAAGATTGACCAAGAGAATATATGTGTCAGAGGTGGAGGGAACGAGAAGTGGGAGACCAAATTGGAGGTGGAAAGATGAAGTGAAAAAGATTTTGTGTGATTGGGGCCTGAACATGCAGGAGGGTGAAAGGCGTGCAAGGAATAGAGTGAATTGGAACGATGTGGTATACCGGGGTCGACGTGCTGTCAATGGATTGAACCAGGGCATGTGAAGCGTCTGGGGTAAACCATGGGAAGTTGTGTGGGGCCTGGATGTGGAAAGAGAGCTGTGGTTTCGGTGTATTATTACATGACAGCTAGAGACTGAATGTGAACGAATGTGGTCTTTGTTGTCTTTTCCTAGCACTACCTCGCACACATGAGGGGGGAGGGGGTTGTTATTCCATGTGTGGCGAGGTGGCGATGGGAATAGATAAAGGCAGACAGTATGAATTATGTACATGTGTATATATGTATATGTCTCTGTGTGTATATATATGTATACATTGAGATGTATAGGTATGTATATTTGCGTGTGTGGACGTGTATGTATATACATGTGTATGTGGGTGGGTTGGGCCATTCTTTCGTCTGTTTCCTTGTGCTACCTCGCTAACGTGGGAGACAGCGACGAAGCAAAATATGAATAAATAATAATAAGATGATTATCCCTGGGGATAGGGGAGAAAGAATACTTCCCATGTATTCCCTGCGTGTTGTAGAAGGCGACTAAAAGGGAAGGGAGCGGGGGGCTGGAAATCCTCCCCTCTCGTTTTTAGTTTTCCAAAAGAAGGAACAGAGAAGGGGGCCAAGTGAGGATTTTCCCCCCAAAGGCTCAGTCCTCTGTTCTTAACGCTACCTCAGTAATGTGGGAAATAGCGAATAGTATGAAAAAAAAAGATGAATAATATATGTTTTATCCCTGTGGATAAGTGGATAAGGGAGAAAGAATACTTCCCACATGTTCCCTGAGTGTCGTAAAAGGCAACTAAAAGGGGAAGGAGTAGGGGGCTGGAAATCCTCCCCTCCCTTTTTTAATTTTCCAAAAGAAGGAACAGAGAAGTCGGCCAAGTGAGGGTATTCCCACTAAGGCTCAGTCCTTTGTTCCCAACGCTACCCAGCTAATGCGGGAAATGGCGAATGTGTACAAAAAAAAAAAAAATGTGTTTATGGATGGGGTGGTTAGGGAGGTAAATGCAAGAATTTTAGAAAGAGGGGTGAGTATGCAGACTGTTCGGGATGAGAGGGCCTGATTTTCGAGGTGTCTTAGGATATGGGAGTTTAAGGAGGGAGTAAAAGACTTGGAAGTGATAGATGTCAAAGCAGTAGGACGGTCGATAGAAGGGTCAAAGTGGTCAGCCTTCTTAGGGATGGGATGTATTTATGCATGCTTCCAAGGAAAAGGAAAAGTTTTGGTTTTTAAACTGAAACGGAACGGACAAGCAAGAACAGGTGCAAGTCTGAGGCACACTCCTTCAGTACACAGGGATAGATGCCATCAGGACTCTAAACCTTGCTCGTGTTTAGAGAGAGAAGACAATAGTAAGGATGAATTTGAGCTTAAGCTCTCGACTTACCATGCCTATGTTATTCCTTATGATGAAGAATAATAGTCATTTTTATTCTCTCAAAGCAGGTGACATGGGTTAATCAATGTGGTATGTTACCGCAGCATGGCCAGGGAGAGGGAAGTGGTTGTGAGAAGGTAGCATGAGATACCACCACTACATTATGGTGACATAAGACAGATTATTTTATACCGGGGAGTGACAAGTGATGATGAGGCCTCCTTTTGAAGATGTCTTTCGTAAAGAAGTATCTCGTACAGTCCAGAGTAACTAGGTGACTTCTCAAGTTTCTGTGCATTTTCTCTTGTCGGTAATGCTGGCGCTACTGTAAAGAAATTTAGAGAGAGAGAGAGAGAGAGAGAGAGAGAGAGAGAGAGAGAGAGAGAGAGAGAGAGAGAGAGAGAGAGAGAGTACCTTGTCAACTTAGTGTAAACTCACCAGGTCAGGTTAGGAGCATGTAAATATGGGTTTGCCAGAGGGGTAGTTACGTTACATCAACACAGTGAACCCAAGACCTCGTGTAGTGTGGAGAGAAAAGGGGAGATGGCCATAAGTAGAATGACACAAATGAATCCCATTGATAAGTTATACAAGTGGATCACGTTGTAGCTGACAGGAGAATTTCGATTAATTTAGGGAAACCTTGTGGTGATTATGCCGGAGCTCAGATCAAACAGCTTTGTACGAAGCTCGTCCAAAGTATCTCTGTCTTTAAGAACCATGGCATGACCAACCTGGAGGTAAGTTGATCGGGATTAAGGAGTCAAGTTAACTGCAGAGATGATATAAGTAGTCGTGGTAGTAGTGGTGTTTGTGCAAGGAAAGCGATACGTCTGGTGTACAAATGTTGTTGAAGAGGCATGAGCAGGAGCGACGTCAGTGAGTAAGCCCTCTCGGTGATAATGATGGGGAATGAACCTGGCCCAGTAGGGATTGGTGCTGTAATTACAGCAATTCTTTGTCCTTGAGGCTTGATGTTCATGATTATGGCGAAGATTTACACTGGGAAGGCCTGGGGTAATGTTACCGAGTTACTGTGGGGGAAGGCGTGGGGGTAATGTAACTGTGGGTTACTTACTGTGAGGGATGGCGTGGGGTGATGTAACTGTGGGTTACTTACTGTGAGGGAAGGCGTGGGGGTAATGTAACTGTGGGTTACTTACTGTGAGGGAGGGCGTGGGGTAATGTAACTGGGTTACTTACTGAGGGAGGGCGTGCGGTAATGTAACTGTGGGTTACTTACTGTGAGAGAGGGCGTGGGGTAATGTAACTGTGGGTTACTTACTGTGGGGGAGGGCGTGGGGGTAATGTAACTGGGTTACTTACTGTGAGGGAGGGCATGGGATAATGTAACTGTGGGTTACTTACTGCGAGGGAGGGTGTGGGTTAAGGTAACTGGGTTACTTACTGCGAGGGAGGGCTTGGGGTAATATAGCTGGGTTATTTACTGTGAGGGAGGGCGTGGGGGTAATATAACTTTGAGTTACTTAGTGTGAGAGAGGGCGTGGGGTAATGTAACTGTGGGTACATAGTGTGAGGGAGGGGATGGGGGTATTGGGAGTTAAGGTGAGGGAATGCGTGGGGTAATGTGACCATGCGTTCCACATAATGACATGCCTGTGTTTATATGCTGGCTGCCGCACAACCAACTGCTGCTCCACACAGGTGCACCTCTCCCCCAGCACAGTCCTGAGGCTATTATGATCTTGGTCTTCTCCTGTCCCTTTGCTGGTGTTGTTTGTGCTCGTTAGTCATCACCACGTCTCAAAGATTTATTGACGGGATGTGGTTTCCTTGGCGTCATAGACGGGAGTATGCCAAGAAGAATAAATTTTATACTATGTAGGAATTTCCTCGCAAGAAAGAGTGCAATTTTGTTGTCATTTTTTTTTCTACAAAGTAGTCTAGACGAATTGCCTCTGCTCTGTAAGTAGCCTAGACGAATTGCCTCTGTTCTTTTCCGTGGTGATTACCAGAGTAACTCGTTAGCCTGACCTTGGGAATGGGAGGGTTGGGGGGAGGGAGAGCATGAGCGGCCCGGCCGCCAGAGGACACGCCTCTCATCTTCACAACACCTGACTTGATTGCTCCACCTCGGTCACTGGGGATCACCCTCACCCAGGTTCAGCTGTCGCTCGCCAGATGGCTGCCTCTACCAGGTCGCCGTCGCTGCCTCGCGATGTAGCGTTGATATCACTCGTCTTTTTCCATGTTTCTATTACGTAAGTGTTGCTTCGACCACTCGCGACATGTGATTTTCATCAGTACATCCGAATTTCATTCCTCTCATAGATGTTAGGTATTTCCCACGTGAGCGAGATTGCGTGTGGAACAGATGACCGAGCCTTAGAGGATGAAGGGTCATTTTGGCTCTTTTTCTTCTGTTCCTTTTTTCGGAAAGTAACACAAGAAGGGAATATATCCAGCCCCACGCTCCCGACCTTCCCAATCACTTAAAACGACACGTGGCATCGCTCCTCCCCGAGGAAACTGTTATTTACCTGCATCTTATGTGCACACTTGCTACTTGTATATTTCACACACACACACACACACACACACACACACACACACACACACACACACACACACACAGGGTTTTGAAATACCGGGGCCTGAACATGTAGAAGGGATAGAGTGTATGGAAACCACGTGTTATACAGGAGTCGACGTGCTCGTCAGTGGACTGAACCAGGGCATTTGAAGCGAGTGGGGGAACCTTGTAAAGGCCTCTGGGTCCTGGTTGTGGACAGGTCTTTGGTTTCGATGCATTGTACAAGAGTTAGTGAATGTATGTGAGCAAGTGCCGCCATTCTTCGTGTGTTCCAGGCGCTACCTCGCTGACTCAGGAAAAGGCAGATGTGTATGAGGAGTAATATATATTATACTATTCCTGGGATATAGGGAAAGAATTCTATCTCCGTATTCCCTGCTTGTCGTAGGCGATCAGGAGGGGCTAGAGTGTTGTAATATTGTGTGTTTAGAGAGTGCAGGGTAGTTGTATATGAAGTGCTCGGTGTATTCTTTATGGTAGTGGGGATGAAGGGTTCTGGAATATGTTGAAACTGTGTTTGTAGTGTTGCAGTGATCTGTGATGTCCAGAGCGCTCGAGGGGATATGTAACTCGTGTTTGTCTGGGGAGTGTGGTTTCTAATGTGTGTATGTCAGATGGGTTGCAGTTAGATTGAGCTTGGAGGCCGGTTGTTTAGTTCTTATCGGATTATTTCAGTGTGTTTTTCTTTCATGTTGGGAGTGGGGAAACAGTGAGTAGAGGTTAATGAAGACCGGGGGCAGGGATAAGCCTTTTATTTCTACTCGGAGGTTTGTGTAGGTGTAGAGAGGTGCTAGAGGGATCTGATACTGTTGCATATAATTTAGTATCGAGCATGTTGAAGTCGGATCGTGTAGGGAGGATCTTTGTTTCATTGTGAAGGGGTAGAGTGTTTGTGGCTGCAGGACAGCCACTGATTATTTTGGGTGATTTGCAGCAGTTGTATTTGGTTTTGAGAGGGCGGAAGAGCAGACAGGTAAGGAGCAGTTTAACGTGGAGCATGTGAATTGATTTTAGAGTGTGTTGCTTTTGTGTTGATGTTATTGGTGTTGGGAGTGAATATCATGTGTGCGTCGTATGTGATGCCTAGAATGGATAGTGTTTTGCTCAGAGAAAGATTTTCCATTCAAGGTGATTGGAGGGTGTGAGCTGGATCGGTTTGTCTGATGAAGAGATTGATTTAAGACTTTTCTGGAAATGCAAACATTGTTCAGCCTTTGAGATATAATGAATAAATTGAAGAGAGTTGGAGAAATAACTGCTCCTTCTGGAAGTCTGTTGTCGAGTTTAAGAGTTTTAGAGTGAAGCCACTGTGAGTAACTCTGCCATAGCAGCCGGCTGTGATATTGACCAGCCACTTTTTGTCATTGTTACGGAGGGTGATGTCATGTATTTTTTGTGGATGTATCGAGGTATGCTATCATATTTTTTTTTTTTTTTTTTTGCTTATTTCTACTGCCACTAGTACTATGCGGGAGGGGAGGTTTGTGGTTGGTTGAACTCGTTTACGTTATGGTGTGTGAGCTCTATGTTTAGTATGGTGGTAGAGTGTTAGGGTCGAAAGCCATCCTCTGTGGATTGAGAGTGGGATATTTTATTTGATAGGAGTTGGGTGGTTTGGAGGGTTCTAGGATAGGTATTATTATAGCGAGATTCCAGATGACAGGGATTTTGTTGTGTATCGCTGGGAGTAATTGAAGATATCTGTAAATGCTTGAATTGCAAATGGGCCATTGTGTTTTATGTGAAAAATCGACAATTTGTCAGGGCCTGTAGCAGGAGTGGGAGTGGGCAGTTGTCTCTAGACGGATTTTATGTAGTTTTTTTTTTCACGACTTCCCTGTTTTGGTGTTTGTTTGGTGTGGGACTGATTAACGAGATGTGTTTCATGAGTATGTCTTTGTGTTCTTCAAGAGAAGGGATTTCATTTGCCTGGGTCAGTAGTGCTTCACGAATGGGGCCTGGATTGGTGCGATAAGAGTGGATTTTTTTTTTTAATGTGCGCCACAGTTGCATGATTTAGATGTTTTGATTCGCCTTGTTAAGGTAGGAGCGCCAGTTTTCAGTTTGTCTTTTAGTGATTTAGGTTTAGATTTGTAATTAGGTTTCTGTTGAAGGCGAGTGGTTGTGCCTTTGTTGGGTCCTTTGCTTAATGATGTAACTTGTGGGGGGAAAACATTGGTTGTATATCATGTTATGTGGTATGTATATATTTTATTTTATTTATTTTACTTTTTCGCTGTTTCCTGCGTTAGCGTGTTAGCGCAAGGAAACAGACGAAAGAATGGCCCAACCCACCCACATACACATTTATATACATACACGTCCACACACGCAAATATACATACCTATACATCTCAACGTATACATATATATATATATATATATATATATATATATATATATATATATATATATATATATATATATATATTTATATATATACACACAGACATATACATATATACATGTACATAATTCATACTGTCTGCCTATATTCATTCCCATCGCCACCCCGCCACACATGGAATTAACAACCCCCTTCCCCCCGCATGTGCGCGAGGTCGCGCTAGGAAGACAACAAAGGCCACATTCGTTCACACTCAGTCTCTAGCTGTCATGTATAATGCACCGAAACCACAACTCCCTTTCCACATCCAGGCCCTACAGAACTTTCCATGGTTTACCCCAGCCGCTTCACATGCCCTGTTTCAGTCCATTGTCAGCACGTCGACCCCGGTATACCACATCGTTCCAATTTACTCTGTTCCTTGCACGCCTTTCACCCTCCTGCATGTTCAGGCCCCGATCACTCAAAATCTTTTTCACTCCATCTTTCCACCTCCAATTTGGTGTCCCACTTCTCGTTCCCTCCACCTCTGACACATATATCCTCTTTGTCAATCTCTCCTCACTCAATCTCTCCATGTGACCAAACCATTTCAAAACACCCTCATCTGCTCTCTCAACCACACTCTTTTTTATTACCACACATCTCTCTTACCCTATTATTACTTACTCGATCAAACCACCTTACACCACATATTGTCCTCAAACATCTCATTTCCAGTACATCCACCCTCTTCCACACAACTCTATCTATAGCCCACGCCTCGCAACCACATAACATTGTTGGAACCATTATTCCTTCAAACATATCCATTTTTACTTTCCGAGATAATGTTCTCCACATATTCTTCAACGCTCCCAGAACTTTCGCCCCCCCTCCTCCCCCACCCTATGATTCACTTCCGCTTCCATGGTTCCATCCACTGCCAAATTCACTCCCAGATATCCAAAACACTTCACTTCCTCTAGTTTTTCTCCATTCAAACTTGCCTCCCAGTTGACTTGTCCCTCAACCCCACTGTACCTAATAACCTTGCTCTTATTCATATTTACTCTCAGCTTTCTTCTTTCACACACTTTACCAAACTCAGTCTCCAGCTTCTGCAGTTTCTAACACGAATCAGCCACCAGGGCTGTATCATCAGCGAACAAAAACTGACTCGCTTCCTAAGCTCTCTCATCCACAACAGACTGCATACTTGCCCCTCTTTCCAAAACTCTTGCATTCACCTCCCTAACAACCCCATCCATAAACAAATTAAACAACCATGGGGACATCACACACCCCTGCCGCAAACCAACATTCACTGTTAGTGTGATGAACCAGGGCATGTGGAGCGTCAGAAGTAAACCATGGAAACCATATATATATATATTTTTTTTTTTTTTTTTTTTTTATACTTTGTCGCTGTCTCCCGCGTTTGCGAGGTAGCGCAAGGATACAGACGAAAGAAATGGCCCCCCCCCCATACACATGTATATACATACGTCCACACACGCAAATATACATACCTACACAGCTTTCCATGGTTTACCCCAGACGCTTCACATGCCTTGATTCAATCCACTGACAGCACGTCAGCCCCGGTATACCACATCGCTCCAATTCACTCTATTCCTTGCCCTCCTTTCACCCTCCTGCATGTTCAGGCCCCGATCACACAAAATCTTTTTCACTCCATCTTTCCACCTCCAATTTGGTCTCCCTCTTCTCCTCGTTCCCTCCACCTCCGACAGCATATATCCTCTTGGTCAATCTTTCCTCAGTCATTCTCTCCATGTGCCCAAACCATTTCAAAACACCCTCTTCTGCTCTCTCAACCACGCTCTTTTTATTTCCACACCTCTCTCTTACCCTTACGTTACTTACTCGATCAAACCACCTCACACCACACATTGTCCTCAAACATCTCATTTCCAGCACATCCATCCTCCTGCGCACAACTCTATCCATAGCCCACGCCTCGCAACCATACAACATTGTTGGAACCACTATTCCTTCAAACATACCCATTTTTGCTTTCCGAATAATGTTCTCGACTTCCACACATTCTTCAAGGCTCCCAGAATTTTCGCCCCCTCCCCCACCCTATGATCCACTTCCGCTTCCATGGTTCCATCCGCTGCCAGATCCACTCCCAGATATCTAAAACACTTTACTTCCTCCGGTTTTTCTCCATTCAAACTTACCTCCCAATTGACTTGACCCTCAACCCTACTGTACCTAATTACCTTGCTCTTATTCACATTCACTCTTAACTTTCTTCTTTCACACACTTTACGAAACTCAGTCACCAGCTTCTGCAGTTTCTCACATGAATCAGCCACCAGTGCTGTATCATCAGCGAACAACAACTGACTCACTTCCCAAGCTCTCTCATCCCCAACAGACTTCATACTTGCCCCTCTTTCCAAAACTCTTATATATATATATATATATATATATATATATATATATATATATATATATGGTGGGGGAGGAATGGGATGTATTTAGGGAATCAGTGATGGATTGCGCAAAAGATGCTTGTGGCATGAGAAGAGTGGGAGGTGGGTTGATTAGAAAGGGTAGTGAGTGGTGGGATGAAGAAGTAAGAGTATTAGTGAAAGAGAAGAGAGAGGCATTTGGACGATTTTTGCAGGGAAAAAAATGCAATTGAGTGGGAGATGTATAAAAGAAAGAGACAGGAGGTCAAGAGAAAGGTGCAAGAGGTGAAAAAAAGGGCAAATGAGAGATGGGGTGAGAGAGTATCATTAAATTTTAGGGAGAATAAAAAGATGTTCTGGAAGGAGGTAGATAAAGTGCGTAAGACAAGGGAGCAAATGGGGAGGTGATAACAAGTAGTGGTGATGTGAGAAGGAGATGGAGTGAGTATTTCGAAGGTTTGTTGAATGTGTTTGATGATAGAGTGGCAGATATAGGGTGTTTTGGTCGAGGTGGTGTGCAAAGTGAGAGGGTTAGGGAAAATGATTTGGTAAACAGAGAAGAGGTAGTGAAAGCTTTGCGGAAGATGAAAGCCGGCAAGGCAGCAGGTTTGGATGGTATTGCAGTGGAATTTATTAAAAAAGGGGGTGACTGTATTGTTGACTGGTTGGTAAGGTTATTTAATGTATGTATGACTCATGGTGAGGTGCCTGAGGATTGGCGGAATGCGTGCATAGTGCCATTGTACAAAGGCAAAGGGGATAAGAGTGAGTGCTCAAATTACAGAGGTATAAGTTTGTTGAGTATTCCTGGTAAATTATATGGGAGGGTATTAATTGAGAGGGTGAAGGCATGTACAGAGCATCAGATTGGGGAAGAGCAGTGTGGTTTCAGAAGTGGTAGAGGATGTGTGGATCAGGTGTTTGCTTTGAAGAATGTATGTGAGAAATACTTAGAAAAGCAAATGGATTTGTATGTAGCATTTATGGATCTGGAGAAGGCATATGATAGAGTTGATAGAGATGCTCTATGGAAGGTATTAAGAATATATGGTGTGGGAGGAAAGTTGTTAGAAGCAGTGAAAAGTTTTTATCGAGGATGTAAGGCATGTGTACGTGTAGGAAGAGAGGAAAGTGATTGGTTCTCAGTGAATGTAGGTTTGCGGCAGGGGTGTGTGATGTCTCCATGGTTGTTTAATTTGTTTATGGATGGGGTTGTTAGGGAGGTAAATGCAAGAGTTTTGGAAAGAGGGGCAAGTATGAAGGCTGTTGGGGATGAGAGAGCTTGGGAAGTGAGTCAGTTGTTGTTCGCTGATGACACAGCGCTGGTGGCTGATTCATGTGTGAAACTGCAGAAGCTGGTGACTGAGTTTGGTAAAGTGTGTGGAAGAAGAAAGTTAAGAGTAAATGTGAATAAGAGCAAGGTTATTAGGTACAGTAGGGTTGAGGGTCAAGTCAATTGGGAGGTGAGTTTGAATGGAGAAAAACTGGAGGAAGTGAAGTGTTTTAGATATCTGGGAGTGGATCTGGCAGCGGATGGAACCATGGAAGCGGAAGTGGATCATAGGGTGGGGGAGGGGGCGAAAATTCTGGGGGCCTTGAAGAATGTGTGGAAGTCGAGAACATTATCTCGGAAAGCAAAAATGGGTATGTTTGAAGGAATAGTGGTTCCAACAATGTTGTATGGTTGCGAGGCGTGGGCTATGGATAGAGTTGTGCGCAGGAGGATGGATGTGCTGGAAATGAGATGTTTGAGGACAATGTGTGGTGTGAGGTGGTTTGATCGAGTGAGTAACGTAAGGATAAGAGAGATGTGTGGAAATAAAAAGAGCGTGGTTGAGAGAGCAGAAGAGGGTGTTTTGAAGTGGTTTGGGCACATGGAGAGGATGAGTGAGGAAAGATTGACCAAGAGGATATATGTGTCGGAGGTGGAGGGAACGAGGAGAAGAGGGAGACCAAATTGGAGGTGGAAAGATGGAGTGAAAAAGATTTTGTGTGATCGGGGCCTGAACATGCAGGAGGGTGAAAGGAGGGCAAGGAATAGAGTGAATTGGAGCGATGTGGTATACCGGGGTTGACGTGCTGTCAGTGGATTGAATCAAGGCATGTGAAGCGTCTGGGGTAAACCATGGAAAGCTGTGTAGGTATGTATATTTGCGTGTGTGGACGTATGTATATACATGTGTATGGGGGGGTGGGGTTGGGCCATTTCTTTCGTCTGTATCCTTGCGCTACCTCGCAAACGCGGGAGACAGCGACAAAGTATAATAAAATAAATAATAATATATATATATATATATATATATATATATATATATATATATATATATATATATACATATATATATATATATATATATATACATATATGTTGTTACAAACTCAAATACTTAGTCGGGCAAGGTCGCCAGTAACATATATATGTTACAAATACTATACTGATCCTTGTCTTGCAAGGACGTTAGATTTGTTATGTTTCACAACACAGGATAACACTATCTGAAGTTATGGGATTGAATCAAAGACCAGCATTAAATATACTTATATTGAAAAGGAATTGAAGTTGTACAAAAATAAGCTCATAAATCAGGCATGAATCATTCTCATTAACATTGAACATGAGTTTAACACTGAACATGAGTTAACATTAAACATGAGTTAACATTAAACATGAGTTAACATTAAACATGAGTTAACATTCCAGGTAAGATTTCAAACCAGATCTCTTTCCTTTATGACAAATTCTTCGATAACATTACACTTAGACCCTTCTTTGACAAGTTCAACTCTTTGATGCTCAATTATGACAGAGACAATATAATGTAGGGTCTGTATCGCGCACTGCACTCCGATAACGGGCTTACAACTGAGGGGAACACCACTTCTTACCTCGCTGGGCTAGAGAGAGAGAAATCAAATCTCAGCAGGTGTCATGGATATGTATTTCAAGTAAAGACAAGCGTCTGCCCTGCTGCTATAACGCTACCCTTGATTGGCTATGGGACTAAGAGCACTTGTGATTGGTTAGAGTAACCTAAAATCCGTCGCACATTCTGCGTAGATCACCTTCCTTTGTCCTCTTGTTTAAATACGCAACGATGACATGTTCCGTACGGTGATGAAATACCCCGTAGCTGATTGACAAGGACAGATCGCCATCTGGCTTCAAAACAAAATTATCAAGCCTAATGCTTGGTGGGGAAGAGAAGCTCCGAGCCAGTCTCAGAGGAAGACATCAATCCTCGTCATGATAAGAAATAACAACACCACCATACACAAGGACACACACACGTTATGTACACGAACATGTGGGCACGCACACACGTTCGTAACAATATATATATATATATATATATATATATATATATATATATATATATATATATATATATATATATATATATATATATATGTATATAACCAGATTCATAAATATTGCTTTGAATTTTCCATCATTCTGCACTCGTGATATACAACAATTGCAAAAAAGATTAATTAATCTTTATTAGTGCGTAGGTTTAAGCTACTCCATGTGCCATGGTTTCCTCAGTTCGCGTCACCCTCCCAGAGGGGGGATACCTTTGTCGTAATCATGAAGTGTTGATTTATATAGTTGTGTTGTTGCTAAGATTGTGTCCACAGACTTCACAAGGGTGATAGCATATTTATATTGTTATGTTGTGCTGAGATTGTGCCCACAGAGTTCACAAGCGTGTTGGCCCGCACAGTTTTGCAGTGTATTAACATCAAAAAGGAGAGCGAATGTCGGCGTCTGAAGGCATTGCATTTGTTGTCGTTGCTTAATCCTCCTCGTGTGGGTTGGGGGATGGGTGGGTATAATGACGTAACTTTTAACTTAACCCAGAAGGGTCAGGTCAGATGTATTTTCCCGGTTAAGGGTTTTAAGTCCACAACGTTTAAAGATACAGAGCCCCATGTGGGTCGTCTGTTGTCAGATTCATTTACCATCCGTCTTCTTTCTCCATGTGAGGAAAATGTCCACCAGGGACTGGTACAGAGAGGAGTAGTGGTGACCCGTTGATGCATAAGACACGGGAGAAGTTACATACAGCTTATGTATCGAAGATGGGTAATTGTATTCATGAGTAGTGAATTTCCACCAGGGACTGGGACAGAGAGAGCAGTAGTAGTGAACCGTGAATGCATGGAACACAGTCGTTATGTGCAGCTTACGCAACGAAGATGAGCATTTGAATTCATGGGTAGTGAATTGAACTGCGAGAATGTTTCAGCTGGAGCTAGCCAGCCGTAGGTGACAGTGTTTTGGCCGGTCATATATGTTGTTTGTGTTACTGACGTTGCGTAGATGTGTCGCGAAATCTCGTGTTTAGGAAAGTCGCATTTTACAAACACATTGCTTTTTTTTTGAGGAAACTTGTCAGGATAACGGAGTAATGGATTAAAGTCATCGGTCATAGCAACTGTAGTCGATGCTCAGTTGTCACTCGGGAGAATGGTTTTAAAGACATTTTGATGTAGAATATTGCATTGGTTCAATCCTTTATATGTTGGATAAAGAAGTATTATGGCCTTTTGCCCTGATGGGTACATATATATATATATATATATATATATACCCAGGAGGTCAAGAGAAAGGTGCAAGAGGTGATAAAGAGGGCAAATGAGAGTTGGGGTGAGAGAGTATCATTAAATTTTAGGGAGGATAAAAAGATGTTCTGGAAGGAGGTAAATAAGGTGCGTGAGACGGGGGAGCGAATGGGAACTTCAGTGAAGGGCGCTAATGGGGAGGTGATAACAAGTAGTGGTGATGTGAGAAGGAGATGGAGTGAGTATTTTGAATGTTTGTTGAATGTGTTTGATGATAGAGTGGCAGATATAGGGTGTCTTGGTCGAGGTGGTGTGCAAAGTGAGAGGGTTGGGGAAAATGATTTGGTAAACAGAGAAGAGGTAGTAAAAGCTTTGCAGAAGATGAAAGCTGGCAAGGCAGCAGGTTTGGATGGTATTGCAGTGGAATTTATTAAAAAAGGGGGTGACTGTATTGTTGACTGGTTGGTAAGGTTATTTAATGTATGTATGACTCATGGTGAGGTGCCTGAGGATTGGCGGAATGCGTGCATAGTGCCATTGTACAAAGGCAAAGGGGATAAGAGTGAGTGCTCAAATTACAGAGGTATAAGTTTGTTGAGTATTCCTGGTAAATTATATGGGAGGGTATTGATTGAGAGGGTGAAGGCATGTACAGAGCATGAGATTGGGGAAGAGCAGTGTGGTTTCAGAAGTGGTAGAGGATGTGTGGATCAGGTGTTTGCTTTGAAGAATGTATGTGAGAAATACTTAGAAAAGCAAATGGATGTGTATGCAGCATTTATGGATCTGGAGAAGGCATATGATAGAGTTGATAGAGATGCTCTGTGGAAGGTATTAAGAATATATGGTGTGGGTGGTAAGTTGTTGGAAGCAGTGAAAAGTTTTTATCGAGGATGTAAGGCATGTGTACGTGTAGGAAGAGAGGAAAGTGATTGGTTCTCAGTGAATGTAGGTTTGCGGCAGGGGTGTGTGATGTCTCCATGGTTGTTTAATTTGTTTATGGATGGGGTTGTTAGGGAGGTGAATGCAAGAGTTTTGGAAAGAGGGGCAAGAATGAAGTCTGTTGTGGATGAGAGAGCTTGGGAAGTGAGTCAGTTGTTGTTCGCTGATGATACAGCGCTGGTGGCTGATTCATGTGAGAAACTGCAGAAGCTGGTGACTGAGTTTGGTAAAGTGTGTGAAAGAAGAAAGTTAAGAGTAAATGTAAATAAGAGCAAGGTTATTAGGTACAGTAGGGTTGAGGGTCAAGTCAATTGGGAGGTAAGTTTGAATGGAGAAAAAGTGGAGGAAGTAAAGTGTTTTAGATATCTGGGAGTGGATCTGGCAGCGGATGGAACCATGGAAGCGGAAGTGAATCATGGGGTGGGGGAGGGGGCGAAAATCCTGGGAGCGTTGAAGAATGTTTGGAAGTCGAGAACATTTATCTCGGAAAGCAAAAATGGGTATGTTTGAAGGAATAGTGGTTCCAAAAATTTTGTATGGTTGCGAGGCGTGGGCTATGGATAGAGTTGTGCGGAGGAGGGTGGATGTGCTGGAAATGAGATGTTTGAGGACAATGTGTGGTGTGAGGTGGTTTGATCGAGTAAGTATTGTAAGGGTAAGAGAGATGTGTGGAAATAAAAAGAGCGTGGTTGAGAGAGCAGAAGAGGGTGTTTTGAAATGGTTTGGGCACATGGAGAGAATGAGTGAGGAAAGATTGACCAAGAGGATATATGTGTCGGAGGTGGAGGGAACGAGGAGAAGAGGGAGACCAAATTGGAGGTGGAAAGATGAAGTGAAAAAGATTTTGTGTGATCGGGTCTGAACATGCAGGAGGGTGAAAGGAGGGCAAGGAATAGAGTGAATTGGATCGACGTGGTATGCCGGGGTTGACGTGCTGTCAGTGGATTGAATCAAGGCATGTGAAGCGTCTGGGGTAAACCATGGAAAGCTGTGTAGGTATGTATATTTGCGTGTGTGGACGTGTATGTATATACATGTGTATGGGGGGGTGGGGTTTGGGCCATTTCTTTCGTCTGTATCCTTGCGCTACCTCGCAAACGCGGGAGACAGCGACAAAGTATAATAAAATAAATAATAATATATATATATTATATATATATATATATATATATAGTATATATATATATATATATATATAATATATATATATATAGTATATATATAGGTAAACATATATGTTTTACAAACTCAAAATACTAATACTTATCGGCAAGTCCGCCATTAACATATATATGTTACAAATACAATACTGATCCTTGTCTTGCAAGGACGTTAGATTTGTATGTTTCACAACACAGGATAACACTATCTGAAGTTATGGGATTGAATCAAAGACCAGCATTAAATAACTTATATTGAAAAGGAATTGAAGTTGTACAAAAATAAGCTCATAAATCAGGCATGAATCATTCTCATTAACATTGAACATGAGTTTAACACTGAACATGAGTTAACATTAAACATGAGTTAACATTAAACATGAGTTAACATTAAACATGAGTTAACATTAAACATGAGTTAACATTCCAGGTAAGATTTCAAACCAGATCTCTTTCCTTTATGACAAATTCTTCGATAACATTACACTTAGACCCTTCTTTGACAAGTTCAACTCTTTGATGCTCAATTATGACAGAGACAATATAATGTAGGGTCTGTATCGCGCAACTGCACCTCCCGATAACGGGCTTACAACTGAGGGGAACACCACTTCTTACCTCGCTGGGCTAGAGAGAGAGAAATCAAATCTCAGCAGGTGTCATGGATATGTATTTCAAGTAAAGACAAGCGTCTGCCCTGCTGCTATAACGCTACCCTTGATTGGCTATGGGACTAAGAGCACTTGTGATTGTTAGAGTAACCTAAAATCCGTCGCACATTCTGCGTAGATCACCATCCTTTTTCCTCTTGGTTTTAATACGCAACGATGACATGTTCCGTACGGTGATGAAATACCCCGTAGCTGATTGACAAGGACAGATCGCCATCTGGCTTCAAAACAAAATTATCAAGCCTAATGCTTGGTGGGGAAGAGAAGCTCCGAGCCAGTCTCAGAGGAAGACATCAATCCTCGTCATGATAAGAAATAACAACACCACCATACACAAGGACACACACACGTTATGTACACGAACATGTGGGCACGCACACACGTTCGTAACAATATATATATATATCTATATATATATATATATATATACATATATATATATTAATATATATATATAATATATATATAATAATATATGTTATATAACCAGATTCATAAATATTGCTTTGATTTTTCCATCATTCTGCACTCGTGACATACAACAACAATTGCAAAAAAGATTAATCTTTATTAGTGCGTAGGTTTAAGCTACTCCATGTGCCATGGTTTCCTCAGTTCGCGTCACCCTCCCAGAGGGGGGATACCTTTGTCGTAATCATGAAGTGTTGATTTATATAGTTGTGTTGTTGCTAAGATTGTGTCCACAGACTTCACAAGGGTGATAGCATATTTATATTGTTATGTTGTGCTGAGATTGTGCCCACAGAGTTCACAAGCGTGTTGGCCCGCACAGTTTTGCAGTGTATTAACATCAAAAAGGAGAGCGAATGTCGGCGTCTGAAGGCATTGCATTTGTTGTCGTTGCTTAATCCTCCTCGTGTGGGTTGGGGGATGGGTGGGTATAATGACGTAACTTTTAACTTAACCCAGAAGGGTCAGGTCAGATGTATTTTCCCGGTTAAGGGTTTTAAGTCCACAACGTTTAAAGATACAGAGCCCCATGTGGGTCGTCTGTTGTCAGATTCATTTACCATCCGTCTTCTTTCTCCATGTGAGGAAAATGTCCACCAGGGACTGGTACAGAGAGGAGTAGTGGTGACCCGTTGATGCATAAGACACTGGAGAAGTTACATACAGCTTATGTATCGAAGATGGGTAATTGTATTCATGAGTAGTGAATTTCCACCAGGGACTGGGGACAGAGAGAGCAGTAGTAGTGAACCGTGAATGCATGGAACACAGTCGTTATGTGCAGCTTACGCAACGAAGATGAGCATTTGAATTCATGGGTAGTGAATTGAACTGCGAGAATGTTTCAGCTGGAGCTAGCCAGCCGTAGGTGACAGTGTTTTGGCCGTCATATATGTTGTTTGTGTTACTGACGTTGCGTAGATGTGTCGCGAAATCTCGTGTTTTAGGAAAGTCGCATTTTACAAACACATTGCTTTTTTTTTGAGGAAAACTTGTCAGGATAACGGAGTAATGGATTAAAGTCATCGGTCATAGCAACTGTAGTCGATGCTCAGTTGACCACACGGGAGGAATGGTTTTTAAAAAGCAACATTTTGATGTAGAATATTGCATTGGTTCAATCCTTTATATGTTGGATAAAGAAGTATTATGGCCTTTTGCCCTGATGGTACATATATAATATATATATATATATACCCAGGAGGTCAAGAGAAAGGTGCAAGAGGTGATAAAGAGGGCAAATGAGAGTTGGGGTGAGAGAGTATCATTAAATTTTAGGGAGGATAAAAAGATGTTCTGGAAGGAGGTAAATAAGGTGCGTGAGACGGGGGAGCGAATGGGAACTTCAGTGAAGGGCGCTAATGGGGAGGTGATAACAAGTAGTGGTGATGTGAGAAGGAGATGGAGTGAGTATTTTGAATGTTTGTTGAATGTGTTTGATGATAGAGTGGCAGATATAGGGTGTCTTGGTCGAGGTGGTGTGCAAAGTGAGAGGGTTGGGGAAAATGATTTGGTAAACAGAGAAGAGGTAGTAAAAGCTTTGCAGAAGATGAAAGCTGGCAAGGCAGCAGGTTTGGATGGTATTGCAGTGGAATTTATTAAAAAAGGGGGTGACTGTATTGTTGACTGGTTGGTAAGGTTATTTAATGTATGTATGACTCATGGTGAGGTGCCTGAGGATTGGCGGAATGCGTGCATAGTGCCATTGTACAAAGGCAAAGGGGATAAGAGTGAGTGCTCAAATTACAGAGGTATAAGTTTGTTGAGTATTCCTGGTAAATTATATGGGAGGGTATTGATTGAGAGGGTGAAGGCATGTACAGAGCATGAGATTGGGGAAGAGCAGTGTGGTTTCAGAAGTGGTAGAGGATGTGTGGATCAGGTGTTTGCTTTGAAGAATGTATGTGAGAAATACTTAGAAAAGCAAATGGATGTGTATGTAGCATTTATGGATCTGGAGAAGGCATATGATAGAGTTGATAGAGATGCTCTGTGGAAGGTATTAAGAATATATGGTGTGGGTGGTAAGTTGTTGGAAGCAGTGAAAAGTTTTTATCGAGGATGTAAGGCATGTGTACGTGTAGGAAGAGAGGAAAGTGATTGGTTCTCAGTGAATGTAGGTTTGCGGCAGGGTGTGTGATGTCTCCATGTTGTTTAATTTGTTTATGGATGGGGTTGTTAGGGAGGTGAATGCAAGAGTTTTGGAAAAGAGGGTCCCCCGCACCGCAAGAATGAAGTCTGTTGTGGATGAGAGAGCTTGGGAAGTGAGTCAGTTGTTGTTCGCTGATGATACAGCGCTGGTGGCTGATTCATGTGAGAAACTGCAGAAGCTGGTGACTGAGTTTGGTAAAGTGTGTGAAAGAAGAAAGTTAAGAGTAAATGTAAATAAGAGCAAGGTTATTAGGTACAGTAGGGTTGAGGGTCAAGTCAATTGGGAGGTAAGTTTGAATGGAGAAAAAGTGGAGGAAGTAAAGTGTTTTAGATATCTGGGAGTGGATCTGGCAGCGGATGGAACCATGGAAGCGGAAGTGAATCATGGGGTGGGGGAGGGGGCGAAAATCCTGGGAGCGTTGAAGAATGTTTGGAAGTCGAGAACATTTATCTCGGAAAGCAAAAATGGGTATGTTTGAAGGAATAGTGGTTCCAAAAATGTTGTATGGTTGCGAGGCGTGGGCTATGGATAGAGTTGTGCGGAGGAGGGTGGATGTGCTGGAAATGAGATGTTTGAGGACAATGTGTGGTGTGAGGTGGTTTGATCGAGTAAGTATTGTAAGGTAAGAGAGATGTGTGGAAATAAAAAGAGCGTGGTTGAGAGAGCAGAAGAGGGTGTTTTGAAATGGTTTGGGCACATGGAGAGAATGAGTGAGGAAAGATTGACCAAGAGGATATATGTGTCGGAGGTGGAGGGAACGAGGAGAAGAGGGAGACCAAATTGGAGGTGAAAGATGAAGTGAAAAAGATTTTGTGTGATCGGGTCTGAACATGCAGGAGGGTGAAAGGCAAGGAATTAGAGTGAATTGGATCGACGTGGTATGCCGGGGTTGACGTGCTGTCAGTGGATTGAATCAGGGCATGTGAAGCGTCTGGGGTAAACCATGGAAAGCTGTGTAGGTATGTATATTTGCGTGTGTGGACGTGTATGTATATACATGTGTATGGGGGTGGGTTGGGCCATTTCTTTCGTCTGTTTCCTTGCGCTACCTCGCAAACGCGAGAGACAGCGACAAAGCAAAACAAAAAAGAAAATTTATATATATATATATAGTAATATATATATATATATATTATTTATTATACTTTCTCTCTGTCCTCCCGCGTTAGCGAGATAGCGCAAGGAAACAGACGTAAGAAGGGCCCAACCCACCCACATACATACACATGTATATACATACACTTATACATACGCACATATACATACCTATACATTTCATCGTATACATATATATATATATTATATATATACACACAGACATATACATATATACACATGTACATAATTCATACTGTCTGCCTATATTCATTCCCATCGCCACCCCGCCACACATGGAATTAACAACCCCCTTCCCCCCGCATGTGCGCGAGGTCGCGCTAGGAAGACAACAAAGGCCACATTCGTTCACACTCAGTCTCTAGCTGTCATGTATAATGCACCGAAACCACAACTCCCTTTCCACATCCAGGCCCTACAGAACTTTCCATGGTTTACCCCAGCCGCTTCACATGCCCTGTTTCAGTCCATTGTCAGCACGTCGACCCCGGTATACCACATCGTTCCAATTTACTCTGTTCCTTGCACGCCTTTCACCCTCCTGCATGTTCAGGCCCCGATCACTCAAAATCTTTTTCACTCCATCTTTCCACCTCCAATTTGGTGTCCCACTTCTCGTTCCCTCCACCTCTGACACATATATCCTCTTTGTCAATCTCTCCTCACTCAATCTCTCCATGTGACCAAACCATTTCAAAACACCCTCATCTGCTCTCTCAACCACACTCTTTTTTATTACCACACATCTCTCTTACCCTATTATTACTTACTCGATCAAACCACCTTACACCACATATTGTCCTCAAACATCTCATTTCCAGTACATCCACCCTCTTCCACACAACTCTATCTATAGCCCACGCCTCGCAACCACATAACATTGTTGGAACCATTATTCCTTCAAACATATCCATTTTTACTTTCCGAGATAATGTTCTCCACATATTCTTCAACGCTCCCAGAACTTTCGCCCCCCCTCCTCCCCCACCCTATGATTCACTTCCGCTTCCATGGTTCCATCCACTGCCAAATTCACTCCCAGATATCCAAAACACTTCACTTCCTCTAGTTTTTCTCCATTCAAACTTGCCTCCCAGTTGACTTGTCCCTCAACCCCACTGTACCTAATAACCTTGCTCTTATTCATATTTACTCTCAGCTTTCTTCTTTCACACACTTTACCAAACTCAGTCTCCAGCTTCTGCAGTTTCTAACACGAATCAGCCACCAGGGCTGTATCATCAGCGAACAAAAACTGACTCGCTTCCTAAGCTCTCTCATCCACAACAGACTGCATACTTGCCCCTCTTTCCAAAACTCTTGCATTCACCTCCCTAACAACCCCATCCATAAACAAATTAAACAACCATGGGGACATCACACACCCCTGCCGCAAACCAACATTCACTGTTAGTGTGATGAACCAGGGCATGTGGAGCGTCAGAAGTAAACCATGGAAACCATATATATATATATTTTTTTTTTTTTTTTTTTTTTTATACTTTGTCGCTGTCTCCCGCGTTTGCGAGGTAGCGCAAGGATACAGACGAAAGAAATGGCCCAACCCCACCCCCCCATACACATGTATATACATACGTCCACACACGCAAATATACATACCTACACAGCTTTCCATGGTTTACCCCAGACGCTTCACATGCCTTGATTCAATCCACTGACAGCACGTCAGCCCCGGTATACCACATCGCTCCAATTCACTCTATTCCTTGCCCTCCTTTCACCCTCCTGCATGTTCAGGCCCCGATCACACAAAATCTTTTTCACTCCATCTTTCCACCTCCAATTTGGTCTCCCTCTTCTCCTCGTTCCCTCCACCTCCGACACATATATCCTCTTGGTCAATCTTTCCTCAGTCATTCTCTCCATGTGCCCAAACCATTTCAAAACACCCTCTTCTGCTCTCTCAACCACGCTCTTTTTATTTCCACACCTCTCTCTTACCCTTACGTTACTTACTCGATCAAACCACCTCACACCACACATTGTCCTCAAACATCTCATTTCCAGCACATCCATCCTCCTGCGCACAACTCTATCCATAGCCCACGCCTCGCAACCATACAACATTGTTGGAACCACTATTCCTTCAAACATACCCATTTTTGCTTTCCGAGATAATGTTCTCGACTTCCACACATTCTTCAAGGCTCCCAGAATTTTCGCCCCCTCCCCCACCCTATGATCCACTTCCGCTTCCATGGTTCCATCCGCTGCCAGATCCACTCCCAGATATCTAAAACACTTTACTTCCTCCGGTTTTTCTCCATTCAAACTTACCTCCCAATTGACTTGACCCTCAACCCTACTGTACCTAATTACCTTGCTCTTATTCACATTCACTCTTAACTTTCTTCTTTCACACACTTTACGAAACTCAGTCACCAGCTTCTGCAGTTTCTCACATGAATCAGCCACCAGTGCTGTATCATCAGCGAACAACAACTGACTCACTTCCCAAGCTCTCTCATCCCCAACAGACTTCATACTTGCCCCTCTTTCCAAAACTCTTATATATATATATATATATATATATATATATATATATGGTGGGGGAGGAATGGGATGTATTTAGGGAATCAGTGATGGATTGCGCAAAAGATGCTTGTGGCATGAGAAGAGTGGGAGGTGGGTTGATTAGAAAGGGTAGTGAGTGGTGGGATGAAGAAGTAAGAGTATTAGTGAAAGAGAAGAGAGAGGCATTTGGACGATTTTTGCAGGGAAAAAAATGCAATTGAGTGGGAGATGTATAAAAGAAAGAGACAGGAGGTCAAGAGAAAGGTGCAAGAGGTGAAAAAAAGGGCAAATGAGAGATGGGGTGAGAGAGTATCATTAAATTTTAGGGAGAATAAAAAGATGTTCTGGAAGGAGGTAAATAAAGTGCGTAAGACAAGGGAGCAAATGGGGAGGTGATAACAAGTAGTGGTGATGTGAGAAGGAGATGGAGTGAGTATTTCGAAGGTTTGTTGAATGTGTTTGATGATAGAGTGGCAGATATAGGGTGTTTTGGTCGAGGTGGTGTGCAAAGTGAGAGGGTTAGGGAAAATGATTTGGTAAACAGAGAAGAGGTAGTGAAAGCTTTGCGGAAGATGAAAGCCGGCAAGGCAGCAGGTTTGGATGGTATTGCAGTGGAATTTATTAAAAAAGGGGGTGACTGTATTGTTGACTGGTTGGTAAGGTTATTTAATGTATGTATGACTCATGGTGAGGTGCCTGAGGATTGGCGGAATGCGTGCATAGTGCCATTGTACAAAGGCAAAGGGGATAAGAGTGAGTGCTCAAATTACAGAGGTATAAGTTTGTTGAGTATTCCTGGTAAATTATATGGGAGGGTATTAATTGAGAGGGTGAAGGCATGTACAGAGCATGAGATTGGGGAAGAGCAGTGTGGTTTCAGAAGTGGTAGAGGATGTGTGGATCAGGTGTTTGCTTTGAAGAATGTATGTGAGAAATACTTAGAAAAGCAAATGGATTTGTATGTAGCATTTATGGATCTGGAGAAGGCATATGATAGAGTTGATAGAGATGCTCTATGGAAGGTATTAAGAATATATGGTGTGGGAGGAAAGTTGTTAGAAGCAGTGAAAAGTTTTTATCGAGGATGTAAGGCATGTGTACGTGTAGGAAGAGAGGAAAGTGATTGGTTCTCAGTGAATGTAGGTTTGCGGCAGGGGTGTGTGATGTCTCCATGGTTGTTTAATTTGTTTATGGATGGGGTTGTTAGGGAGGTAAATGCAAGAGTTTTGGAAAGAGGGGCAAGTATGAAGGCTGTTGGGGATGAGAGAGCTTGGGAAGTGAGTCAGTTGTTGTTCGCTGATGACACAGCGCTGGTGGCTGATTCATGTGTGAAACTGCAGAAGCTGGTGACTGAGTTTGGTAAAGTGTGTGGAAGAAGAAAGTTAAGAGTAAATGTGAATAAGAGCAAGGTTATTAGGTACAGTAGGGTTGAGGGTCAAGTCAATTGGGAGGTGAGTTTGAATGGAGAAAAACTGGAGGAAGTGAAGTGTTTTAGATATCTGGGAGTGGATCTGGCAGCGGATGGAACCATGGAAGCGGACGTGGATCATAGGGTGGGGGAGGGGGCGAAAATTCTGGGGGCCTTGAAGAATGTGTGGAAGTCGAGAACATTATCTCGGAAAGCAAAAATGGGTATGTTTGAAGGAATAGTGGTTCCAACAATGTTGTATGGTTGCGAGGCGTGGGCTATGGATAGAGTTGTGCGCAGGAGGATGGATGTGCTGGAAATGAGATGTTTGAGGACAATGTGTGGTGTGAGGTGGTTTGATCGAGTGAGTAACGTAAGGATAAGAGAGATGTGTGGAAATAAAAAGAGCGTGGTTGAGAGAGCAGAAGAGGGTGTTTTGAAGTGGTTTGGGCACATGGAGAGGATGAGTGAGGAAAGATTGACCAAGAGGATATATGTGTCGGAGGTGGAGGGAACGAGGAGAAGAGGGAGACCAAATTGGAGGTGGAAAGATGGAGTGAAAAAGATTTTGTGTGATCGGGGCCTGAACATGCAGGAGGGTGAAAGGAGGGCAAGGAATAGAGTGAATTGGAGCGATGTGGTATACCGGGGTTGACGTGCTGTCAGTGGATTGAATCAAGGCATGTGAAGCGTCTGGGGTAAACCATGGAAAGCTGTGTAGGTATGTATATTTGCGTGTGTGGACGTATGTATATACATGTGTATGGGGGGGTGGGGTTGGGCCATTTCTTTCGTCTGTATCCTTGCGCTACCTCGCAAACGCGGGAGACAGCGACAAAGTATAATAAAATAAATAATAATATATATATATATATATATATATATATATATATATATATATATATATATATATATACATATATATATATATATATATATACATATATGTTGTTACAAACTCAAATACTTAGTCGGGCAAGGTCGCCAGTAACATATATATGTTACAAATACTATACTGATCCTTGTCTTGCAAGGACGTTAGATTTGTTATGTTTCACAACACAGGATAACACTATCTGAAGTTATGGGATTGAATCAAAGACCAGCATTAAATATACTTATATTGAAAAGGAATTGAAGTTGTACAAAAATAAGCTCATAAATCAGGCATGAATCATTCTCATTAACATTGAACATGAGTTTAACACTGAACATGAGTTAACATTAAACATGAGTTAACATTAAACATGAGTTAACATTAAACATGAGTTAACATTCCAGGTAAGATTTCAAACCAGATCTCTTTCCTTTATGACAAATTCTTCGATAACATTACACTTAGACCCTTCTTTGACAAGTTCAACTCTTTGATGCTCAATTATGACAGAGACAATATAATGTAGGGTCTGTATCGCGCACTGCACTCCGATAACGGGCTTACAACTGAGGGGAACACCACTTCTTACCTCGCTGGGCTAGAGAGAGAGAAATCAAATCTCAGCAGGTGTCATGGATATGTATTTCAAGTAAAGACAAGCGTCTGCCCTGCTGCTATAACGCTACCCTTGATTGGCTATGGGACTAAGAGCACTTGTGATTGGTTAGAGTAACCTAAAATCCGTCGCACATTCTGCGTAGATCACCTTCCTTTGTCCTCTTGTTTAAATACGCAACGATGACATGTTCCGTACGGTGATGAAATACCCCGTAGCTGATTGACAAGGACAGATCGCCATCTGACTTCAAAACAAAATTATCAAGCCTAATGCTTGGTGGGGAAGAGAAGCTCCGAGCCAGTCTCAGAGGAAGACATCAATCCTCGTCATGATAAGAAATAACAACACCACCATACACAAGGACACACACACGTTATGTACACGAACATGTGGGCACGCACACACGTTCGTAACAATATATATATATATATATATATATATATATATATATATATATATATATATATATATATATATATATATATATATATATGTATATAACCAGATTCATAAATATTGCTTTGAATTTTCCATCATTCTGCACTCGTGACATACAACAATTGCAAAAAAGATTAATCTTTATTAGTGCGTAGGTTTAAGCTACTCCATGTGCCATGGTTTCCTCAGTTCGCGTCACCCTCCCAGAGGGGGGATACCTTTGTCGTAATCATGAAGTGTTGATTTATATAGTTGTGTTGTTGCTAAGATTGTGTCCACAGACTTCACAAGGGTGATAGCATATTTATATTGTTATGTTGTGCTGAGATTGTGCCCACAGAGTTCACAAGCGTGTTGGCCCGCACAGTTTTGCAGTGTATTAACATCAAAAAGGAGAGCGAATGTCGGCGTCTGAAGGCATTGCATTTGTTGTCGTTGCTTAATCCTCCTCGTGTGGGTTGGGGGATGGGTGGGTATAATGACGTAACTTTTAACTTAACCCAGAAGGGTCAGGTCAGATGTATTTTCCCGGTTAAGGGTTTTAAGTCCACAACGTTTAAAGATACAGAGCCCCATGTGGGTCGTCTGTTGTCAGATTCATTTACCATCCGTCTTCTTTCTCCATGTGAGGAAAATGTCCACCAGGGACTGGTACAGAGAGGAGTAGTGGTGACCCGTTGATGCATAAGACACGGGAGAAGTTACATACAGCTTATGTATCGAAGATGGGTAATTGTATTCATGAGTAGTGAATTTCCACCAGGGACTGGGACAGAGAGAGCAGTAGTAGTGAACCGTGAATGCATGGAACACAGTCGTTATGTGCAGCTTACGCAACGAAGATGAGCATTTGAATTCATGGGTAGTGAATTGAACTGCGAGAATGTTTCAGCTGGAGCTAGCCAGCCGTAGGTGACAGTGTTTTGGCCGGTCATATATGTTGTTTGTGTTACTGACGTTGCGTAGATGTGTCGCGAAATCTCGTGTTTAGGAAAGTCGCATTTTACAAACACATTGCTTTTTTTTTGAGGAAACTTGTCAGGATAACGGAGTAATGGATTAAAGTCATCGGTCATAGCAACTGTAGTCGATGCTCAGTTGTCACTCGGGAGAATGGTTTTAAAGACATTTTGATGTAGAATATTGCATTGGTTCAATCCTTTATATGTTGGATAAAGAAGTATTATGGCCTTTTGCCCTGATGGGTACATATATATATATATATATATATATACCCAGGAGGTCAAGAGAAAGGTGCAAGAGGTGATAAAGAGGGCAAATGAGAGTTGGGGTGAGAGAGTATCATTAAATTTTAGGGAGGATAAAAAGATATTCTGGAAGGAGGTAAATAAGGTGCGTGAGACGGGGGAGCGAATGGGAACTTCAGTGAAGGGCGCTAATGGGGAGGTGATAACAAGTAGTGGTGATGTGAGAAGGAGATGGAGTGAGTATTTTGAATGTTTGTTGAATGTGTTTGATGATAGAGTGGCAGATATAGGGTGTCTTGGTCGAGGTGGTGTGCAAAGTGAGAGGGTTGGGGAAAATGATTTGGTAAACAGAGAAGAGGTAGTAAAAGCTTTGCAGAAGATGAAAGCTGGCAAGGCAGCAGGTTTGGATGGTATTGCAGTGGAATTTATTAAAAAAGGGGGTGACTGTATTGTTGACTGGTTGGTAAGGTTATTTAATGTATGTATGACTCATGGTGAGGTGCCTGAGGATTGGCGGAATGCGTGCATAGTGCCATTGTACAAAGGCAAAGGGGATAAGAGTGAGTGCTCAAATTACAGAGGTATAAGTTTGTTGAGTATTCCTGGTAAATTATATGGGAGGGTATTGATTGAGAGGGTGAAGGCATGTACAGAGCATGAGATTGGGGAAGAGCAGTGTGGTTTCAGAAGTGGTAGAGGATGTGTGGATCAGGTGTTTGCTTTGAAGAATGTATGTGAGAAATACTTAGAAAAGCAAATGGATGTGTATGTAGCATTTATGGATCTGGAGAAGGCATATGATAGAGTTGATAGAGATGCTCTGTGGAAGGTATTAAGAATATATGGTGTGGGTGGTAAGTTGTTGGAAGCAGTGAAAAGTTTTTATCGAGGATGTAAGGCATGTGTACGTGTAGGAAGAGAGGAAAGTGATTGGTTCTCAGTGAATGTAGGTTTGCGGCAGGGGTGTGTGATGTCTCCATGGTTGTTTAATTTGTTTATGGATGGGGTTGTTAGGGAGGTGAATGCAAGAGTTTTGGAAAGAGGGGCAAGAATGAAGTCTGTTGTGGATGAGAGAGCTTGGGAAGTGAGTCAGTTGTTGTTCGCTGATGATACAGCGCTGGTGGCTGATTCATGTGAGAAACTGCAGAAGCTGGTGACTGAGTTTGGTAAAGTGTGTGAAAGAAGAAAGTTAAGAGTAAATGTAAATAAGAGCAAGGTTATTAGGTACAGTAGGGTTGAGGGTCAAGTCAATTGGGAGGTAAGTTTGAATGGAGAAAAAGTGGAGGAAGTAAAGTGTTTTAGATATCTGGGAGTGGATCTGGCAGCGGATGGAACCATGGAAGCGGAAGTGAATCATGGGGTGGGGGAGGGGGCGAAAATCCTGGGAGCGTTGAAGAATGTTTGGAAGTCGAGAACATTTATCTCGGAAAGCAAAAATGGGTATGTTTGAAGGAATAGTGGTTCCAAAAATGTTGTATGGTTGCGAGGCGTGGGCTATGGATAGAGTTGTGCGGAGGAGGGTGGATGTGCTGGAAATGAGATGTTTGAGGACAATGTGTGGTGTGAGGTGGTTTGATCGAGTAAGTATTGTAAGGGTAAGAGAGATGTGTGGAAATAAAAAGAGCGTGGTTGAGAGAGCAGAAGAGGGTGTTTTGAAATGGTTTGGGCACATGGAGAGAATGAGTGAGGAAAGATTGACCAAGAGGATATATGTGTCGGAGGTGGAGGGAACGAGGAGAAGTGGGAGACCAAATTGGAGGTGGAAAGATGAAGTGAAAAAGATTTTGTGTGATCGGGGTCTGAACATGCAGGAGGGTGAAAGGCAAGGAATAGAGTGAATTGGATCGACGTGGTATGCCGGGGTTGACGTGCTGTCAGTGGATTGAATCAGGGCATGTGAAGCGTCTGGGGTAAACCATGGAAAGCTGTGTAGGTATGTATATTTGCGTGTGTGGACGTGTATGTATATACATGTGTATGGGGGTGGGTTGGGCCATTTCTTTCGTCTGTTTCCTTGCGCTACCTCGCAAACGCGAGAGACAGCGACAAAGCAAAACAAAAAGAAAATTTATATATATATATATATATATATATATATATTATTTATTATACTTTCTCTCTGTCTCCCGCGTTAGCGAGATAGCGCAAGGAAACAGACGTAAGAAGGGCCCAACCCACCCACATACATACACATGTATATACATACACTTATACACACGCACATATACATACCTATACATTTCATCGTATACATATATATACATACACAGACATATACATATATGCACATGTACATGACTCATACTTACTGCCTTTTATTCATTCCCGTCGCCACCCCGCCACACAAGAAATGACAACCCCCTCCCCCCGCACGCGCGCGTGTTATCGCTAGGAAAAGACAACAAAGGCCACATTTGTTCACACTCAGTCTCTAGCTGTCATGTATAATGCACCGAAACCACAGCTCTCTTTCCACATCCAGGCCCCACAAAACTTTCCATGGTTTACCCCAGATGCTTCACATTCCTTGGTTCAATCCATTGACAGCACGTCGACCCCGGTATACCACATCGTTCCAATTCACTCTGTTCCTTGCACGCCTTTCACCCTCCTGCATGTTCAGGCCCCGATCACTCAAAATCTTTTTCACTCCATCCTTCCACCTCCATTTTGGTCTCCCACTTCTCGCTTCCTCCACCTCTGACACATATATCCTCTTTGTCAATCTTTCCTCACTCATTCTCTCCATGTGACCAATCCATTTCAGTACACCCTCTTCTGCTCTCTCAGCCACACACTTTTTATTACCACACATCTCTCTTACCCTTTCATTACTTACTCGATCAAACCACCTCACACCACATATTGTTCTCAAACATCTCATTTCCAACACATCCACCCTCCTCCGCTCTACCTATCTATAGCCCACGCCTCGCGACCATATAACATTGTTGAAACCATTATTCCTTCAAATATACCCATTTTTGCTTTCCGAGATAATGTTCTCGCCTCCCACGCATTTTTCAACGCTCCCAGAACTTTCGCCCCCTCCCCCACCCTGTGACTCACTTCCGCCTCCACTTCCAGTATCCGCTGCCAAATCCACTCCCAGATATCAAAAACACTTCACTTCCTCCACTTTTTCTCCATTCAAACTTACTTCCCAATTGACTTGCCTCTCAACCCTACTGTACCTAATAACCTTGCTCTTATTCACATTTACTCTCAACTTTCTTCTTTCACACACTTTACCAAACTCAGTCACCAACTTGCAGTTTCTCACTTTCCCCTCTCTCCAAAACTCTTGCATTCACTCTAACAACCCCATCCATAAACAAATTAAACAATCATGGAGACATCACGCACCCCTGCCGCAAATCGACATTCACTGAGAACGAGTCAGTTTCCTCTCTTCCTACTCGTACACATGCCTTACATCCTCGATAAAAACTTTTCACTGCTTCCAGCAATTTGCCTCCCACACCATATACTCTTAATACCTTCCACAGAGCATCTCTATCAACCCTATCATATGCTTTTTCAGATCCATAAATGCTACATACAAATCCATCCGTTTTTCTAAGTATTTCTCGCATACATTCTTCAAAGCAAACACCTGATCTACACATCCTCTACCACGCCTGAAACCACACTGCTCTTCCCCAGTCTGATGTTCTGTACATGCCTTCACCCTCTCAATCAATACCCTCCCACATAATTTCCCAGGAATACTCAACAACCTTATACCTCTGTAATTTGAACACTCACTTTATCCCCTTTGCCTTTGCACAATGGCACTATACACGCATTCCGCCAACCCTCAGGCACTTCACCATGAGCCATACATACATTGAATATCCTTAACAACCAGTCAACAATACAGTCAACCTCTTTTTTTAATATATTCCACTGCAATACCATCTAAACCCACCGCCTTGCCGGCTTTCATCTTCCGCAAAGCTTTCACTACCTCTTCTCTGTTTACCAAATCGCTCTCCCTGACCCTCTCACTTCGTACACCACCTCGACCAAAACTCCCTATATCTCCCACTCTGTCATCTAACACATTCAGTAAATCTTCAAAATACTCACTCCATCTCTTCGCATCACCACTACTAGTTATTACCTCTCCATTTGCCCCCTTCACCGACGTTCCCGATTGTTCTGTTGTCTTACGCACTTTATTTATAATGACTTTTAACGCTGTAGAATTCATCCGTGTGGAATGAAATGATAGATCCGTATAAAGTAACTGTGTCGCTGAGATCAATTGTGCTTGAAACTTTTGACCCTCTTCGATATATGGGTTTATTTCTCGTGTACATCGATATTTTTGGTGTTTGATATTATTTTAGATTTATTTTTCGATTTTAGCTGTGAACCGACGTGTATGCTTCTGCTCTGTAGCTAGATCCCCTTAGCAATATAGCACCAGGTGGCTTGTACATAAACCTGTCGATATATCGAGTGAACTCCGTTGATAGATCAATATTGGCTTTTTTTCAATGATGTCGAAAATATTTTTAGGAAGTCGTGTAAGTTTTCACACTAGATTTGAGCCATTTAACCTCGGTTATGCGAGTTGATGGGAGGTATTGCGTCAGTCAGGTGTGAACCAGGGACGTGGGGGAGGCATTGCATCAGTCAGGTGTGAGCCTGGGACGTAGGGGAAGTATTGCATCAGTCAGGTGTAAGACTGGGACCTGGGGGAGGCATTGTATCAGTCAGGTGTGAGCCTGGGACGTGGGGGAGGTATTACTTTAGTCATGTGTGAACCAGGGACGTGTGGGAGGTATTGCATCAGTCAGGTGTGAACCATGCTAGAGACGTGGGTGAGGTATTGCATGAGTCAGGTGTTAGCCATGCTAGGGACGTGTGGGAGGTATTGCATGAGTCAGGTGTGAGCCATGCTAGGGACGTGGCTCTCGTGACACAGTAAGTTGTTGATGCTCTTCTGTTTGTGTTCATACGGTACACGGAACGACGTCCATCTTGACACGGTTGGCTGGCTGGCTGGAGAGGTTCGGGCGACTGTTACCTTAGAGTTGGTGTTTCGGGTAACCTGTGATCATGCGTGCACGTATATATGAGTCACGTTCACCTGCTGTCATCTGGCTTGAGGCTTTTGTGCCTCTCCCATCTGCACCACTCGAAGAACTTGAGGTAATTATGATCTAATTCGGCCTTGGACTGGTCGTCTGCAGACGAGACGTTCACATTCGTCTGCATTCCTCGGGTGCATTGAAGCCTCACGTGAGCTGCCACCCCCGGCGCTGTCATCGGACGTGCGGGTATCACATGCAGCTGGTGCCTGTGGCTCCTCTCAAGGTAAACCACTCGCTAGAACTTTAAGCCGACGCTCCCTGCTTGGCTTTGGCCCATCGCTCCTTTGACTGAGCCATGTCCACCTTTAGGCATGGGAACCTGACCCAGCTACTGCTTGGTGTGTGATGGTCCCCAACCACTTCCTTGGGGAGTCCCTGAGTTGCGTCTTGGGTCCCGCTCGGTTTATTCCTAGTTTCCCTCGATGTTGGGAAGACCCTGTGGCTGTTGGAGTGATAGACTGTAGTATTGTGAACGTGGTTGTGGGTACACTAGGGAGTCGGCTGGCTTCGTTTTGATGTGAGAATTGTGCGGATTAGTGACCACAATGGCTTTGACTTGTGTATTGTCGCTGCGCGAGTAGAGTAGTGAGGGAGAGATAGTGAAGGGTGGGTTGGGGTGGGGGACGTTAGTCATGGGAAGGGGGAGGGATCATGGTGGTATGTTGAGGCCAGCATCACACTGATCGACAGGGCCGTCATTGGTGCTGCTGCTTGATGGGGTTTAATGTCCATTAATGTCTTGACAGCTTCCTTGTTAGGCCAGGGGGGAGGGCTGTCATCAGCGGAAACTGCAAGTTCTTGCCTTAAAATAGGCACAGGGGTGGTTGTGTCGGTGTGGATGTAGTGTTGGCCGTGGATGGTGGCAAGGAGTTTTCCACTGAGGCTGCTCGTGCTCTGCCAACAACGATAACGCTAGGGAAATTCAGCACTACAGAATTTTCACGCATCTAAGACTTCACTGATTCCATGTTACGATGTTTTAGATGTTGCAGTAGCGAACGCATTATTATTATTATTATTATTATTATTATTATTATTCGTGTGGGAGGCAGGGGATCATAGATTAAAGGTGTAAATGACCTGAAGTGGAAATTTTTACATCCAGTTAGTAGGAGGGACACTGGGCTCCACCTGCTCCGCCTCATGTGTCGATAGTACGAGTGTATGAGGGACGCGGGGGGCACTACACTACTTCACTTTATATGTCGGGTGTAGGGGTGTATGAGGGACACGGGGCGGTACACTACTGCACCTCATGTGTCGGTTATACGGGTGTATGAGGGACACGGAGGGCACTGCACTGTTGTGCCTCATGTGTCGTGTGTAGGGGTGTATGATAGACAGCGGCCCACAGTTGTTGACCAGCACTTTGTATACCTTTCTCAGTAGCTCAAGATACATGTCAAACACTTTTTAGAGTTCACTATCCAGCCATTTAGATTCCTACCCAGAATCTTTGATACACTGCCCAACACCCTTGATTATCTCCCAGCACCCTTGATACACGTGCAGCACCTCATGTTTATCCTTCGGCGCGCCGAACGTTTGAGATAAGCCACTTGGTATCTTGTTGTACATCCCTGGCTGGTGGGGGTGAAGACCCCTGAAGACTCCGCGAGGTATTCGCCCAACACATTATGTTCTCAGCCGAGCACCTCGAGTATGTTTGACATCTCTGGTATGGCACACAGCACCTTTGCTGGTAGTGGGTGCTACTGATATGGTACACCGCACCTCTAGTGGTAGTGGATACCTCAGGTATGGTACAGAGCACCTTTAACTGCTAGTGGACATCTCAGGTATGGTACACAGCGCCTTAGTTGCTATTGGGTATCTCAAGTATGTCGTATGATACCGTAGCTTCTCGGATCAGTATTGTGGAGACGCTCCCTGATGCTTCTGCTGTGTTACTGAACACAGATACACTTAAGAGAACACTTTAGATGGCCTGTCAAACCTCATTAACTACCCAGCGTCTTATACTGGCCACCCAACACCCCAGATTTATTGCTCAGCCTTAGGAATATGACACTAGAGATATGAGAATCATACTTAGATGTAATACGAGATACGTCACCAAACACCTTAGATAGCCTCTCTCTCCACATCTGATTTGGCTGCCATGGGTCACATGGTGTAGCCGATGTGTGCTTGCTTGCAGGCTGCCTCGGACCCATCTATCGTGCAGCACCCAGCAGACCACTGCGTACCAGATACTCTGTGAGGAGCGTTGCCTGTCTGTTGTCTCCCCCATGTTCTGCTAGACTGGGCAGCTGTACTTCTTTTCAGCTTCCACGGTCAATCCGTCTGCCCTTAAGAATTATTTTTCCTTACCCATCCTTGATGTGAGTACCACTCTCACATGAACACACACACACACACACTGTATGACCTTTTGATTTCACCCGGTACAAGTGTCCGACTTTATGAGCTTTGGGGAAGTTTGATATATATATATATATATATATATATATATATATATATATATATATATATATATATATATATATATATATATAGAGCGGGCATAGTGGCCGGCTGTGATATTGGCCAGCCATTGTTATGGAGAAGTGGGTCAAATATCTTTTGTGTGAGGATGTGTTGGGGAACTAGTCCAGTCAGTGCAAGAGGGTTACTGTGGTTGGTTGAGGCCATCTAAGACATGTTGTGTGAGGTCATTGTATAGCATGCTGGTGGAGCGGTTGGGTCTTGAGCCATATTGTAAGAGTGAGATGATTCGTTTATGGTGTGGATTCGTTTTTCTGAGGCTTTGGATGCTGAGGATGTTAGTGAGATGGAGCGGTAGGTGGAGGGGGAGTTGGGTGGTTTAGAGGGTTTTGGGATAGGTGTCATGTCCGCGAGTTCCACACCTAAACTGCTCGCATTGATGTAGTTGAAGCGTTCGTTGCCAAGGTTAAAAACCCACACCAGATCATCACAGTAGTCTGTTGACCACCAGATGCAAAGCCTTGAGAATTTACAGAACAAATAAACTCATGTCTTGACCTCTTCGGAAACCCAGTCCCAAGTAGACGTGACTTAGATTTCAACTTATCACACATTGAATGGATACAGACAAGACAGAACATCGTAACTGAAATAACCTCACACTGGAAGTAGCTTTGGTGAACAACGGTAGAAATGTTACTCACACTGTGTGAAAAGTTCTCCCTCGCCCAACAAACAACAAAACCCACCGGAGGAAATAACACACTAGAGTTAATCTTTACAGATAATGTGGACCTAATATGTGATATTACTCCATAACAACCTAAATGACGTAAAGACAAGCCTGGATGCTAAACCTTCTAGAGAGAACACAACACTGAAGGTGTTTTCTGTCATTGTATTATTTATAGTAAACAGATAAAATGGGAAGATGTAATCAATGTGTGCGACACAGTGGGAAGCCCTGCTGAGTACGAAAACAAAGGAGGAATGCCTAGATTACTTGAACTCTTGGTTAGAACGAGTAGGACGAGCACTTTACGGGAGGCGACCAAGGATTATAGACTTTTTAAAGAAGTCAACAGCTCGCTCAGCAAGGGAAAGAAAATGATTTAAGTGAATGATCGGACATGGACCATAAACTAAGTTTGTACCATGAAACACAAGAAAAAGAATAAGAAAAAGCCTTTAATGAAATAGATGCTCTTAGATACATTTTCTCTTATGCAAACCGCAAATTTACGACTACACAAACTCCATTGGCCCTTTTAAATCAGGAGGTATTATTACGAAGGAGTTCCTGGACGTGAGTTATATTCTGAACAAAGGAATATGAATCGATATTCAGTGAGCCAAAAACCACATTGACTTTGAATGACCTAACAGCGATCCCCCCCCCAAGTGAACATATAGTAGATATTGCCACTACGACTCAAGATCTGAAGAGGGCTACTGAGAGCATGCCCGTGGACTCGGCCCCAGGCCGGGGACTCGTGACACTGTCTTTATAAAGAAATGCAGAACACCTCGAGCATGTGACGGGAGCTTGATATGAGCTTATGGGTGGGTAGGGGTGTAACGAAGGACGAAAGTGTGGCGTTACAGGCAGTAGGAGTCGTGCTGTGAAGGCTACAGGTGATGGAAGGGTTGTTGAGGGCGGCACCGTGAGGCTCGGGAAGCATTATTGAGGGTCACAATGACGCCAGGTTGGAGGTGGTGTCGGGGGTAAGTGTGGTGTGAATGATTGGAGCCTCAGTGGCGGGATATAAGACTTGGGTAAGGCTCAGGAAAAGGCTGATGAGGGTGGCACGTGGCGCCTGGGGTGATGCAAGTCCTGGTCGTCATGAGGCTACCAGACCGTGCGACACGTCCGTTACCCAGAATTATGAGACCACTTAGTGAGGTTTGGTTTATGTACATGACGGCAGTGCATTAGGTTATGTCACCTTTAACTACCGCTGAGGCAACCGTCGTGTGTTGCATAGTGCTGCAGTCGCGTGATGGTCGCCTCATTAAGTGTGTTTAGTTAACTGAAGGTTAAGTAGCCTCCCTGAGATATGTTAATATGAGGCAATTTCCTGCAGGACCATCTGTACATACTTTGGTACTGACATATTTCCTGCCTCACACCAGTAGTCTCTGTCCTCCCTCCCACCCTCTGCTTCCCCACTCCACCCTGGCCATGCCCCTCGCACCCTACTTATCCTAAGCCTTTTCTTTTATTTTCGTCTGTCACATGATATTTTCTTCTACAGATTTTTAAGTTTTCCGTAGTGTATGTAATGACCCTACCCATCATAGCCATGTTGCCAGGGTTGATTTTTACTATGTACTTCAAAGCGCGGTGGTGGGTATTGGCGGGGATGTTCCCACCACCTCAAGCAACCTTACCATTTTATGACTGCTTATTAATGCCGTATTTGTTTTCTCACAGGTAAGTCAGTGTTTGGAGAGGCGGGTGCCGCTGGTGGCCAACGCAGCGTCAATTGGTGAGTGTTAAGTGTCCAAAACTGTTTGAACTTACCTTGCGAATTGTTGTGTCCCTCGGGCGTATGAAACTCTTACTGTGAATGTGTTTAATCTTCAGCATCACAGTGTGACTTGTGTACAACGGCACAACCCTCGGGCACGATTGTATGAACCTTGAGCACGATGGTATGTGCCTTGAGTATTATGGCTTGCCCTTTGACGTGACCCCTAAGGGATGTACTAATTTGCATAAGAACATAAGTTATGTAGTGTTGCAACATAAGTTATGTAGTGTTGCAGCGTACGTTCTTATATAGATACATGGAAGCACACGTACGCGTACATTACACCTGTCCTTTGGTGTACGTATTGACGCCATTAAACAGATGTTACACAGACTTCAAAATCTCCTTCAGACATGACCACCAATACACACTTGTATATCACACATACATATAGTATACATAGGGACGCACCAGTGCACATGCGCGTAAGCAGACGTGCTTGAAAGCGTGCTCTAACTTGCATATGCTCGGCAAAACACACACACAGTGTTGGAGAGGACTGAGGGATGTAATTGGGCACTTGCGTAGATGAGAAGGAAGGTAAGGATTTTCTTTTTTTAATAGTAAATTTGGCATTTGGATTGTGTTTAGGAAGAACGTTTTGTGTGTGTAAGGAATGAGCGTTTTGTAAATACGGGTAAAACAGTTTCTCTCTCTCTCTCTCTCTCTCTCTCTCTCTCTCTCTCTCTCTCTCTCTCTCTCTCTCTCTCTCTCTCTCTCTCTCTCTCTCTCTCTCTCTCTCTCATGGTATGAGTTATTCAAGGTGAGGTGCCTTAGGATTGGTGAAATGCCTGTGTAGTCATTATATTAAGGCAAAGGGGATGAAAGTGTATGTTCGAATTACGGAGAAATAAGTGTGTTAAATGCCAGGTATGTTCTATGGGAGGGTGGTGGTAAGCTCGGTGCTTAGAACATCAGGTTTGGGAGGAATAGTGTGGCTTCAGGAGCGGTACAGGATGTATGGGTCAGGCGATTGCATTGAAAAATGTGTGAGAAATATTTTAAGGAAGAGAATAATTTTTGTGGCATTTTTGGATAGGAAGAAAGCCTACGGTAGGGCTGATAGATTTCCTTTGTGGACGATGTCATGAATATGATGTGGTTTTGGATGAAAGTTATAAGAACTAGTTAGGAAAATCTTTGATTTCATGTGTTTAAGTTGGATGAGACGAGGGTGCGTGGCGCCAGATGAAAGTGGATCTGCAGCAAGGGTTGTGATGTCACCGTGGCTCTTTAGTCTGTTTATGGATGGGGTGGTGAGGAGGTAATGTTAGGGTCTTAGAGAGAGGGTGAGGTTTGTAGTCTGTAGGGACGGGGAGAGTGGGGGGTTTAGGAGATGAGTCTGTTAGTGTTTGCTTATGACACGGCACTGGTGGGAGACTTGTGAGAAACTGCAGATGCTGGTGTCTGGGTTAAGGAGAGTGTGTGAAAGGGGAAAGTTGAGAATTAATGTAATTAGAAGTAAGGCTATAAACTTTAACAGGTGGGGGGGGGGAGGGGCAGGTTTGTTGGAGTGTGAATCTAAATGGAGAAAACTTAAAGTGATATAATGAGTGTTATACATACCTGGGAATAGACATGATAGGAAGAAGGTAGCCTTGGGATGGATGAAAGTGTGTGGAAAGACAGATCAGCGTCTGTGAGGGCTTAGATGAGTATGTTTGATTATATAGTAGTCCCGACAGTGTTAAAGAAGTATGGAAGAGTGGGGGTGTGTTGGAAATGACATGCTGTGGTGCGAGGAAGGTTGACCAAGGAGGAAATGATAGAGTAAGAGAAATGTGGAAGTAAGAAGAATAAGATGTTTGGGAGAGCTGAAGAGGGTGTGCTGAATTAGTTTCGACATACGAAGAGGAGTGAGGAATGGAGGAATAAGAGCGAACACGTGTCTGAAAGTGGAGAAGGAGACGAGGAAGAACGAGGAGACCTAATTGGAGGTGGGAGGATGGAATGAAATTTGGTGTGTGTGTGTGACTGAGGCCTGAACATGCAGGAGGGTGTGATTCAGGCACGGCATAGAGCGAATTGGAGTTATGTGGTACACAGAGGCCACGTACTGTCAACGGGCTGCACCGTGGCATGTGTTTGCAATGTCTTTGGTTTTGGTGTATTTGCTTTACAAATAAATATTGGCTGTAAAGGTGTTTTTGGGGAATCCTTCGAGACATCCCTCGCGTGCTCAGAAATGTTTGATCAACTGTTGCAGTTGTGAAGGTAAACGCAAATCCAATTACCAAAATTGCATTGACGTAAGAAGGGAAGGTAGAGCATCCCAGTGTTCAAAATATCCAAGATTATATTGTATTAGTCACTCAGACCATAACAGTGTAGGCTCTTGTGTCCGGGACGTGTTGGTGTCAACAGTAATCTAGTAGTAGATGCTGAGGCTCAAGCAGCTGTATCTAGAAATCTACACACGAAAGTTATACCTCTCAGTGAATTTATAAGGGGAATAGATAATTGTGTTCGATTTAAGTGGCGAACCACATGGGTTTGGGAAGTCCAAAAGAATAACAAAGTACGGAGGATGAAGAGGGGTGTGAAGTATGGCGCTCAAAAGAAATTTTGAGAGTTCTTTGTGGACTGAGGATTGGTTATACTATGTTGACCCATGATAACATATTGGAGAAGAGACCTTCCCCCAGTAGGTGACACCTACAGGTGTAATATTGCCGTACAACTTAGACAAAATAGGTTGCGAAAGTCAGATGTGAATTTACGTGGTGACAGTGAAAGGAATAAAAGTAACTTAGAATTTTTAGATGATGTCAAAGTAAATAGACTAATGAATTTAAGAAAACCGAAATGTATTTTTTATATGAATAATGCTAAGTTTGCGGATATCTTTGAAAGGAAACAAATATATGTTTTTATATCATAAAAAGCCCTTAAAAAAGCTCTAGGATTCCAGTAGTGTACAAATTCCACATAATCGTATATATTCCTGGTCTGTCGCAGATGTGCTATCTTTAAACTTTTCAGATCTTTTTTTATGATAGATATTTAGTAGAAAGATAGATCCATTATCCGACGCTGAAGTTACCTGTGTGGACACGGGTAAGAGCGTGTTGATTTACCACATCTTAGGCTTAGATTCAGAGTCAGTGAAGTGGAAATCACACTCTCTGCTTATCTAAGTGTTGATGTGAACCACAAGTCATTGACTAGAGTAACTGCAGGCTTCTCATCCTTTACGCTTTCAGTCCATTTGACTCGTACGTTATAGAATTTGTATATGCACTTAACTAGATGGTCAAATATTTTACTCTTGTCAGTGTCGAGATAATAAACAGCTTTTTGGACGGGATTTGGCGACTGCATGTCGTGATTGTGCTAAAAGGAGAAGGGAGAACACTTCACGTCTCTGTCTTGAAATCGTCTCAGTCGGAGATCCATCACGTACCAGACCCCTCTGCTCTAGATGTTGTCTGTAACAGCCCCAGGGATACCAGGTCGTTGTTTGACTTCAAAGTTGGCTGCAAGAAATGTATTTTTACCCTTACAAAAGCATTCTTATATTGTATCATTGTTTAGATCAGTGTGCCATCTTTTTGTGCCATCTTTTTCTTTAATATGGATCATGTCCTCATATATAATTGCCATGTACACTTGCCTTTGTCAGTTTTTACCATTTTACCCTTTTCCTCGGTTTCATACTGATGTTGTCTTGTCTGTGGATCAGGCATAAATGGATGTAAAACTAGAGTAACCAGGAGTATCCTTAATGACTGTTGATAACATAGTTTTAGAAGGACATTCTAGAAAATAGTAAATTGTTATACTGACCGAAAAGCTTATACCTATAACTTTAGATTTTATTGATTACTTCCCTGTAGTCAAACGAGATAGATAAGTCATATGAGTACATTGATCAGAGGCTTGGCAATTTTGCAAGTAATGAACCAAACTATTTTGTTGATATTCTTATTAGCAGGCACAGTATTTGTACTGGGGATGACGACAGTGGCTGGGTGCTGTTAGGGGGAGGCTAAGATGCCAAGAGGCATTTAGGGATGACGAAAGGATATGATGGGTATTTACAGATATCCAGAAGTATTGTTGGGAAATTATGTGTGGCGAGGGGCTCTAGAGGGGATTAAGGGATTACAAGAGATTCTGGTAGGTCTGTCCGAAAGGCGCTTGCCTCTTTGGACACAGGCAAGGCTTATGGTCCTGATGGCATTCAACCCGTTTACTGATAGAGTGTGCCTTTAAACTTGCTCCTGTGCTTGCTCGTCTGTTTCGTTTGTGTTTAAAAGCCATAACTCTCCCTTCTCCTTGTTTGCATCGCTGAGAATTCTGACTGTTCTAACCCCTTTAATTATCGTCCTGTTGTTTTGACGTCTTCCATTTCCAAAGTCTTTGAATCCCTTTTCAACTTCCATATCCTCGGACATCTAGAATCTCGTAGATCACTGGTATTGCTTCTTTAAGGCGAGAGCCACTGGTGATATTCTTTCCAACCTTCTGCGTAATGTTTGGTCAGAATCTATGAAAGATTTTAGGGAGTTCTATGTAGTTATTGATATACCCAAACTTTTTTTCAAGGTATAACATCAGGACCTGATGTCTAAGCTCCCCTCTTTTGGCTTCTCTCCCTCACTTTGCTTCTTCATATCTAGCTTCCTCTCTGGCCGATCTGTTTCCATGGATGTTAAATGGATCAGCCTGTACCCTTTTCTCCAACAACAGATGTGTCCCTCAAGGTTCTGTCCTATCTCCACCTTTTCTCCTTTTTATCAACGATTCCCTTTCTTCCTGCACTCATATACTGATGACTCCACACAGTATTACTCCACTTCCTTCATTTTTGCTTCGTCATCTCTCACCGTGTCTGCATCTCAGACTTGGACAGGATGTCTCAGTGGGATGAAAAGAATCTGGTCAAATTTAATGCCTCCAAGACTCAGTTTCTGCCATCTCTCTATCGAAAATTCCTCATCTTTCCTCTCTCCTTTTACAGTTGTGTAATTCTATTTCTTTATTCGGTGAACATACTTGGTATAACAGTAGCATTCACTCTTCCTTATAAATCCCACATTACGGAACTAGCTAAGTAATGCCTCATTTCTTCCGAACAGTTGCTCCATTTATGCAATGGACTGATTTGTCTTTGTATGGATTATTGCTCTGACGTCTTGGGTGGTTTTAGATCTGCCTGTATCTTTACTTTAGAGTCAAGTCGAAGGTGGTCCGACCTATAAGCTCTCCCAAGCTAACTTCTAAACATGACCTGCTTGTCTTACGCCGCTATGTTGGTTCACCTTTCTCACATATAGGTATTACTTAGGCATTTGCTCCAGAGAGCTGGCTACTTGATTGCCCCCACCATTAGTTAGATCGCGCAATACTCGGCAAGCTGCTGCGTCACATGTTCACTGTGTGGCTGTTGGCAACTCAAGGGTGGGCCGTTTTGATAATTGTTTCTTTCCCAACATCTCGAGGTTTGGAACTCTCTACCCTCTCATGTCTTTCCCAAGAACTATGTCCTGGCACATTTTGAAACAGGTTTTTCACTTCCTCCAAAATTCGTAAATTCTTTCTCTTGTCTCTCTTTTTTTCCTTTTACTTTCTGTATTTTAATGAAGTCCCGCCCTTGACGTGGACTTTTTTTTTCCGTGATTGGAGCCCCTAACGTAAAAAGAAATGAAGAAGAGAGGCTGTTATGACGAAGAGTCGTTGTAGGTATATAAGCACGAAGAGAGGCTTTAGATAGTACCCAGGGACAGGAGAGGACGGGGATGTGTAACGGTCACGAGGGAGAGGGAGATTAAAGTGAGTAGGTTACTAAGGGGTAAGGGTCTTATCGACAGGAGGAGCGTAAGGGTACTCTGCATGATATCCTGGCTGATAGTTGGTCAAGAGTATGTTATTGTCTCCCTGTAGTTTGCAGGTGACGGGGGCAGCACGTTCTAGAATGTTATACTACCTTACTCGAAGATGAAGAGGGTGTCTGGTTGTGTTGCGAAGGATAAAGAGGGTGTCTGGTTGTGTTGCGAAGGATGAAGAGGGTGTCTGGTTGTGTTGCGAAGGATGAAGAGGGTGTCTGGTTGTGTTGCGAAGGATGAAGAGGGTGTCTGGTTGTGTTGCGAAGGATGAAGAGGGTGTCTGGTTGTGTTGCGAAGGATGAAGAGGGTGTCTGGTTGTGTTGCGAAGCATGAAGAGGGTGTCTGGTTGTGTTGCGAAGGATGAAGAGGGTGTCTGGTTGTGTTGCGAAGGATTAAGAGCTTGTCTTCGTATGTGTTGTTAGGGATGGAAGAGGATGTTTGGGTATACATGAATGATGAAGGTATAAAGAACGATGTATTGAATTCAGCCATTTGTTTGAAAAGATTCCGTTTGGGAAATTACAGAACTGGAAGGTCATAATAGTAACTGGCTAATAAAACACAAAAAAAAAATCCTAATATCAGAGTGGGGCTGGATACTTCTACGCTTTGAATAAGCGCATGAGTGAGGTATATCTAAATAGTACAGGAAGTTTTACCGAGCAAATTCCATGGTTGATACATTATGTATTTAGTGGTGATTAGTTGAACATTAAGTGATAAAAAGTTACACATCGGTAGAATTGCAGTAATATTGTGTTTGGCATTCATTATGCATTTAATGCTGAACTCTTAAATGGTGAATATTTTCATGTTAATTGCTTTACGGTAATAAAGTAGTTGAAGTACACATAACAAAGGGGAAACTAAGCTATTTCCTTGATGAGCTTTGCACTTGTTAATGAATTGTTTTTTGACTTTCACAGGGGTAGGTATGGGACTATTATTGTGTATGGCTGCACGAACGCTAACTGGTAAAAAAAAAAGAAGTGTGTTCCCGCACGTCGGTCAGTGGAGACGGGCGGGAGGAGGTCCCGGTGACGTGGTGAGGACTGTGCTGGTGCTGGTATCTGTCAGGTCATGGTGTTTACACTGGGCGAATGCGCCTCTGACCCCTGACCCCCTACTGGAGAAGGTTGCTTACTGAGTGGCTGGTTCCCTGCTTCACTGGTGGGAGTGTGTCAGTGTCATTGTGTTCGTACTTGTTGACCGCAGCTGCTACACGGGGCCCCTCCGGAAATTGTCACAGAGTCACTAGTTCGCTGGTAAAGTTATATATATATATATATATATATATATATATATATATATATATATATATATATATATATATATATATATATATATATTCCTTTGAGTCCACGGGGAAATGAAACACAATAAGCTCCCAAGTGCATGTTCGAGCAATAATCACATCATCAGGGGAGATACAAGAGAGAGATATAAGTCACTTGATATACAACGAAGAAACGTAGCTAGAACGCCATTTGGAACACACACACACACATATATATATATATATATATATATATATATATATATATATATATATATATATATATAGATATATATATATCTTTCATAATTGAAGTCATAAGAAGTAGACAATCTCTTGTCCAGCTTGAGGGATGGGGTAGAGGGTTTGTTCGAGTCGACAGTTGACCTCTAGCGGGTCAAGAGCGCCACTAACACAGGTCCGAACACAGCGAGGGTTGGGGGAAGTTTGTGTTCCTGTGGCTGACGAAGGTGGATGACGAGGGTGTCTGGGTATGTGGTCTGGTGGATGGTGAAGGTGTCTGGGTTTGTGTTCTGGTGGCTGACAAGGGTGTCTGGCTGTGTGGTCTGATGGATGACGAGGGTGTCTGGGTATGTGGTCTGATGGATGACGAGGGTGTCTGGGTATGTGGTTTGATGGATGACGAGGGTGTCTGGGTATGTGGTCTGATGGATGACGAGGGTGTCTGGGTTTGTGGTCTGATGGCTGACGAGGGTGTCTGGGTATGTGGTCTGATGGATGACGAGGGTGTCTGGGTATGTGGTCTGATGGATGACGAGAGTGTCTGGTTGTGTGGTCTGATGGCTGACGAGGGTGTCTGGGTATGTGGTTTGGTGGATGACGAGGGTGTCTGGGTATGTGGTCTGGTGGATGACGAGGGTGTCTGGGTATGTGGTCAGATGGCTGACGAGGGTGTCTGGGTATGTGGTCTGATGGCTGACGAGGGTGTCTGGGTATGTGGTCAGATGGCTGACGAGGGTGTCTGGGTATGTGGTCTGATGGCTGACGAGGGTGTCTGGGTATGTGGTCTGATGGCTGACGAGGGTGTCTGGGTATGTGGTCTGATGGATGACGAGGGTGTCTGGGTATGTGGTCTGATGGATGACGAGGGTGTCTGGGTATGTGGTCAGATGGCTGACGAGAGTGTCTGGGTATGTGGTCTGATGGCTGACGAGGGTGTCTGGGTATGTGGTCAGATGGATGACGAGGGTGTCTGGGTATGTGGTCTGATGGCTGACGAGGGTGTCTCGGTATGTGGTCTGATGGCTGACGAGGGTGTCTGGGTATGTGGTCTGATGGATGACGAGGGTGTCTGGGTATGTGGTCTGATGGATGACGAGGGTGTCTGGGTATGTGGTCAGATGGATGACGAGGGTGTCTGGGTATGTGGTCTGATGGATGACGAGGGTGTCTGGGTATGTGGTCTGATGGCTGACGAGGGTGTCTGGGTATGTGGTCAGATGGCTGACGAGAGTGTCTGGGTATGTGGTCTGATGGCTGACGAGGGTGTCTGGGTATGTGGTCTGATGGATGACGAGGGTGTCTGGGTATGTGGTCTGGTGGATGACGAGGGTGTCTGGGTATGTCGTCTGGTGGATGACGATGGTGTCTGGGTATGTGGTCTGATGGATGACGAGGGTGTCTGGGTATGTGGTCTGGTGGCTGACGAGGGTGTCTGGGTATGTGGTCAGATGGCTGACGAGGGTGTCTGGGTTTGTGGTCTGATGGATGACGAGGGTGTCTGGGTATGTGGTCTGGTGGATGACGATGGTGTCTGGGTATGTGGTCTGGTGGATGACGAGGGTGTCTGGGTATGTGGTCTGGTGGATGACATGGGTGTCTGGGTATGTGGTCTGGTGGATGACTGTGTCTGGGTATGTGGTCTGGTGGATGACGAGGGTGTCTGGGTATGTGGTCTGATGGATGACGAGGGTGTCTGGGTATGTGGTCTGATGGATGACGAGGGTGTCTGGGTATGTGGTCTGGTGGATGACGAGGGTGTCTGGGTTTGTGGTTTGGTGGATGACGAGGGTGTCTGGGTATGTGGTCTGGTGGATGACGAGGGTGTCTGGGTATGTGGTCTGGTGGATGACGAAGGTGTCTGGGTATGTGGTCTGGTGGATGACGAGGGTGTCTGGGTATGTGGTCTGGTGGATGACGAGGGTGTCTGGGTATGTGGTCTGATGGATGACGAGGGTGTCTGGGTATGTGGTCTGATGGATGACGAGGGTGTCTGGGTATGTGGTCTGATGGATGACGAGGGTTTCTGGGTATGTGGTCTGATGGATGACGAGGGTGTCTGGGTATGTGGTCAGATGGATGACGAGGGTGTCTGGGTATGTGGTCTGATGGATGACGAGGGTGTCTGGGTATGTGGTCTGATGGATGACGAGGGTGTCTGGGTATGTGGTCTGGTGGATGATGAAGATGTCTGGTCATGAGTGCGGCAGGGAAGGAAGGGGGGGGGGGCGGAGGGGGAGGGAGATGGGGTGAGGGTCATCGAGAGTGTTATGGCATGTGTCATGGCGGTTGACCAGTTTGTCTTGGTAGGTGTTGTGTGTGTGGGGGTGGGGAAGGTGTTGTCCTGGGTGTGACGCCCCTGTTGTCGTACATGTTGGCCTGTCCTGTAGCAGGAGGTTAGGAAGGCGTCCTGTGCGTGGCAGTGTCCTGTAGGAACGTGGACACACCCGCCTGGGACTTGGGCTCCTCGTGATGTGTGGGGTGTGACCTGGACGCCCTCCCCCATGCTGTGTGTCTGTGTGTGTGTATGTGTGTGTGTCTGTGTGTGTGTGTGTGTGTGTGTGGACCGGGAGACGCCCTCAGACTTGCTTGTGCTGGGAAGCGCGCGAGCTGGAGAGACGCTGCTGGGGCGAGTCTCTCCACACTCACACTAGCAAGGTGTTGAGAGTATGTACCTCGGGGCGGTCAAATGTCGCATTGTCACTTGCTGCCACATATTATGCACTTGATTATATATATATATATATATATATATATATATATATATATATATATATATATATATATATATATATATATATATATATATACATATATTTATATAATTATTTTGTCTATTAATGATAGCAGTGTGTGTATGTGTGTGTGTTGTGTGGAGATGAGTGAAGGAGAGGGCGGAGCGGGAGACTAACACATGCCAGGGTTTACTGCAGGGCTAGTGCTACATCCCCCCCACACATGCTGCCTCCTGCCACACGGTCAACTTCTTAAAGTAATGATGGCTTATCAGGGGTACCCATGCCATATTACTGATCCTTCCCATGAATGAAACTTGATCACTTTATGTGCCAGCCTCTGATCTTGGGGTGGAATATTGAAGTACCATCCTTCTGGTGGTTAAGGTACGTACATCTGAGGGACCTGATCTTGGAGCAAGCCGCTGCTGAATTACCCTGTTGTAAGTGTATGAGGTTGCCAGCTACCTTCTTTGCGGCAGGTGCCGCTTCAGTACCTGGGTTTAGGGCAGGAGGCTAGTTAGGTCCCACCTTGTGGGCCAGCTGGCTGCCTGGTACCACACTGTGGGGCAAGAAGCTGCCAAAATTCCCTCATTGTGGGGCAGGAGGCTGCTTTGGTCCAACCTTGTGGGACAGGAGGCTGTTGTAGTCCCCCTTATTGGGCAAGAGGTTAACATGGTCTCACGTTATGGCCAGGAGGCTGACAGGGTCCTTCCCTAATGGTACAGGAGGCTGATGTGGTCCTTCCCTAATGGGACAGGAGGCGGACATGGTCCCTCCCTAATGGGACACAAGGCTGACATGGTCCTTCCTTAATGGGGTAGGAGGCTATCATGGTCCCTCCCTAATAGGACAAGAGGCTGACGTGGTCCCTCCCTAATGGGACAGGAGGCTGACATGGTCCCTCCCTAATGGGACAGGAGGCTGACGTGGTCCCTCCCTAATGGGACAGGAGGCTGACATTGTCCCTCCCTAATGGTACAGGAGGCTGACATGGTCCCGCCCTAATGGGACAGGAGGCTGACATGGTCCCTCCCCAATGGGACAGGAGGCTGTCGTGGTCTCTCCTTTGTGGGGCAGGATAATGATGAGATCCCATCATGTAATGTAGGAGGATGCTGAGGTCCTCCCATGAGGGAAAAGGGGATGTCAAGGCCTCCATGTGAAGTAGGACTCCATGGTTACCCTTCGTGGGAAGGTTGCCGCGGATGTCCCTCCAAGTAAGACAGGAGGCTGTCGAGTTTCCGTTTGAAGGGCAGGAGGTTGTCAAGGCCCCTCATGTGGGATAGGAGTATATTGTACCCTTACTTTGAGTAGGAGGTTGTCGACGTCCCTCCTTTGGGGCATATGTCCACTGAGGCCCCTTCATATGGCTGCCGAGGTCACCTCATGTGGGATTGAAGGCTGCCTAGGTCCTCTTATTTGGGCCAGCATGTTGCCCCCTTCATGTGGGGCAGGAGGCTACTGTAGTCACTCCATGTGGGGCAGGAGGCTGCTGAGTTCCCTCTCTGTGGAGCAGGAGGCTGGCCAGGTAACTCAAGGGCACGAAGCGGCCGAGGTACCTGCTTCTGGGGCAGGATGTAACCGAGTTTCTTGCTTCTTGAGCAGGGGTGGCCCAGGTACATGCCTTTAGGGCAGGAGACTGCTGAAGTACCTGCTTGTGGGGAGGGAGTCTGCAGAGGCACCCGCTTTTATGACGATAGATGCTCACCTGTAGGATTGAAGAGAGCCGTGGTGTTTGCTTGTAGGTTCAGGATGGTCCTGTAATACATGTTTATAGGACACACACGTGCTGAGATACCTTGTAGGCTACTGGAATACTGAGTTACTCACGGGGAGGGTACAGCGATGCTTGCTGTCAGGTTAGGTAAAGGAGTTAGGATTGATAAGGTTATATGTTAGTAGGGCAGGAGGGTACTGAGACACCTCTTTTTAAAGGCGCGATGTTATTCAAGTACCTCTTTTAGGGTGGGAGGATTCTAAGGTATCAGCTTTTGGGGTACCTTATCAGTAGCACAGGAAGGTCTGTGGTATCTGCTTAACGGGCGTAAAGGTGTTGGGGCTTGTAAAGCAGAATGATGGCAAGGAACTTGCTTGCAAGAGAGGAGGGTGTGAGGTGCTTGCTTTTAGGGCAGGAGTTTGCTGGGGTATCTACTTGATGGGCAGTATATACTTGCATATAGGGCAAGGTGCATGTTGAGGATTCGGCTTCTAGCGTAGGAGGTTGCTAAGGTAGGCGTTTGTAGCGGTGCCGGGGTAAGTGATTGTAAGGCAGTTGGGTGCGTATAGGGCAGGAGGATGCTGGGGTTGTTGCTTGTAGGAAGGGTGTTGGGTAGGTGCTTGTAGGGCAGAAGCGTGCTGGTGTAGGTGCTTGTAGGGCAGAAGGTTGCTGGAGTGGGTGCTTTTAGTGTATGGAAGTGCCGGGAAGGGTACTTGAAGGGCAGAAGAGTGCTGGTAAGTACTTTTAGGGCAGGTGTAAGGGTCAATGCTTGCAGGGCACGAGGGTGCTGGGGCTGGTGCTTTGTAGGGCAAGAAGGTGCTGGGATAGGTGCTTGTAAGGTAGGAGGGTGCTGTAGCAGATGCTTGTAGGGCAGGAGGGTGCTGGGGTAAGGTGCTTGTTGACCTTGCGGGTGGCTGTGTGCCGCTGCCCCTGGGAGGCCCCCATAAGGTCTTGGGTGTGCTGGGCGGACGCTCCCTGTCGGGTTATTTACCCCTGACAATCCAAGGTCAGGCCGCCACCCTCATCTCTCGGCGGGCCCCCGTCGCCTTGCCTGCCTGCCTGCCTGCCTGCCTGCTCCCGCATCGTTGCCTCATCCCCTTTGCTTGTTGCATGGCCGGTTGCTTTTCTTCGAAGCTTGGGCCACAGAGTCGTGCCTGTTTTAGATATTTTAATTTATTGATGAGAGACATTCTTTTCTTCGGCGTTTTGAATATTTTCCGACACTTGTCGTCGGGTATTTATATTTTCTGCTCTCCACACCCTCTATTTTGCTTGGACGTTGTAAGCTCAGTGGTTTAGTGTTGCAGGTGTGGAACATTGTGTTGGTGCCTGAGCGTTAAGTCCAGTAACCCATGACGTCAGTATGAGTTGCCAGATTCCGCCACTGTTATTGATGGGACTCGTGTCCTCAAATTGTTCGCTTGCGATCCTGTAAAAAAGAATTCTCCTACTTTATGCTGTGACCTCTGTGTCATGGGGTCTGTAGCAATGACCCATCTAGTCGTCGATATACAGTAGATCCAAGAACATAGATACACATATTCATTTAATTTTTTTTCTGCAGAATACTTTGCCAAATTTTTATATTACCATGAGATGCACTTAGAAATACTTTTTTTTTTTTTTATATATACATGTATACACTGAGACAAAGATGATGCCATGTAGTAAAGTGCAGCGGATCAACTCTGCTCTTTCTTTGCTGAGAACATAAACGGAGGATCATTTAATTGTGCACACATGAGGATCCCGGCCAAATACTGTTTCATGTGAAAATGTTTTGCACGTGTTTCCATGAATATTCATGCCATATTTTGTGAATGATATCCCGGGGCAAAGCTGCAGCTCATATTTTTTTTTTAATTTTTTAGTTTTTTATATATGAATGTCCGTCGTTCCTGAATTTGACCGTTGGCATATTTTTGCCGTTGGATTTTTCCTGCATAACTGCTCAGAGGTACTGGAAGGATAACAGAATTTATTGATCGTTGGTTTGTTTAAAATAGCGGGTGGATTTGTTCTGTTTTGTTTGGGAATCAGTAGAATGTTTCTCTCGTCCCAAAGTGAACGTTTATTATTGACGGTTGCATGTTTGCTCGCTTCTCCCAAAGCCCAGGCGAATTATTGTCTGGTGCACAGTGTGTATCGATGCCTGCCTGTATAATATTGTACCAACGATGGAAAATATATATATATATATATATATATATATATATATATATATATATATATATATATATATATATATATATATAATATAAAGTCGATGGTAGACTGGCAGCAGGTTCGGTATGCCAGGCTCGGCTACATTGGCCTAACTAAAGTCAAGTCATCTTTTACGCGTACATGGGAATTATACAGCATCACATATGATGTTGACCTCTTGACCCTGACGATGCGACCTTTGATCATGACTTTGCGGCCCGTAAACACGACTGTATGACCCTTGAGCGCGACAGTCATATTCTTGAGCACGACTGGGCGACCTTTACTGAAGAGTTCACACATGAACAGACGATTGGGTCCCAACGAGGATTTTGTTTTCTTTTTCATGCTAGAAGCGATCAGAAACTCGTGAATTAGTGTGGTAAGATAACAGAGGCATGCGGATGTTTCAAAGCGAGAAACAGACTTTTCACATAGCCGATGCGCAAAAAAGTGTCAATTGTTGATTTGAAGCGAAATATCGATCAAGCCTGTTCTCATACGCATCTGTTGTACTGCTTTCATCCACTATAATTGGTGAATCATTACATATGTCAACAGTCCAGTTGAAGAAAACGTGCATCGCCTCTTTCGAAATAAAACGTTTGCCCACGAGTTTGTAACCATTACTACAATTGAAATCAGACGAATCTATCTTTTGGTAGCTTTTTAGATCGAAGTTATCATTGACTTAGATGATTTTGAATACCTGTTCTCTCTGTCTTTTTTTCAAGGAGGCTGACAAAAACTGAACACGTTATTCATAATGGGGACGCATCAATGACTTGTAAAGAGTGAGAATGATTTCCCTAGACTTCAATTCTCGAGCCCGACCTATGAATCCAAGAATTTTGTTCGTCTTTTTCACTGCTTCTGTGCTTTGCTTACTTGGCTGTAGGTCACTAGAGATTATTTCACCCAAGTCTTTTTCCTCATTTATCTTTTGTAACTCACCATAATTCTCATTTTTTTTTCCAATCGATAGTTTTAACCTTTTATCGATATTAGAATTCATTTGCCACCTTTGAGTTCAGTCCATCAGTTTGTCTATATCAGTTTGAAGTGGCAGACTTTCAATTTCTGCGAATGACTGTATCTTACAATGGTATCGATTATCAGTGGTATTGCTACACATGAGAAAGAGAACCGGTCCTTAGACTGATCCTGTGGCATACCACTTGTTACGTCTAATCATTCGAAGGCTTGACCATTAACCATTACTCTTTGTGTGCTGCCAGTGAACCAGTTTCCTAACCGCCGAGGAACAATCCCATGTATAGCATGTGATTCAACTTCTGCTGGTAACCTTTGATTTGGATGTTCATTGGATGCTTTTTGAAAATGTATCAATACAATTATCGATTCTATGTTAACAGAAATCAGGCAGATCTGTCAGACATGAGCGATTTCGTTAAAAAACCATGATGAGAATCGTTTACGAAGTGATGGTTGTCTGAATGGTTTATAATTTGTCCCGAACGATGAGCTCCAAAAGGTTACCAACTGCAGACGTTAATTGGACGATGATATCCGGGCAGTGATTTTTTTTTTCTTTCTTGAATGTTGATGTAACGTTAGCAAAGTTCCATTCCTCGTGAACTCTTATCTTCGTAGGAAGTGATTGATTTGTGAAAAGCAGCCAAGGGCTGAAATGTCTTATTTTTTGCCTCTTTCACTGTCCATATAAAACATATCTGGATCTGCCGTTTTGTTTTCTTCCATTCCATTTAGCGTTTATTATATATTTTTTGATTGTCAGGATCTAGCAAAACGTTGTCTTCTATTGGCATTGGGACTGGATCCGGGACATGAGTTGTATCTTGAATTGTAAATACAGATGCAACAAAATGTCTTAAAATCTTTGGCATGGCTTTGTTGTCGTGAACCATTTTTCGTGATTAATGGATTAGCTGACTGGATGATGATGATGATGATGATGATGATGATGATGATACTCTTGCAACTAGAATTACTGTCGTACTCCTGATTTATTTATTTTGCTATCTTTAGCGATGTTAGCTTCACGCTGACGTTTTCTTCCACGTATACGTCTTTTAGCTTTACTGCACAAGTTTTCATGGTTTACTTTGTCATAGCATTAGTTCTTATACCACAAGCGCTTCTTTATATTATCATTCCTTCGTTTTGGCTTCGTTTTAGGAAACACATCGGCTCATATGTTCCCTCGTCTACTTCGGAAGTTTTAGTGAAAGATTACTATGTTCACATCGCCTTCGTTAACGATATCAACTCAGATTTGCCTGTCGAGAGGAAAGCAAAGACCATTAAAATGTGTAAGTCTAAAATCTGGTATTTTACCGTGACTTTCATGTTAAGCAACACGACAGTCAATGTTGCAAGATGCCCCAAAAGTAATTTGCTGGTGATTTTTTTTTTTTTTACCAGACTTTTCTCCGACTTTGTTATTACTAACGAGATCGTCGTTTCTAGGTAGTACTAAATCTAATAAGTTCTCTTCGTTGAGTAGGTTACTCAACTACTTGTCTAAAGGGACTATCAAGCCACTGGAAAGGAATTCTCCCCCAGTTTGAATCTGATTGCCGGGTTGCCAGGTTGAAGATCATGACATCCTACTCAAGGGTCGTACTGTCGTGGTCCGCTTTACGTCTTAGTTTGTTTAGGTATAATTACCCAAGGTCCAATTTTTATGAAGGTGTCGTTGTGTTAACCCGAACGTTTCTTCAAGCCCCAACAGTCCGAGGCTGCCCTAATTCCAGTTGCAGGGAAATGTAGACTTGTTTGGAGGGAGCAGTTCTCTTAAGAAGGGGATGATTGTGTTGTTGATTGGTTAATTAGGATTTTCTGTGTACGTATGGCTTATAGTGAGGTGCCTGAGGTTTGACGGAATGCCTCTATAGTACCAATGTTTTAAGGCAAGGGGAACAAAAGTGAATGTTCAAATTACAGAGGTTTAAGTTTGTTGAATATACCTGGTGGGATGTATGGCAGAATGGTGATCGAAAAGATGTTGGCATGCCAGAACATGTAGATTAGGTTGGAACAGTATGACCTCAGGAGTGGTAGATGTATGTATCAGGTGTGTTCCGTGAAGATTGTGTGCGAGGAATTTGCGCTTCCTTAGTCGAATAACAATTTGTAGGATTTTCTCTTTGAGTTCTCTATATGCTTTTCTACTCTTCTTACTTCTGTGTAGCATTGATGGATCTAGAGAAAATGTTTGGTAGGGTTGATAAAAGATGCTTTGTTTTTGGTGTGAGAGGAAAGCTGCTTGAAGCAGTGTTCAGTGTTAAGCAAGAGAGTAAAGGCATGGGTGCCAGTAGGAAGAGAGAAGGATGAGTCGTTCCAGGTGAGGATGGGTCTTCGTCAGGGATGTGTGATGTTATCATGGCTGTTTAATTTGTTTATGGTTGGGGTGGTGCGGGAGTTGAATGCAAAGGTCTTAGATAAAGTATCAGTTGGTACAGTCTGTGGATGGCGGGTAGTGGGAGGAGAGTCGATTGTTAGTTTGTGACATGACATTGATGGCTGATTTGAGTGAAAATGGAGAAACTTGAGGGTAAATGTGAATGAAAACAAGGTGAGTGAGAAGAGTTTAGTTGGGTCCTGAGTTTGAATAGAGAGCTTGGAGGAAGTGGAGTTTTTTTTAGATGTTTGCTGGTGGATATGGCAGCGAATGGAACTCCCATGGTGGGTGAGGGAGCAAAGGTCCAGGGAGTATAGAGAAAATCGTGGCTTAAATGGTAAATGTCTTTAAGGGCAAAGATGGGTATGTTAGATGGTATAGTAGTCCCGTCGGCGACGTATGTATGAGGCGTGGGCCTTCGACAATAATAGGAATAGTGTGAAAATGTTGGGTAATGTTTGAGGCAATACGTGGTGTGAGGAAGGGTGATCGAATAAGAAATAATAGGGTAAGAGAGAGGTACGGTAGTAAGAGGAGTCTGTGTGAGAGGTCTGAAGAGGGTGAGCTGTGATGGTGTGGACATATGGAGAGGATGATTGACGAGAGGTTGACCAAGGGGCTGTACAATATATATATATATATATATATATATATATATATATATATATATATATATATATATATATATATATATATATATATATATATATATCTTTCTTTTCTTTCAAACTATTCGCCATTTCCCGCGTTAGCGAGGTACCGTTAAGAACAGAGAAATGGGCCCTCGAGGGAATATCCTCACGTGACCCCCTTCTCTGTTCCTTCTTTTGGAAAAGTAAAAAAAAAAAAATAATGAGAGGGGAGGATTTCCAGCCCCCCGCTCCCTCCCCTTTTAGTCGCCTTCTACGACACGCAGGGAATACGTGGGAAGTATTCTTTCTCCCCTATCCCCAGGGATAAAATATATATATATATATATATATATATATATATATATATATATATATATATATATATATATATATATATATATATATGTGTGTGTGTGTGTGTGTGCGTGTGTGTGTGTGTGTGAAACCATGATATTGGTGTTTTAATTCAATCGTTCCCATCATCATAATGTGAAAATTCACTAATTTCTCGTCTCACTCATTTCGTCGATTGACTCGAGGCAAAATACTCCGCAAAGTACAACATATGGTGAGGGGAATGCGTCTGTGTATACTAGAAATATGTTTATTGTTCATGGTGGGGCAGGCGGGCGGGCGCAGAACTAGTTCTGGACTGCCTCCCATCTGGCCGGGTCGAGCCGCCGGGGAGCCAGCCAACATGGATGCTCAGACCTCCTCCTCCTCCTCCCATCACTTGCTATACAGCTCATCTCCCACACCACACCACACCACACTCACTGGTGGGTCACCGTCTCCACGAGTCTCAGCCCCTATGACTGATGAGTCAAGGATCTCCATTGCCATGTTTTCGCCACTATGTTACCATTCGTGTGAGAAGTAATGTTAGCCCGCCCACGGACCACGGTGAGGGGCTGCCTATACGACTGACCTCTTGGCTCTGTATAAGAAGCTCCTCCTACGTCATAATTTAGGGTGTCTATTTTCACAGTACTTAGAATTTTCTCATTCTTAGGTTTTTATGCTTGATTGGTGTTTAATGTGCTATGACGATGTGATGACTGCTACTTATGTAAGAAAAAACTGTTTTAAGTCGAGGGGCTCTTGAACTGAATCGTAAGACAGTTTTCTGGTGGATTATTTCTCGGAATGATATGACTGTAACACACACGATATTTCGTAGTTCTGCGCTTCTAAGAACGATTTTGTTTATGCCCGGTCGTGTAGACGGTCGAGTATACAAACTTATCGGATGGTGATGTTATCGTTAGGGGGTTGACCTAAACCTGATATGTGCGTGAGCTTAGTCCCTGCTTGTGTCTGGTGGTAGTATGTGGGAGACGCTCATATGGTAGCACTCCACAGTGTGATATTGCTTTATTAATTAATACTGATCAGGTAGTTGGTGCTTCTTGTTTATTTATACAGACATGAAAAAAAGTAATGTAGGCTGTGTATTGTATCTTACTTTGGCGTAGTGGACGTGTAGGAACTGATATTCTCCTTTGGAAGTGTTTAAGGACTCGGGGTTTCACATTGGGAAACATGCATCATGACAACCTGTGACTTCGAAAGGTTCTGGATTTCAGGATTAGGTTTTGTTTACAAATGCAATAGCAGAACGGAATGTTACAGCCAAGTTTAGTCGAGCAGGCTCGGAGCAAGACAGGTTTGTGGATCGTAAACAAATTAGAACTTAGTTCGGCACCTGGGATACTGAGGATCATCTATAAAGAAGGTATTTGCGGGATATGAAAATAACAAGAGTTCTTGGAGGGAGAGAGAGAGAGAGAGAGAGAGAGAGAGAGAGAGAGAGAGAGAGAGAGAGAGAGAGAGAGAGAGAGAGAGAGAGACCACTGTCTTGCCCACAAGCGCCCCAATTTACTCTTCAGTAACTTTAACCGTAGGGAGTGAAGCGAGTCATGGGGTGGGAGAGTGCATAATGGATCATATGGAAGGAGAGGTCACTGTCTCTGTGAAGGCAAAAGTGGGCATGTTTGAAAGAATGGTTGTCCCGACAGTGTTGTGCCGACGTGAGGCTTAGACCTTAAATAAAAGGAAATGAAGAGAGTGGACGCATTGGAAATGAAATACCTAAAGATATGTGGTGTAACACGGGTCGATCATGTAAGGAGTTTGTGTTAGATGTAGTAGGAAGCGGAGTCAAAGAGCGACCAGAATGTGCTGAAATGGTTTGTACACATGGAGAGGATGAGTGAAGAAAGACTAATTAAGAGGATCTACTTGTTGGAAGTGGAGGGAAAGATAGATTGAAGGAGGCTTTAGGTTACCGTTGCCTGAACATTCAAGAGGGGGAGAGGCGTAAATGGGATAGAATGAATTGAATTCATGTGATATATGTGGTGGAAGGGCGGGGTGACGACATACTGTCAATGGGCTGAACCAGGACGTATAAAGTGGTCAAGGTAAGCCATGAAAATGACTGTTGAACTTGACTGTGTATCGTAGGCTCTGGTTTCATTGCATTAAACAAGACAGCCAAGGTGTGGATGTGTGCAGATGAAGCCAGTGTTTGCTTGTTCCTGACTGCCTTGCTATGGCAGGGGAATATGTCTAGTATAGAAAAGAAAAACTATTATTGCTGGTTTTCACATTGAAGCGCTCTCTGTAAAGCAGATGTAAAAGTAAGCTAAATTAATGTGTCCACGATGTAGACTTTGTGGCTAATACGTTATTTTGAGGCAGTCATCGTCATTTCAGCCGCTGTGGGCAAGGCTGAGACCCATATACCTGGAGCTCGTGATATTCTGTTAGCCTCTTCGATGTTTACATTACCTGGAGGATCATGATGTCAGTGTCATTATTATCGTTGCAAGGCTCTGAAGCCTGTATGTTGTTGGGCAATAAGGCGCTGATGTCTGTTGTTTGTCACTCAGTCCTCAGGCCTAGTCCAGCAGAGCAGCTTCATCGCTTGGACTGAAATGTTTGTGGTAGGAAGTCGTCTGGGCAGAACTAGTACTATAGCTGTTCTTCATCGCTTGGACTGAAATGATTGTGGTAGGAAGTCGTCAGTGCAGAACTAGTACTATAGTAGACTTGTGGGAGGCCAGGTACCGTGAAACCTCTTTTCCTCCTCCAGTTGATAAGCCTTTTTAGTCGCGTCTCAGATGTGCTGATAAAAACATTATTGGTACTTTTGTCCTGAGGCCTCGGGTAGTTTGAACAAGGTGAGGCGAGTCTGTTGAGACGCGCGTGCGCACACACACACACACACACACACACACACACACACACACAACCTTCTTACTCTTGTATTCCACATCTGAGGTGATCTCCCGTGTGCTGTTGTCCAGTACTGTGTGACAGAGGCGCGTGCCTAGTCCATGGCCCGTACGGTGCGGCTTTTGGAAGTGCGTGATTCCCTGTTATTGTCTCTGTTGCTTGCTGGCTACGAAGGGACAAAGTTGGGGGGTGATGATACATTTAATAGATTGAAGATACTTATAGTTATAGGGGTAACGGACATATGTGGATGGTTTGCCTATCCTTTTTTTTTTTTTTTCGTAAACCCCTGGCAGACTGTTTGTGTGTGTGTGTGTGTGTGTGTGTGTTGGACAGCAGGTCAGGATAGAGAGGATCATAGCCTTTAGTAGAAGTACCTTCAACCTCTCCAGAAGGTGCTAGAATCCGGAGAGGCAGGTCATGACTGCTGTATTTTGTGTGGGTCTTTTGTTAATATGTTCTCTTTTAAGCTTTTTTTTAAGCACAGAATTTTACAGTTTTGCTGTGTTATCATGTTATCCTCTGTGGCTGTGTCGCTTTTTCTTATTCTTCCGTGCGCCACAGAAGTGACTTGGATCATTTTTGGTTTTATTTGACATTCGCTCTCGAATGTTTGAGTGTGGATGCGTGTGTAGTAAGGGGGTGTGCTCGAGGAGACTAATGGCGTCGTATGCTTCGAATATATTCCTGGTCATGATTCTGACTGGAGGGGGAAGTGTCCGCTGTGTAGGTTAAGAACAGTGTTGGTGACAGGACGCTGCCTTAGGGGACTCCTCTTAGCAGAGGAAATGTAGGTGATTTCGCCGAGTTGATGGTGATGGTGGCAGTACGTTGGCTAAGGAAATTGCATAGTAGTCTCTGATTTCCGGCATGATTACACTTTAGGCCAGGTGTATATATTAGCTTATTTCTTTGTGAATGACTGCTGTTTATTCTCAGTCCTCTGATATCTGCATTTATTTTTCTTTAGCGATCACAGGTGCATAGGTGGTGTTTCCGTCCCATTGGAATCTGTAATAGATTCTAGTGACAGAGGCTGTTGTTTACTAGGTGCTCTCATGAACAGGAATTGTCTGGTGCTTCTGATTGGGAAGTGTGTGGTTGATTCTTAGGGTCATTGTCTGGCATACCTGTTTTTGGTGTCACTGTTACTCTTGACTTCTATAAACCTCATGGGAAAGTAATGAGAAAGTATCCTGTGATAAGCAGGAAGGCCTTTATATGGAAGCGTCCTGATTTTCCTCTCGTCTCCTCAGCTCTCTCCTAGAGCAGTGTTCTTTGTTTTGCGGGTGGCTGTTCGTAGGTTTGGCGTGTTAAATCACGTGGACGGCCTCCGTGCTGAGTAGCTGTGGTCTGGTGTGAGACGGTTCTTCTCTCCTGCTCTGAGTCAACCAGCCCGCAGTTTACTTTGTATGTGCTTGATTATGGTTGCTGTCTTCTTCAGGCGTTATTTTGTGAATACAGACTTTTGATTGTTCATGACTTGGTACACCATACCTTGGTCCTCATCAGATTTATTATTGTTGACTATCAGATATTTGATACAGCCTCGGGGGGCGCCCCTGTAGTAGTTGATTCCATGCCAGAATTATTTTGGTTCATTGTATCTTTGTGCCCGGACGTTGGTTATATACTCCCATTGCTCCTTGTGTGTGTGTTCTAGCTTTACCTTCTTCATGGATATCCGCTGGAGAGCTTTACATTGCTCCGTGCCTCAGTCCCAGGTATAGGCGTAGGCTGGTATGTTTTGGGAACTGTGTTTGATGTCTGTTATATCCTTAATGGATGGTAAATGTAATACTATTTTCTATCTGGTGGTAGGTTTCACTGTTGACTGCTATCCTTGCGCTTTGTTACCACTAGTCTAATGCTTCATCAATTTCTTCAGTAGTCTTCCCTCGAGGTGTGTGTGTGTGTGTAGGGGAGATTGTCAAGTATTACTTTTCTTTAAAGATTCTGCTTTGTATTGTGAGTTACCAGCTGTTGTGTTCTTGAGATTGGAGCCGTTCATATAATAACCATCATCGGTATGTGATCGCTGATGGTGGAGTCGCATTTTGTTTTAAAAGACCGACATGACCATAGCATAACATTCCCCCAGTCTTGGCCTTATCGGGTGAAAGAAATGTTGGGTAAGAAAAAGAGAGAGTTGATGTATTTGTATATCGGTTAGCGTTCCTAATCGTGACACTTTCACGGGCTGCCCAGGGTCGAGCGCATAGGTTCGAATCCTTGTCGGTCCTCAGTCAACCCAGCTGTTTATCCACCCCTAGGGGTTGGTCGATATGATGGGTACCTGGCTCTGGCTAGGGTGTGTATATACATATGTAGCGTTAATGAGTTGGCTTTGATTAGGACCTCAGTTGCCCGTGTCGTCTCAGCTAACACAGAGAAGGAAAGTGATGGCAATGGGCCGATAACAGAAAGGGTTCGAACAGTCTCCCTTCCTCTGGGTGGGCTTCACCAAGGCTTGCTTCAAAGAAATTGGTTTGGGCTTTGAGTAGTGAGAAAAGCAAGTGATGGGCAAAGATCGGAACCGTCTCAGAGGCACACTCCCTTAAGATTCAAGGAGGTATGCAGGTCAGGGCCATACGCTGGAGGTATGCAGGTCAGGGCCGTACGCCAGAGGTATGCAGGTCAGGGCCATACTCCGAAGGTATGCAGGTCAAGGCCATACGCCGGAGGTATGGAGGTCAGGGCCGTACGCCGGAGGTATGCAGGTCAGGGCCATACGCCGGTATGCAGGTCAAGCCCATACGCCGGAGTTATGCAGGTCAGGGCCATACGCTGGAGGCATGCATCTCAGGGCCGTACGCCGGAGGTATGCAGGTCAAGGCCATACGCCGGAAATATGCAGGTAGGGCCGTACGCCGGAGGTATGCAAGTCAGAGCCATACGCCGGAGGTATGCAGGTCTGGGCTGTACGCTGGGAAAGTACTCGTAAGACCATGTACGAGGCAGTTACAGGGGAAATACAGGTTCAGTTTGGGAGGAGGAGTTGATGTGGAGTCGTCCAATGTAGAATTAGAGGAGAATTCCCGAACAGTGTGGCTCTGTCAGCTCGAGATTAATAACGTAGGAAGAGGAGGAGGAAGAGGAAGAAGAAAGGTTAAATTACAGAAGTTATTGGATATGTTTGTGGTCCAAGACCCAGACAGATAAATGGGTAGAAGAAAAACTCAAATCATCACCGTCTCTGTTTATGATGTGTTTGGCTCTACGAAGAAGAGATTTGCTGTTATTCTGAGCTGAAATGAAAGTGGAATTCTATTCTGGGGAAGGGAAGAGTTTCGTATCCTGTTAGGTTCCGTCCCTCATGGAACAGACAGCAGAGCAGGTGTACTCAAACCGTTATTGAAAGGAAAGTTCTGGTATAAGAGATGTCAGACTCCGTCCAAACCTAGATGGATAACCGCCGCTATACGATTAGCAGGGATGATGGCTAAGTATGTGTTAAGAGTTCTCGATTCTGAGGGGAGTGGGTGTGGGATCGGGTGGGAATGCCAAGTCAGCAGAGATAATATTGCGGTCAACGTAACCTAAGGTAGCATGAATATAGTATGTATAATGAGAGGATTCTGTTGTAGAAGGTAACGTTCATGTTGGAAGCATGGCCGTGACGGTTGGAGATTTGTGGGGATTTCATTAGTTAACTTTTTCACGTCTTTAAGCAAGGGACAAGGAACCCCCTGCCGGACAGATCCCAGCCAGTAGTGCTTGTGGTGTGCATTGAAATCCCCTGCACGGAGGAGATCAGTCCACCACCGCGACGAGAGCAAGGGAGTCACGGCAGGAGGTCAGATACTCTTGAAAGTTGTATGAAGGTGGATAAAGTGCCGGGGAAAATATGCGAGACTTAAAAGCACAAGAACTGTGGAAGAATTGGCGGGAAATATGCCGAGTCATAGAGGATAGAGAAATGTTCAGGCCGATGGCTTGCACAGTGGGAGACGCAGGATCCTTGAGATGTGTGAGTGTTTTTGTATTACAGTGAGCACAAACACCGCCCTTGGAGCGGAAACGCAGTGGCGTAGTGAGGGTGTCTGGTGCCCGGGGCTAAACATAATTTGGCGCGCACCTCCCCCGCCCGCTGTTGCGCGCGCGCGCGCCTGCACACCCGCCCGCGCCCCCTTCGTCCTACTGGGAAGAAGTAAAGAATGGCAACATCACCCGCCCTCTCCACTCTAAATTCCTAGCCATCAACCTTACATTGCCCGTCCATGATACTGTGTTCCACCATGGTGTCGCGATTCCCCGGTGTCTGATAGAAAATGCTGGTCGAATTTGTACTTGCGGCATAGATTGCAGAAAAGTTGCTCATCCCAGGGAAGGGATTTTGTGTCGAATGGGGTGGAGGGGAGGTATATATTTTTTTTTTGTATGACTCAACCAAAGAGTTTCAGGGGTTTATCAAGCTGTATTTTGACTGTTTGATGCTGCGATATGATGTGACAGATGGCGTTAATGACTTAGCGTTTGGGAAACCAGGATCTCTCTTAACATTTCACGCACCACATACTAATGACGTGACTCACTCAGTGCAGAATGCCAAAGCAAAGACGAATCCTAAATATTAGTTCACATATTTACTCAGATGAATTAATGACTAGCAAAAACTTTTAATATTGCAGTATATGTTTTTCCTCACGTACAGAAATATTGCAAAATATGTGTTTACTCACATATAAAGATTTAAGAAGTTGTATGATGGAGAATGTTCAAGAGATGAGGCACCACGAGTGTAAAGCTCCCTCCCCGTACAGTACAAACAGGTGATTACAATTATGTAATCACACATGTACGTCCGCACGCATACTGAGTTACAGGAACGGGCTGGAGGCCATAGATTTACTCTTCCGTGGAAAAGAAAGGAGTGACCTGATCACATACTATATTGTATTTATTTTTCATTTATCGTGATGGTTGTACGAATGTCTTCGAAATATGTAGGGATAGAACAACCAGAGACTATTACATGGAATTTAACAAAAGACATTAAAAAGGTTATTAAGAAGTACTTTTGTTGTATATGAGTAAGGGATGAAAGGAATAAACTGAATGAGACTGCTGTAGTAATTGCAGACAGCATACCGAAGGTTTAAAAAGTTCTGTGGCAGTAGAGAATGTTGAAGAGATGGGGTCCTACGAGTATATAACTCTTTCCCCGTACAGTACAAATAGGTAATTACACACACACACACACACACACACACACACACACACACACACACACACACACACGGGCCTGCGTTGTATGGTGGCTACCGTTATTGACCATGAGTCAGCACGGGCCAACCTGGTTTGGGTCCCTTGTAGGTTCGAATCATGGGCTTGGCAGTCGGCCTACACCCAGCCCAGGTGTTCATCCTCTCTCTTAGGATAGTCGATGAATAGTTAACTGGTTTAGGCTGGTGTGTTTGTTTGTGTGTGTGTGTGTGTGTGTGTGTGTGTAAAATAGTAAAGACATGATACATGTATGAAGTAAAGAGACGGGACAACACAAGCTTTAAACTGTCTCTCCGTAACGCAGATAAAAATCACACACACACACACACACACACACACACACACACACACACACACACACACACACAAGAATCTTAGGTGTTGGTTGTGTCAAACTGAAGGTAATATATACAAATCCCAATGTATTGTTAGTGAATGGCAAAGAGTTGGAATTTACGGATCATATTGTGGAAATTGTACCTGACGGTGTTGGGGCTTTGGGATACAAGGGTTACTTAAGGTAAGATCTCACCTGTTCGTGTCCCAAGGCGTTCATGATAGTGAGGAAAGCCAGAGAAGTCGAAGGAGGCGGAACAATGGACCTGTTGAGGTGATAATCTTAAGATTCAGGTAATGGTGGAAGATGGCCACTGGGAGAATACACGATGGGAAGAGTTACGGTCGGAAAGAAGTGCGTAGTAGTAGTGTTAATTCATCATCATCATCATCATCATCATCATCATCATCCAAAGAATTTGAACAATGCACAACAAATATACAACGACAACAAAGGAGGGAACTATCAGGATGGTACGTGAAATAGCAATACATACGCTTATTAGAGATGGTGAAGCCCAGATGATGGTATGGACTTTATTAACGTACAGACGGTGGGAATTGAGATTACCATGGTGATAAGTCATGGAGACACAATGGCTTAGTGTGCACCGGAAAATTTACCAGCTTATCAGTAAACACCCGAGGATGAGATGGACTGATACGCCATCATTACCAGACCTTATCGTCCTGCATACTAATATGAACCTTGAGAATGTCATGTATACAATACCGAATGGTAAAGTTGATCATGTAATAATTGAATTGGATTATGTGATAAACGAGTTGGTAAAAATAGGTAAAATGAAACAAGATTGAAAGAGGAGACACAGTCGTGGAAACTACAGAGAAATTCATGATTTCTGTGGGAACTTGAATTGGGAAATGGAGTTCAGCAGCCAGGAACGAGGCAGTGTGGTGAAAGGTTCTGCGAGAGATAGGAACATGGGTACCTGTAGCCTCAAATACAGAGGGAAGGTGGAGAAAGAATTGTTCAGTAAAAGATGTATACAATGTAAGGCGCTTCGAGGTAAAAGAAAGGAAGGAACGAGCACAGCACGATGAGAAAGGAGAAACGGAGAAACCTTGAAAATAAGAAGTAAATTGTCTTTTAAAGAACAGGTGATCAGGCTAAAGGATGCAGACGGAGGAGTTGTAGAGGATGATGTATGGATGTTGAGGAACCAGAGTGGTGTCACGCTGTAAGACAAAGTGTCCCTCAACACCAGTGAGTGAGTTGGGATGGGGAAGGAATCGTAGGAAGCATTCGGATATCTTAGAAAGTCTTTAGCATAATACCATGCAAAATCCTCCTCTAGCAGATATTCGCCGTGCCAGGCATTACAGCTGCATTAGCTCACCTTTGAGACCAACCGTTATGTACGGGAAATTTCGATTGACCCGAACTAGTTAACGACCAGTTTCTCGATGCACCCTTCTTCATTTGGGGTCATCTTGCTTGGAAACGAGAGTGACTTCTTTAATGGTCACATTCTTGAACAAACCTGATGATATGATGGTGTTGGTGGTGTAGGGTCACGGTGGACCAGCCTGTCATCCACCTGTACGTTATGATGATGGTGGTTGTGGTGGTGTGGCTCACGGTGGACCAGCCTGTCATCCACCTGTATGTTATGATGGTGGTGGTGGTGTGGCTCACGGTGGACCAGCCTGTCATCCACCTGTACGTTATGATGATGGTGGTGGTGATGGTGTGTGGCGTGCCTCACGGTGGACCAGCCTGTCATCCACCTGTACGTTATGATGGTGGTGGTGGTGGTGGTGTGTGGCGTGGCTCACGGTGGACATCCAGCTCAGCCTGGCCCATGCTGCCGCCTCTCACTTTATGCTTGAGATACATTATATTTTTTTTCATTCCCTCACTGTCTTAGCCATCGTCTGGAGGTGTTATTCTTGTGTTGCATTTACGTCGTTATATGGGGTGGTGTTGGTGCGGTTCTTGTTGTCCCTACTACATCTCCTCCCGTCTAGCGGCCTCTCCCCCCCCCCCCCCCCCCCCCCCCAACTCCCACCTGCCTCTCCTCCTTGCCTTCCTACCTACCATCTGCCTCTCCCCCGGTTATCGTCTGCTCTCCTCTTCATACCTACCATCTGTCTCTTCCCCTCTCCTCCTCCAACTCTCTTATTCGTATTTTTTCCCCCTTTCGCTTCACTCTTCTCTTCATCCTCTCACATACTCTTTACAACTATCCTTTTCTTCACACTTTCGTGTACATCTTCCATCTTCACACCTTTGCCTCCCTCATTCTTTCAACACGTTCATTTCTTCTCTTTCTTCGCCTTCTGTACTCACTCTTCTCTCATCTCCCTCCGTCTTTTTTTTTCTCTCTTCTTTCCCTCTCCTCGTCTTCCTCTGGTCAGTGTCCGCTGTGGCCTTCGCCCTCATCCTTTGTGTTAAGAGCGGTGTCACTGGTGCTGAATCATTCCAGGCAATAAGCCCGCCAGAATTCTGAGTAAATCATGCTTGTGTTGCGAGGGAGGGAGGGAGGACAGAGGGTCGCACCACACCTCTGCCCTCTGCTGCACTCGTCCAGACCCCCCTCACATTGGTCCAGCGGCGCCCCCCCCCCCAAACACACACACACACACACACACACACACACACACACACACACACACACACACACCACTCACACTCGTCCAGGCGTACACACACACACACACACACACACACACACACACACACACACACACACGTGAGCGTCCCAGCATACACACTTGTACGCCTCCCGTGAACATCCGCCACTCCACACTTGTCCACGCTCCTCCACACAACTACGCAAATGCACATCCACGCCCACCACCCACACATCCACGCCCACCACCCACACATCCACGACTACCAACCACATATCCATACCCACCCCACACATCCATGACCCCTCCCCACACAGTCATCCACAATCCATATACACATCTGTTCCTACACATATTGACGCTTTCATGCACTTCCACGCCTCCCCAAACACATCTTTATTCACGGCTCATGCACTCGCATCCACGTCCCCACACTCTCAGTAATGCTTCTTAAACATATCCACCCCCACCACACTTACATCCACACAGCCCTACCCATCCACGCCTTCCCTCACATATCCCTGCACACACACACACACACACACACACACACACACACACACACACACACACACACACACACACACACACCTCACACACATGAACACCCTATCCCATATCCACGCATTGACCTTGCTCATTCCCACACATCCACGCCATCCACACACACATCCACGCTCTCCAGCCTCACATCCACCCCAACACACATCCTTGCACACCACACATAACCACGCTTACCCAAACACACATCCGCTCCCCCTTTACCCCGGCACACACACACGCACACACACACACACACACACACACACACACACACACACACACACACACACACACACACCTCACACACATGAACACCCTATCCCATATCCACGCATTGACCTTGCTCATTCCCACACATCCACGCCATCCACACACACATCCACGCTCTCCAGCCTCACATCCACCCCAACACACATCCTTGCACACCACACATAACCACGCTTACCCAAACACACATCCGCTCCCCCTTTACCCCGGCACACACACACACACACACACACACACACACACACACACACACACACACACATATATATATATATATATATATATATATATATATATATATATATATATATATATATATATATAAGTTAAGAGTAAATGTGAATAAGAGCAAGGTTATTAGGTGCAGTAGGGTTGAGGGTCAAGTCAATTGGGAGGTAAGTTTGAATGGAGAAAAACTGGAGGAAGTAAAGTGTTTTAGATATCTGGGAGTGGATCTGGCAGCGGATGGAACCATGGAAGCGGAAGTGGATCATAGGGTGGGGGAGGGGGCGAAAATCCTGGGAGCCTTGAAGAATGTGTGGAAGTCGAGAACATTATCTCGGAAAGCAAAAATGGGTATGTTTGAAGGAATAGTGGTTCCAACAATGTTGTATGGTTGCGAGGCGTGGGCTATGGATAGAGTTGTGCGCAGGAGGATGGATGTGCTGGAAATTAGATGTTTGAGGACAATGTGTGGTGTGAGGTGGTTTGATCGAGTAAGTAAAGTAAGGGTAAGAGAGATGTGTGGAAATAAAAAGAGCGTGGTTGAGAGAGCAGAAGAGGGTGTTTTGAAATGGTTTGGGCACATGGAGAGAATGAGTGAGGAAAGATTGACCAAGAGGATATATGTGTCGGAGGTGGAGGGAAGGAGGAGAAGTGGGAGACCAAATTGGAGGTGGAAAGATGGAGTGAAAAAGATTTTGTGTGATCGGGGCCTGAACATGCAGGAGGATGAAAGGAGGGCAAGGAATAGAGTGAATTGGATCGATGTGGTATACCGGGGTTGACGAGCTGTCAGTGGATTGAATCAGGGCATGTGAAGCGTCTGGGGTAAACCATGGAAAGCTGTGTAGGTATGTATATTTGCGTGTGTGGACGTATGTATATACATGTGTATGGGGGGGGGGGGTTGGGCCATTTCTTTCGTCTGTTTCCTTGCGCTACCTCGCAAACGCGGGAGACAGCGACAAATATATATATATATATATATATATATATATATATATATATATATATATATATATATATATATATATATATATATATATATATATATATCCATGCCCCTTCCAAATACAGAGACTCCCCACACATTAACGGCCCCACACGTATATACACGACCAAAATCATACATTCATGCATCCTAAATACATCTACGTCCGTCCCCCCTAAAAAAGAAAAAAAAAAAACGTTCCCCTCCCCCAACGCAACGCACATTCAGTAAGGCCTCCCCCCAAAAAAAGACACATACCATACTAGGAGAGCAGTAAAGGAGACAAACTGTCTGCGGGCATATATCAGAATAGCTTTCGCGTATATGGTCAAGAAAAAATTTGCAAGCTGTTCATATCCAAGATAAGGTCAAAACTAGAATATGCTTCTCAGGTCTGGTCACCTCATCTAAACAAGCAGAAAGAGCTAAAAGAGAAGATCCTGAAGAGGACAGCAAAGTTGGCACCAGAAATAAGAGAGCTGAGTTACAGGGAAAAGCCGGAGGCTTTAATTTACTCATCTTTTAAGTTTTTAAAACAGGTCGATGACGTGGACAGCGAACGGTTCTTCGAGAGATGTAGGAACAGCCAGAGGATATAACATGAAATTAAGCAAGAATCTTCAGAAAAAAAAAAGATGTGGAAAGAAGTACTTTGATGGTATAATTGTGGTGGATGGATATAATAGAGTAACTAAGGACAGTGGAAAATACGACAGCACTCACGAATTTAAGAAATTGTATGATGGGAGAGAATATTCAAAAGTGTAAAAAGTCCTCCACGTTTAGCACACTTAGTTATTACACACACACACACACACACACACACACACACACACACACACAACAAGAAAGGAGGACCAGAGAAACTTTGAAAATAATACTGTGGATAAGGCAGGAGAAAATCCCAAACTTGTCCCTAAATTCATCAGGAGTCAGTTGAGAGATATGGGGGGAAGAACTGTTGAGGATGTTTGAGGAACTGAATAATAAGTTCAAAAATGTTTTCACAGTGGAATACACTCTTGCCCCAACACCAGTGACATGGAAACCGGGGGGGGGGGGGGAGGCGGTTTAGGGAAACATTAAGATATCTAGGGAAGGCATTAACAGAATACTTAAAGATCTTGACCCATATAAGCCTCATGGTCCGGATGATATATAGTGTATGTGCTGAAGATGTGTGAACGATAACCACTTTAGATACTGTTCAAGATGCTGATGGAGAGAAGCAGGATGCCGCCTTTAGGAGAGTATATCAGGAGACCAACATTCTGTTAGCAAATATTGCATTCATGTTGGGTAAGGAACTCTGCCAGCTGTTCACCTCCTTTATAAGGCTAAAACTACCATATGCTTCTCAAGTACCGTCACCGCTGTGAGAGAAGCACAAAGAGCTAATAGAGAGGGTTCGGAGGAGAACACCTATAGTGGTACCAGAAGTAAGAGAGCTGAGTTACAGGGAAGGGCTAGATGCTTTAAATTTGCCCACCTTAGATGAGAAGTAGATAGTGATGACGTGATCGCTTCCTTTTAAGTGTTTAGAATATCAATGATCTCAACTGTCAACAATTCTTCGAGAGATGAAGGTTTAGAACACCCAGCTGACTGAGCACGAAATTAAGCAAGAAACTGTTAAGGAAGACGTAGAGAAGTACTTTTACATTGAAAGAGTACTGGATGAATGGAATATAACTGGACATGGACAGCATACTGAAATTTAGAGGTATGTTCCACGAGTGTAAGGCTCCCTTCCCGTATAGTACAATTAGGTAATTACACACACACACACACACACACACACACACACACACACACACACACACAGAGTAAAAGCTGGAGAGAGAGAGAGAGAGAGAGAGAGAGAGAGAGAGAGAGAGAGAGAGAGAGAGAGAGAGAGAGAGAGAGTTCATACATACGAGCAGTGACATGGTACAAGGGTAAGAAACGGGGAAACACGAGTGTAAAATTTTCACACTGATGGCAAAAAAACCCAGACACCAAATGAGGCAAAAGGACAGACCACCCTCGCCAGTGCTGCATGAAGGTCTGGATGGCGATGTTAGACGGAAAGTATTATATACAGATGTTGGTGGATTAGTAGTATGGTCGAGAGCTGAAACTTCAGGTTCTCTTGAGGGAAAACGCCCGTGATATTGTTGAATTTGTAGGATCAAAATTTATTAAAGGGATGATATCTCACGTCTTCTGACCGGAGGGATACTTTATAATAAGGAGGGAAAGAGAGGTGGAAAAATGAGCTCCTCGAATAAGAGAGAACACCAAGTTTGAGGAAACGATTGTAAATGATCCATTGAGACCATATATGGTCAGGAGGAAGGCGCAGGAGGTCAGGAGGGTGCAGAAGGTCAGGAGGAAGGTGCAGGAGGGTGCAGAAGGTCAGGAGGAAGGCGCAGGAGGTCAGGAGGGTGCAGAAGGTCAGGAGGAAGGCGCAGGAGGTCAGGAGGGTGCAGAAGGTCAAAGGTCAGGAGGAAGGTGCAGGAGGTCAGGAGGGTGCAGAAGGTCAGGAGGAAGGTGCAGGAGGTCAGGAGGGTGCAGAAGGTCAGGAGGAAGGTGCAGGAGGTCAGGAGGGTGCAGAAGGTCAGGAGGAAGGCGCAGGAGGTCAGGAGGGTGCAGGTCTGGAGGAAGGCGCAGGAGGTCAGGAGGAAGGTGCAGGAGGTCAGGAGGATTGTGTAGGAGGTGAGAGGGATGGTGCTGGAGGTCCAGAAGGTCAGGAGGAAGGTGCAGGAGGCCAGGAGGATAATGGAAAGGGTAAATGTAGGGAAGAAGTGCAAAGTGGTGTCGATGATACTTCATCCTCCAACGAATTTTAATGATCCAGAACAAATATACAAATGGCATCAACGAAGGAACACTCAGGATGATACATAAAATCAGCAATACTTGCTCTTATTGGAGACTGTAAAGTATAGATAAAGGGAAATATCAGTTATAGTGAGGTAAATGGGCAGGATTTGGATTGTGAAGGGTACAAGGAAGCATGGAAATACAAGTTCCCAGGTGTGTACAAGAAAGTTTGCTGGACCAGCACGTTAGTGATTATACTAGGGTAAGAGGGACTGATTCACCCTCATTACTAAATCTTATCTACACACAGACTAGCATGGAGATTGAATACATCATACATGATCCACCACGTGGCAAAAGTGATCATGTAATGCTTAAAGTTTGATTATGTGGTACACGAAGAAATGAAAAGAACAGAGCTGAAATTGGGGAAACTACACTGAATTTGACAGTTCTCTCTCTCTCTCTCTCTCTCTCTCTCTCTCTCTCTCTCTCTCTCTCTCTCTCTCTCTCTCTCTCTCTCTCTCTCTCTCTCTCTCTCTCTCTCTCTCTCTCGTGTCCGAGCTGGTTTCAGTGTTGATTGTTTCAACTACAGCGTTCTTTCATGCCCATGTCCGTTTGGTGTGTGGTAGGTTGACGTTCCCCAGGAACAGTATATTTGGAACTGTGTTTCTGAGGATGTCAAGATATTGTTCTGTTTCTTACTTGTTCAGTAACTTTTAGTGGGGGGTCTTTAGATTAATGTACTGACCGGTTCTGTAAATTCTAGTGGTGGTCTGTACATTAATGCACTGACCAGATCTATAAATTCTAGTGGTGGTCTGTAGATTAATGCACTGACATGGTTTTTGTTTTAAACCTTGACTGCAAGGAATTTAGTTCAGTTGTTCGGTGCTTCCACATAATGTAGTCCAGTCACATCTGTACAGGTTGTAGTTTGGGATGCAAACAACACTTCACGTGGTCTATAGTGTGCATGCCTGTGAAGGCAGCAATTTCTGCATTTGTCTCGTTCAGCGAGTCATTTATTGAGGGAATTCTATTTTATGTAATTTGAGTCCCTGTATGTTTGCAAGTATAAAGGATGTATATTTTCGAAGGCGATACACGGCTAAGGTTTATTGTGGGTACAACCATGTAACACTTGAAGTGAAATCATAGTACATCTGGTCGGTGAGATTAGTGTTTTTTAACGGGGTGAGCACCAACAACCCGCCTCAGTATGCCTCAGGCTATCTTGAGGGAAGGATTTTCAGTCTTTATCCTCCAGACTGCTACTTCATTATGGGGATTTCGCTTCTGGGCGCTCTATTTCTTCCACCTTTGGTTCAGGATGGTTGGCTTGTACCTTTCTAAGGAAGAGAAAGCCCGAATTCTTGTCTGGAAGTAAGAAAATGTGGTTACATGTGACACATCGGCGCACTCTCAAAGCGCACAATCAGCTGGGTGTTTCCTGCAACGCTTCATCAGTGCCTCGCTTCTTTTTAGGAGATCAAGACCCTATGAATCCAAAACATGGATCTAGAATGCTAGTGGAACCTTGTCATTTCCATGCCCAGACGTCTACAGATGGTAATCAAGGCCAAAGGAGAGATGACAAAAGTACTGAAATGTGACATCGCCTTTGATAATGTATGGGGAGTTTGATTTATTTTTTCTCGGACACTATATAGTAGTTTTTGCGTGCCTCAGTTTATTCCTTGTGTCTCGTCTAAAAGTGTGCTTTTATTGTTATCGACGCGAGGGATATGTCCCATTTTCTCTGACATGTGGTGGTCCTCCCAGTACTCGTTCGGCAGCACCGAAACTCTGCCTAAGATTTGCTCAAATGTGGGTGTTAAAGTCTGTGTCTCTACCGAAAGCGGTATTTACCTCTCTTAAAGCTAGTACCAATAATTTCCGGAATGGATTAATTTGTACACATTCCCCAGTGTGATATAACAGTCTTGTCATACTTGGAAATTCCCAATGAGTAACATGTACAGACTCTGTACACCGCTTGAATTTTATGTTTTCCATCGTGTCGTATCACACACTGCGAACCCGTGGCCAGGACTGAGAGAGTTCCCCCGACCTCCACTTTCTCCCTCCTCCTGCGCTTCCATACCTGAGGCAGTGTCTGTCTCACTCCGCACTCATGGTTGTGCTTGAGGTGTCCTGACCTTCACATTCTCCCTCGTCTATCATACCTGAATCACTGTCGGTGTCTCTTTATGCGCTAATATCTGTCCATGAAGATTCCTGGCCTCCCCACTTTCAACGTCAGTGTCTTCAGTGAAGTGTCCCTCTCTTTCCATGCCCTCATGTCGGTATCCATCATGTCCTGACTCCCTCTATAGTTGTATCAGAGCTGGTGAAGCCCGCTGGATCAATCTCCTTTACAGCATTTCCCATACCCTAGTTTTTGTCACAGTTTAGGACGGGAGTAATGTCCTGCGGCTTTTACCACTTGTTGTTGTAGGGTGAGGCTTGTGCTCTCGCAAACTTTTCCTAATCGGCTTGTCAGAAGCGCTCAGGCTCCAAGCAGCAAGTGTGAACAAGATCAAATTTACGAAGAAATTGCCGATTTGACATCTGTCTACGAAGTGAATTTGTAATATTCCTGTGTTTAGATTTCAACAAATGCATTTTTTCGGTGTCGGATGGGAGATATGGCGGGTCTGTGCTGTTGTCACACTGAGCAGTTCTCTCTTTCTTTCGTTATGATGATGATGGTGGCTGTGTTCGGTATAGTGGTAGTGGTGTGTGTGTGATGAAGATGGCAAGTGGTGAGGAGGGCGTTCATGTCGCTGTTCTGTGTAGTGGTATTGAGGGCTATTAAGTCACTGATCAGTGTAGTGGTGTTGAGGGTGATAGAGATGGTGAGTGTTCTATATCGTGTTAGTGAGGAGTTAAGATGGTAGTGGTGTTGGCAGTGTTTGAGTTGTAGTGATGATGAGGGGGGGGGGGGGCAGCGTTATCAGGCGCCGGAGGGAAGGAGGGTGGGAGGGCAGGCATGCTTGATCAGTGGCTGCGGCTGAGGAGCAAGTCGGTGGCCAGTGGATTGCACAACTGGTCTCCCCTACCCCGCCCTCCGGGGCCAACCGGCCGGTCACCCCTGGGGTTGGCCGATGGGGGAGGGTTGACTGGCTGGAAGGCCCGCCAGCTACTTGGCACACGCACGGGCAGGACAGAGCAGGGTTGGGCTAGGCAGGACAGCAGGCAGGAGGCAGGCAGGGGAAGGACCAGGCCCACGGAGGCCACAGATGCACCATCATTCACCCCTCACTCTCCTCCCTGCGATCAGAACGGGAAGAGGACTTGAGAAGTCGGTGTGGGAAGAGAAAGATTGATGTAATGATGAGGACTGAAAATATATGAAGTGTAAGGTGGTCTGCGTGCGTTGTTAGCAAGGCTAAAGGAAGAAAAATGATAATGGCTAGAGGGGAAAGATGAGTCGTGGGACAGTGTGGGAAGATAAGAAGGCTGATAACTGATAAGGAGTCATTGGAGGGAGTAAGGGTTGACTAGACCGGGATGAGAAAGGACCAGTGTATGGATCGAGTTGCTGGAACCCGCTGATGAAGACGATAGACGAAGGTCAAACAAGTGGAGTCGACAATTGTCGGTTATGAAGGGGCAGCAAGCGGTGTAGGAGGTCTTTTTTTACCAGTGTGATGGATGGCTGGGATGACCACGATAATGTATGAGAAGGAATCCGGTGATGATAGTCGTGCGGGGGCCGCTCCGCCACCACTTGACTGTCACTACCACACCAGTGAGAAACGTTGGCATATATCTCTCCCACTCCTCGCCACACGCTCTTCCAAACGTTCATGTGTATTATAGGAACTGATCACAAGTGTAACAAGTGGTTTGATATTTGTGAGCGTTTATCTTGTGTTTGATGGTCAAGTGATATTGTTGGTAGGTTAGCCAAAAGGAAACGGTTGAGGGCGCTTTTTCTCCACTCATGGGTATGTTCTGGGATGATAATGTTGCCAAGTGGATAAGGTTGTAGGTGGTTGTATATTATGTGAGCGGAGGTTGTGGACGGACGGATCATGGTTGAGAGATCCTGTTGCGTTAGTGATGTCACTGGCGGGCTTTGGTTGGTGATGGTGCTGGCCACCTCGCCCCTCTCAGCTTGCACGCTTTCCTTCAACAGTTTTTATATAGGGGTTCGGATTCCTTCTGATAGATTACGTATCATCAGTCTGGCGGAATGTTTCTTTTGCTAACGTGTTTCTCGTAATGCTTGTACCGTCTTGTTATGGTGAGACGACCTCCGTGTTTTCTGGTGTGTATGAAAAAATATACAAAAAGAGATGAAAATGTTTTTATGTACGTGTCTGCCTGGAGCAGGCCAGTTGCGGCAAACAACAGCAGCAGCGACAAGTGTGTGTGTGTGTGTGTGTGTGTGTGTGTGTGTATGTGTGTGTGGCCCGTCTGGCCTGTGACACAGTCTGGCTGGACTCCCGCGTAACTTGGCAAGCTAAGCGGGTGGCTGCTGGCGGCAGTGGCGGCGGGACCCAGTCAGTCAGTGTGCTGGGAACGGTGAGGAGGTGCGAACGTGCGTCTGGCTGGTGCGTCAGCGCAGACAAAACACGCCCACTAACCCCGCTCTGCGGCCGAGGACGCTAACCTTTACGTGTACACAGAAGACGGGATACTTGAGGATCTCTTAGAAATATTCTGTTGCAGTTCATTGACGTGAGCAAGGAGGATATTCATTAGTATTGCCATGAAACGGCAGCTAGAGCCCAGAACACGTGTGAGCTGGCTCGCTGCTGGCCAGTGACGACCACAGCCTACTGGCTTTGCACCTTTGCTGACACGTGTTTGGTATGTCAGCCAGCGGGAAGAAACACATGTACAGTGTGAGTGTTTTCCGAGGTATATAGGCCAGTGTTAGTGCTATATTGTGCGATTATAGCATTGATGGATCTGCTTGCCTCCTGGTGGATGTATTCAGTGAAATTCAGTTGATTTATTATTAGATTGATGGTGTTTTAAGACAAGGCACGTAAGGTGTCCAGAAAGGTGTTGTGATTTTGTATGTGCGAGTGTTGAAGTGTGAGGTGCCAAGGTGTCCTCAGCTCCCGTGACCTTCCCCTCGTCCCGGTGCCAATCTGCTTTTGTGTAATTGAACCCACCGTCCAGCACCTGTTCCACTGGCGGCCTGCACTCTCCTGTGGAATAAGTGGATGATGATCACCTGTTGGGCCACCGTCAGGACAGATCTCGAGTGACTGGGTGGGGATGTAGATCAGAATTTTGTACTAGTGGTGGTGTGTCCCGACCCTTTTTGTCCCCAAGTTATGGAGATACTCGGTGGATCCTTGGGAGAAACACATCCGGAGTGGATTAAGTGGTGAGTGGTGGTGGAGATTGAGCGGCGGAGGATGAGGGTAGTAGGGCCTTGGTGGCTGGAGGCATGACAACGGAGGACACCAGCACCGGCACCTCCCCCAGGATTGCATCACTTACGGCAGATAAAGGTGAGTCACAAGGGCGCCGCTTCATTAGACGATTGCACGTGCTGAGGCACCTGCGGGCCCTCCCACTTCTTACCCGTAGCACAACGCCTCGCCTCACCCATGGGGATTAGATGCATGGCGGACCTTCGGGGAATACAGGATGAAGCTGCCCTTCGTGGGGCACGTGTATGTCCGTCAGGAGCCGCACGGTGATCCATGATAATTAAGATGGCTCACGTGTTGGATCATGATGGTGGCATCGCGGCTCAGGATGGTCGGCAGGGCTGCAAGAGGTTTCTTGTCCCCTCACACACGATGTTAACACGACGCTCGATCGTCTGTAGGATGTTCCATGATGTCGGGTACATGATCCAGAAGGCAGTTCATGCTGGACCAGAAAGGATTCATGATAGAGACAATTCAGTTTCCATGGTAGCTGATGATGATAATTCATGTGATGATGTATGGTGATCCTCATGGTAGGGTTATGATGGTGTAATATGGCTCGAGTTCAATTGTTCGTCATGGTTTGCTTAAGGCGCGGTCAAGCGAGAACTCTCAGTTGACAAAATCGTTGAAACCGTTTCAGTAAGACATAACATCGTGGCCTCCCTGGACGCGCCGCTCACTCCCGCGTCCCTCGTCGTTGGTGGCAAACAAGTGCTCCTTCAGGATTCCTGGTGTAGTCGTGGTTTTCGTAGTTCCAGGTAGTTCCCTGATTCAGTGAGGACAGTTTCTCCTCGCGAGACTGGACGTATTCATGTTATTTTGAAAGGTGTTGTGTGGGGCCCAGACGGAAGCCTTCTTGTTTATATACAGTGATGACGTCACGGTCAGTTGAAGTTGCGTTATGATGTCTTGTAAGAATAATATTTTTTACCTTACATTTCAAATCATTTGATATGATAAGTTAGCACTATGTCTCATAAATTTCAGGCGTAAACAAAAGAAAAAAAAGTAATATGTTCAGAAAGAATACTTAAGTCAGGTATGGAAATGAGCATGGGACTGTTGGCGGTTTTCACAGGGGTAGGTAGAGAGGTCCGCCTCCAGAAGGCGAATGGCAACCTCTCCTGTCCACACAGACGAAATGGATTATAGACCAGCATTGATGTTGATGTCTTATTCATTTTAGAACTGTGCGACCGCACCTCTAGCGTTTTTAATCATGTGCTCAAGATTTGATGGCTTGACCTTTGACCTGACCCCTTTTGAGTAGGTCACAAGCCTAGCCATCAAAGCCAAGGGTGGTCCTCAAGAACTCAGATATAAACTTCCTGTTGGTTTATTGTAATTCCTGATGTTATATCATGGGTGGTAGTCAGATCCCACGATGGTCCGTGATCTTTAGGTACAGTGGTCCTTAATCAGTATAATGGTCCGTTTTGGTGTACTGCCATGCTCGAGATGGTTCACGGTTGTCCACCTGGTGGATGGAGTTCACACTGTCCACAGTTTCTCTCCTGGTTTTCCCCCCACATCGTTTGCATTGATTCGGCACAAGAGCTCAGGTTTTATCTTGTGGTTCAAGGTAAGTCGTGTATAGACTTGATGGCTCAGCGTGACGGTTCGTGTTTGTTCACTCCCGTGTCTCTTCTTATTTCCCCGGACGATCTGTAACCTGACCATGTAACTCATGACCTGACGTAAATCTTAGTTACGTGTGTGTGCTGGTCATGCTCCACGTCTGCCCAGATGGTTCTTAATTGTGGTTTATGTTTTTCTCAACAGTGCTTCTTTATTTGTCCACCCGTCGTCATTGTCTCGAAGATCATTGTCATGATCCTTGTATCAGTTCTTTCTTTTCCACTTTTTTTTTGTGTACGTGATCGATGAGTTGCTCTCATGATCGTTCGTAATGGTTCAATATTGTCCTCAGCATTGTTTATTGTTCTCTGTTTAATGGTTCATTTATTACCAAATGATATATAGTTGCATTAGCTCTCAGTGCTTCATAAATGTTTGTGGTTTATAATTGCTCATGATTCTTGGTCGTCCACATTATGGCTCATGACACGGTATGATGACTCGGTTCATGGTTATCAACAGTTGCTCAAGGTTATCCACCCGAAGGTTCATGGATGGTTCACGATGGTTCTTGGTAGGTTCATTAGCGGTTCATGATTAGCTACGTAATTGTTCATGTGTTGTTCATGATGTATGGCGTTTCAGGACATTATTATTATCCTTGACCTTTCTCCATCATCTGTCGTGATAGATCACAGTTATATTACCTGTACGGTTTATGAGTGTCCTTTATGGCTGTGTAATGGTTCAAGATGGTTCACTTCATGATTTATGGCCTTTGTTGGTGGTTCGTAAACTCGCCTGTCAGTCCATAACGGTCCACAAGGAGTTCACGTTTTCTCCCAGTGCTGGTGTTAGTTAACTTGACGGTTCATTGTGGTTCTTGATGTCACACGGGAGGTTAGGTTGGTGCACAGTAGTTATTCATTATTCACTAGATGGTTTAGAGTGATCCACGCGAGAGCTCCAGTTGACACACGCAAGTCGATTATCATTTCCGTACGGTTCACGAACCACATTAAGGTTCAACTTGGTTCACTCTGTACCGAGGAGTTCAAACTGCAATAAACCACTGGGTCCTTCTGAGACTTTCTGTGGAAGTAGAAGGTATCAGAAGCTCGCGGGTTAGTGTGTGGTAAAGGCTTTTAGACGATTTAAGAGGGAAACTTACAAACTGTTCATGTGACTAAGGAGGCGCAAAAAAGAAGTCTCTTGGCAAACAGTACATACCTGGGTTTCACGGGTTTCAGTTATTAATTTGATAAGCTGACGGTACACTCGCTGATGCACATGTGTGATTGACAGCCTGTAAGCGTACATGTGAGAAGACACACATCATGAACTGTGGCACTAGCTAGCCACGCATGCTGAACACAGGATATGGCAAGACAAGTGAGGAACACAGGATATGGCAAGCAAGGCAAGTAAGGTGCACGAGGTATGGCACGTGAGGAACTCAACATAAGGCAAGAGATACAGCATGATCAGAACATAGGGATATTGGACACCAGGGCCTACATGGGCTGGAAACAGAAAAGTCCTTATCGCCCTACGCCACCTAAATCAAGGGCCTATCATGGCTGACAATTCCCTCAAAAGTGAGTTCCTAAGTCGATGTCCAGGCTTAAATACGACCCAGGGAACTATTTAGTGGACTACAAGGCTGGATTGGTTCGTGAGAAGCAAGTCACCGAGGGATTGTCTTCCCACAGTGTCGCACGGCCTGTCTGGGGTCAGGTGCCATGGATTTGCTGAGATATATTATCATGATACTGGTTAGCAGGAAGGGTGTTAATGGCTTTATGACTGACCCTCTTGAGGAGCTAGGGTTGTAATACCTCCCCCGGGGAAAGATTATATATATATATATATATATATATAAACTGCTCTGTAAGTCATCCACAGGGATAATCTCTTCTAATTATAAGACAAGGAGTCAGCAGTCACACTGCTTTTGATGTGCCGAATATCTTAAGTTGTTTGGTTCAAGGCAAGGGACTATCGCGACTGCCTCTTGATTCCCATGTCATGCATAGAGTGGAGGAGGGCGTGGTTCGAGTATATTGTCACTTGGTGATGTTGGCATGAGGTTAGGGCCTCCCTATCCGTGTTGGCAGTCTTCTGCTGGTGGCTGGTAAATTTGGTTGACACATATAAGATCGGATGTAGGATGTTCCTTGTCCCAAACTTCAGGAGAACTGCCCCCCGTGCCCGAATCATTGACACTCTCCTAAGAAGACAGAGGTCTGGAGCCTACGACACAGGGTCGTTGATCAGCAAGCGACGAATCATGACGGTCATCGGTCCATTCGAACAGCATATTGGGGCTGACCGTATTGGTGATGGATGCGGCTGCCTGAGCATCCGAGTTCGAGCAGGAGCTCTTATAGTAACCAGCTGTACACCCAGGAACCACATCAGTGACGACATATTTCAAAGACACTAATCCTTTCATGATTTGAATATTAATGCGTTCACCCTGTAAGGCGGGCGAAATTGCGGAAATAGAAAGTGTTGTAAGATCTTTCTCATCCCATATTAGTGTGGTAAAGGAACAAAATTACTGGGAACGGCTGAAATCTCCGGGCTGTACTCCCCGAAGTGCAGACGGAAGAGGTATATTATATCTGAAACTGAAAATCCTGGAAGAAATGCTTCACAAACATTCGAAAATAACATTCTTCTGGCACGACAGGCATGGAAGACTGTAAAACACTACCTGTGAAATCCATAGGTGCCATATGCAGAAAAAGAGAGAGCACCTTAAACATTCGGGGCCCAAACTCAGTAACACCTTGCTTGCTATCATCATAAACAGTACGGTATGCTTAGTAGAGGAATTTAAGAGTACACTGGACGAGTACCTACAAAGTGTGCCAGATTAGTCAGGATGTGGGGTGATATGTGGGCCTAAGGGCTACGGCTTCCAACAGTTTGGTCGACTGACCAACCCACCCATCAGCCTGGGTTCAACCCGAGCTATGGGGATAGAAGGGTCCCTGAAGACTTCACGAGGTATTCAGCGGGTGTATACACCCTTCTGTGAATGAGCACGGGGTTGTCCCAGGTGGCCTCCACTTTGGCAGCGACTGGCATGACGAGGCTTTGACAGAAAGTGTCCCTGAAATGTGACTTAGGCGCGCCTGGACTCGCTCTTCACCTGGTTAACAGTGAGTCCGGCGTCACTCAGGTAGTGGAAGAGGAACCACAGCCAAACCAGATGTTTCCCCGACCTGTGACTGAAGCAGGTAGATCGTCCAGGTAAGCATGCGCCCCGTCCAGTCCGGTCGTCACCGCATTCTTTAGTCGCGGTGGAACGTAAGTGGGGCATTCCGCAACCCAGAGGGCATCAGCCTGATAAAGAAGAGCCCTCCAGGGGTCACGAGAGGGTGAATCTTCCTTTGCCCATTGCACTCAGGCTGAGTTGGTAGTACCCTTTGAGCAGGTCCAGCTTCGTGACCCAAATGGCTTACCCCACTCTTTTGATGACGTCGATACCGGGCAGGGAGAAATGTCTGGCTTCGTGACATGGTTGACCCATTATAATCCACCCGCACCGGTAGATTCCCGTCCGGCTTGGAAACCAGCATACACGGGGATGCCCATCTGCCGGAGCCTCTCTCGATGAGTTGTCCATTTCCTTCCTTAGGCACTGTCCCTTGGCAGGATTCATCCCGTGTGATCTTGCAAGAAAACCAACACAGGTGGCGACCTGGGCCTGCAGGAGGCGTGCTAGTTTTACTTGGTTTTCAAGTAACGTCGTTGAATTGGCAAGCTTAAGGTCCACAAAATCTTGGACCCCTCTCTGTGAGTCAGGAAGATTCTGTACCCATTTAATCTCTGATATGCTCAGGATGGCACAAACCGCAGGCCATGCTGGCTCCCCTTCCCTGCTGTCATAAAGTTTCACCAGGTTCACATGCACTAGCCTTTGTGGTCGTTACCTACAGGTGATATCTTCAACATAGTTTACTGGTTCAGTCCTTCCCTTGACCCTAACCAGAACACTGCACCACACCTGTAATAGGTTGCGATGCACAGGAACCGAGCTTCGTACTTTATTCCTAGCCTTAACTACCACGTTTGCCACATTGAACTTTGGGCTGTGGTAAGGGTCTCCCTGTGTAACTGGCCCGCCGTAGGTCCGCTCTAAACCTGGCCGCATGCACACACATACTGGCACCTGGATGTGATATCTTACCCCGGTCTCCCTCATTAACTTATGAGGGGCCCCTCACTTCATGCTCGGACAGTATTTGAAACGGCGGGCTAAACCCCAGGTGGTGTGTGGGGCTTTCGTGAATGGTGAACAGCATTTGAGGGATACTCTTGTCCCAGTCCTTGTTTGAGAGAGAGAGATTTGCCGAACGTGCCCTTAACTTTTTATGGTCGTCAAATGACGATGCACCACCGTTCATTGCTGTTACCATCAGCTGACGACTTGATGGTTCCCGTCCTTGTGTGAATTTCCAGCTAGCTTTTAACCCTATCTCATTCCCATAGATGTCACAAGCATTTCCTCATAGTAACTGGAGAAAAAATAGTTATTCAGCCATGTATATGTCTCCTCCTCCTCTCTCTCTCTCTCTCTCTCTCTCTCTCTCTCTCTCTCTCTCTCTCTCTCTCTCTCTCTCTCTCTCTCTCTCTCTCTCTCTCTCTCCCAGGGTAATGAAAGTTCAGGTAGTCATATGATAAATAAACTTACTCTTGTAGTATTGCTAATTCTTTGGTCATCAGAAAATTATGAGTGTTGTTGATTGTTTAACGTAATTATTTGTTCATTTGTGTAGAATTGAGTTCATAAAAAAATGTGTAAAATTACCTGTAAAATACGTATGTGTGAAGTTTTTATCATCCATGTTTTACAGAGTAACATTTGAGAACTGATTATTATCATAAAGTGTATGGGTATGTGTGAAATTGCGTCGGGGAAAGAGACCTATCATACACTGGTCGCCTGTCAGCCTCACATGTTCCATTCAAAACAGAAGGAAGTATGCGACATTGTTAGGATTTGGCTGTACTTATGAAAATTCTTACGTTTTCTGATTATTTTCCACGGGGGAGACTCTCTTGAAATGGATTGTTTTTAAGTCCACCTATGGTTTAGGGTGGTACGCTAATGCCAAATGTTGGACATTTAATTCGCCCATCACCTGTTGAAACCTCCCGACGTGAAGTTAGTACCGCTGGTCAGACTGGACATAAAGGGGAGGAACCCACCACCCTTGAGTGCTGGTGCAGTACAGGGTCTTGGCCATAGCAATACTCGCATCACAGTAGGTAGTGGGTGCCATAGCACGAGTAAGAACTGGGGATGCTGACGAGATGACATGATTAGGTTTATTCATTGTTTGACATTCATGACAAATTTTATACTCTTTAGCCATATCTCATCAGAGACTCGACCAGTGAAAGTGTTAGGATCATTTTGTACGTTTTTACTGTCTCCAAGGTGTTCATTTGTTGCATATAGGCAAGTCTGATACGTACTGACCAGCCCAGCTTGTTTCAGCTTCCTTATAGTTTAGCATAGTAATTTCACGTCACATTGTATTTTCTCTGTGCTGAGTTCGGAATCTTTTCACTTCTAGCACAGTATGAGTATAGAGGGCTTGGGTACCTTATGGCAATACTTTCCCCTCATGTAAATAGATTCTAACGGTTCTTATATCACTCCGCACTACGGCTACGCTGGACTTCATAATAAGAGGCTTCTTTCAACCTATCGCATTTTAGTTTTCAGTATGCTTTACCACACACTGGTCGATGTTAAACGTAGGTGATGACGAACAAGTAACATAGGTTTACAGTGGACTGATATCGCAAGTTGACTCACGACTTAGAAAACTGATCTGGACAGATAGATGGACTTATGCCACATCGAGAGCGGGCATTTTTTTTTTTTTTTTTAACGAGACAATAGGATTGGGGAATACTTCACCCCGGACTATTACATTAATGTGTCATGTTAATGCCCAAGAACACACGCACTCTGGTTGCTGGGAATTAAGAAATCAACTGGGAGTGAACCTGTGCAGACCCCAATTTGTTATAACGTTCTACCAGGGTACAGTTAGGTGTACAGAGGAGCCATTCTATAGCGTTCATAAAGTGACATAGTGAAGTAGCGACATTCCAGAGTTTGGGTTCAGATTCTTAGGAGGACACAAGAACCTCGCAATTTGATATAGATTTTGAGAAAAAGATATTTTGAATAGCCTTTTCCATTGATGAGGAAATATTTAAAGATGAGGTTTTTCAGTTATAATGCCTTGATTATGGCCTCAGTTATCAGTATCGTCTCGGTTATGACAAAGGAAAAAAAGTGTCAAAAGTGAATATTAGATTTCTTTCCCCTCAAGTACTGGGAGAAACGGTGGGAGTCATATTCTGTTTGCCGATGGACGCATTTTGAGAAAAGGAACGTCATGTTTGCATTCAAGACGTGTACTTGATGTGCCGTAGACATGAGAACTGTACGTACACAACTTTGGATATGAAGAAATTGTGGATAGCCGATGAAAGAAAACGAAGCAGACTTCTCCTCTCCCTCCTGTTAAACATTTGCTGAATCACATGATTCAGGGGTAACGTAGACAATTGGTGAATCATATGATTCAGGGGTAACGTAGACAATTGGTGAATCACATGATTCAGGGGTAACGTAGACAATTGGTGAATCACATGATTCAGGGGTAACGTAGACAATTGGTGAATCATATGATTCAGGGGTAACGTAGACAATTGGTGAATCATATGATTCAGGGGTAACGTAGACAATTGGTGAATCACATGATTGAGGGGTAACGTAGACAATTGGTGAATCATATGATTCAGGGGTAACGTAGACAATTGGTGAATCACATGATTCAGGGGTAACGTAGACAATTGGTGAATCATATGATTCAGGGGTAACGTAGACAATTGGTGAATCATATGATTCAGGGGTAACGTAGACAATTGGTGAATCATATGATTCAGGGGTAACGTAGACAATTGGTGAATCATATGATTCAGGGGTAACGTAGACAATTGGTGAATCATATGATTCAGGGGTAACGTAGACAATTGGTGAATCATATGATTTAGGGGTAACGTAGACAATTGGTGAATCATATGATTCAGGGGTAACGTAGACAATTGGTGAATCATATGATTCAGGGGTAACGTAGACAATTGGTGAATCATATGATTCAGGGGTAACGTAGACAATTGGTGAATCATATGATTCAGGGGTAACGTAGACAATTGGTGAATCATATGATTCAGGGGTAACGTAGACAATTGGTGAATCATATGATTCAGGGGTAACGTAGACAATTGGTGAATCATATGATTCAGGGGTAACGTAAACAATAATGAATCATATAAATCAGGGGTTCAGGGATAACTTAGACAATAATGAATCATATAATTCAGGGTTAACGTAGCCAGTTGCTGAATCATATGATTCAGGGGTACCGGAGATAAATGGTGAATCATGTAATTCAGGGGTAATGTAGACAAGCCTAGTACCCCGTCCCTTTCCTGAACCTGCACTCCGCCACCACCACCTCAAGTCCTAATCACCAGCATTCTCGGTAGCATTGAATTTTTATATGATTTACCCACGGCGTGATAACGGTCGTTGAGTAAGTTAGAGTGCAAGGCACATCATGTTGGAGTGTGATATACTACTGATGGTCAGCTGGTTCAGGTATAGTCCGCATAGAGGAGTTCAGCGGGGAAAATATTTGGTCAGGAACGTTACCTTCCTTATAACATCGTCCGGTGACTTATAACGACAGATTGCTACAACCTAAGCACTTATTTTTTTTTATATATATATATACACCAAGTCAAGCCACTCTGACTCCTAAAAACGGACCCGGCCGCGCAAGCCGCCTGTGACGTCACGCTGCCCTGAACCCTCGGTTGTAATGAAACTGTGAGGAGAGGTATGGACACTGTGATGGATGGTATGGATATTTTGAGGAAAGGAATGGATACTGTGAAGAAAAGTATAGAAAGTGTGAGCAAAGTGGAGACGAATCTACGTTTTCGTTAGCCATGTACCAGCACGTTTTCTTTGTCGAGGCCAGTGACGTATCGCACAGGCTCCACCCACATGCTTGTGGGTCGACTGGTATATGTAGGCATAGGCTACAACGATATGTCTCCAGGATCGTAACCTTGTCGTTGCACGAGGACCATATATGTATATATAGATATATATATAGATATAGATATAGATGTAGATATAGATATATTAGGTATAACTGACATAGTGACTCGCAAACTGTACATATGTAAGGAGAATAGGCGGATATGGAAACGCATTGATGAAAGTTATTTCTGTAATTATCAATAACCTACCGGTACGCTTGATGATGTATATATTTGCAGATGTTAGTGACATTCTGTTCACATACTTAGGACACTGACCACTCACTGTGGCACTGGGTGGAGGCGCTCACTGGTCACAACGAGAGACACGTGGGGAACACAAGGTATGGCATCACACACAACATGACGTGAGTAAAGGGATATTCAACATGGCTCTACATGGGTTGGGCAACTGTACAGGACTCGCTGCCGTCTTTCTCGTGGATTAGAGAGACCTCTCATGGTGGACAGATCCATCTGAACCGAGTCCCTAAGTGGGTTGCTATACATATACGACCCGGGAGCCATAGCCTACCATTGCAGGCAGACTGCCGGGCTGGGTCGGTCCTTGAGGGTGGTGACTTGCGGAGGCTCTTCCCAGGTGTCGTGCAACCCGTTGTGGGTCGGTGGCTGGGGATAGTCTGCGATTTATGACCGTGGCCGTTCTAGGGAGAGGAGGGAGTGGGGGCATGAATTGCTTTATGACTGGCCCTCTTGGCCTGTCCTCATTTAGACGACGTGGCACTTGTGGGTCTCTCAAGGAATCCTGGTACCACCAGAGACCGTAATGGTTTTATGGCGGACGCTCGTGGCTATACTTTTTTTTTTTTTTTTGTTAGCCAAGACGAAAGGGGCAATTGAATGCCCTAATATTTCGGCCTTCTCATTAACCATATATATATATATATATATATATATATATATATATAATTTTTTTTTATTCATACTATTCGCCATTTCCCGCGTTAGCAAGGTAGCGTTAAGAACAGAGGACTGGCCCCTGGACCTTTGAGGGAATATATATATATATATATATATATATATATATATATATATATATATATATATATATATATATATCGTAGCCAAAGCCAAGTACCCAATTTATCGACCAGCCTCTAGGAGAGGATGAACAGCTGGATTGACTGTGGACCGCCTGCCGCGACCAGGATTCCTGCCTTTGCGCCCGATCCCGGCCTTCCCCGTGAATGCGTCATGATCAACGCCAACAGCCACACCACAGACGTCTGTTACTATACTTATTCGTGTTTATGGTTTTGCTGTCATCTACACGGATAGGTTCATGATGGCCCACGTTGCGGTTCATGATGGTCCACGTGGCGGTTCATCATGGCACATGATGGTCCATGTGGCGGTTCATGATGGCACATGGTGGTCCACGTGGCGGTTCATAATGGCACATGGTGGTCCACGTGGCAGTTCATGATGGCACGTGGTATTCCACTATGTGGTTCATGATGGCACATCATGGTCCACGGTGGTTCATGATGGTCCACGTGGCGGTTCATAATGGCACATGATGGTCCACGATGTGGTTCATAATGGTTCATGTGGCACATGATGGTCATCGTGGCGGTTCATCATGGCACATGGTGGTCCACGTGACGGTTCATGATGGCACATGGTGGTCCACGTGGTGTTTCATGATTGCACATGATGGTCCACGTGGCGGTTCATGATGGCACATGATGGTCCTCGTGGCGGTTCATGATGGCACATGGTGGTCCACGTGACGATTCATGATGGCACGTGGTGGTTTACGTGACGGTTCATGATGGCACGTGGTGGTCCACGTGACGGTTCATGATGGCACGTGGTGGTTTACGTGACGGTTCATGATGGCACATGGTGGTCCACGTGACGGTTCATGATGGCACGTGGTGGTTTACGTGACGCTTCATGATGGCACATGGTAGTCCACGTGACGGTTCATGATGGCACGTGGTGGTCCACGTGACGGTTCATGATGGCACATGATGGTCCACGTGGCAGTTCATCATGGCACATGGTGATCCACGCTGTGGTTCATGATGGCACATGATGGTCCACGTGACGGTTCATGACGGCACATGATGGTCCACGTGGTGGTTCATGATGGCACATGGGGGTCCACGATGTGGTTCATGATGGCACATGATGGTCCGCGTGGCGGTTTATCATGGCACATGGTGGTCCGCGTGACGGTTCATGATGGCACGTGGTGGTCCATGTGGCGGTTCATAATGGCACATGCTGGTCCACGTGCCGGTTCATAATGGAACGTGCTGGTCCACGTTGTGGTTCATTATGTCACATGATGGTACACGTGGCGGTTCATGATGGCACATGGTGGTACACGTGGTTCATGATGGTACACATGGCGGTTCATGATGGTCCACCTTGTGGTTCATGATGGTCCACCTTGTGGCACATGATAGTCCACGTTGCGGTTCGTGATTGCACATGATGGTCCACGTTGTGGTTCGTGATGGTCCACGTTTTGGACATGGTGGTCCACGTGGCGGTTTATAATGGCACTTGATGGTCCAAGTAGTGGCACATGATGGTCTACGTGGTGGTTCATGATAGGTTCACATGGTGGTTCATGATGGTCCACGTCGTGGGTCATGATCATGCTAATGGTTGGCGATGATGATCAGCGACGTGTAGGGTCAAGATGGTGTACGTGATGGTTCATGATGGTGCTCATCATGGTTCTTACCTTTTTCATATGTTGATCGAGACAGCATGGGCAACTGAAGCCCTTATCAAGGTCATCTCGTTAACGTTATATATATATATATATATATTTTTTTTTATAAAAATCGCTGTTCAGCGAGGTAGCACCAGGAAACAGACAAAAAACAGCCCGTCTAGTAATATACACACAAATATATACACATAAATGGCATATATATATATATATATATATATATATATATATATATATATATATATAATATATATATATATGACGGTTCATGATGGCACGTGGTGGTCCACGTGACGGTTCATGATGGCACGTGGTGGTTTACGTGACGGTTCATGATGGCACGTGGTGGTCCATGTCGCCTTCTATGATAGGGGATAGGGGAGAAAGAATACTTCCCACGTATTCCCTGTGTGTCGTAGAAGGCGACTAAAAGGGAAGGGAGCGGGGGGCTGGAGATCCTCCCCTCTCGTTTTTTTATTTTTTTTTTAAATTTTCCAAAAGAAGGAACAGAGAAGAGGGCCAGGTGAGGATATTCCCTCAAAGGCCCAGTCCTCTGTTCTTAACGCTACCTCGCTATCGCGGGAAATAGCGAATAGTATGAAAACAAATATATATATATATATATATCGTAGCCTGAGCATGGCACCCATTTTATCGATCAACCCTTATGGGTGGATGAACAGCTGGTTTGACTGTGGACCGACTGCTACATCCAGTTTCCGAACCTATGCGCACGACCGTAGGCGTTCCGTAAAAGCGTCGCGGTCAGGAACGCTAACCACTACACCACGCAGGCCAAATATCTGGTTAGGTCTTCGGGGGTCTTCTTCCCCTACGGACCCAGGCAGTTGGATTGGGTCGTTCGTCAACCAAAATGTTGGAAGCCGCAACCATCGGGCTCACATATCCCCCATACCCTGGCTGGTCTGGTGCTCAAGGAACTTGTCCACATTAGAAAGATGTCTTGGGAAGTGGTGAAGAGTTTTAATCGTGGATGTTTAAGGTGTTGTTTGGCACCATTGGATATCATGAAATATTTTATGTAGGATGTATTTCCGAATGTACTAGTGGTGGGTGATGATGGTCCACGTACTGGTTTGTGATGGTATGCGAGATGGTTCATGGTGGACCACGAGCTGAGTTATGATGGTCTACATGATAGTTCATGATGGTCTTCATAATGGTCCAAATGGGCGAGGTCGTGTTGTCCTTAGGGTGGTTCATGATGGTCCATTTTTTTTTTCTAGTGAGGCGCCGGGCTTGACTGAATGTAATTTTGGTAAATATGGATAGTCTGGCTAAATTCCTTAAGGAAGTGATACCGTGTAAAGTGTAAAATGGAGGGTTTGTTTATGAAGGACCCTGGGATATCTCGATGGCATAGACGAATTCTGGTCAAGTATGATGCCTTCAAGACTCTGTTTCTTCCCATCTCGTCGAAAATTCGTCTCGACTTTCTTCTGTCCTACGACTGCTCTGTAATTCCACATCTATCCTCTGTGATCATACTTTATATTACTGTAACATCTACTCTATCTTTCTTGGAAACCCCACATCACGGAAATGGCTGAATCTGCTTTTAAGAAACTGGTATTCCTGTTTAGATGTCGAAATTTCTTTTGTACCGAAGTTGCTCCTGTTATACAAAGGATTGATTCGCCCTTGTATGGAGTACTGCTCTCACGTCTGAGGTGGTTCTAGCTCTGTATCCTCACTTGACATAGTTGAGTCGAAAGCGGCCCATCATATCAACTCTCCCAAGATAACTTCATAACTTGACCCACTTGCCCTGCGCCACCATGTCTATTCACTTTGCCTCTTGTGTAGGTATTATTTTGGTCTTAGCTCCCGAGAGCTGGCGGCTTATGTGCCCCCACAGCTAACTAGACCACGCAGTACTGGGGGAGCTACGGCGTCACCACATGACTGCTGTGTGGCAGTTAGCAACTCAAGAGTGGGTCATTTTGATTGCTGTTTCTTCCCTTACGTCTCGAAACTTTGGAACACTGCCCTCTCATATCTTTCCCAGTAAATATGAGCTGGTACGTTTCAAACGACAGGTTTTTCACTTCCCGAAAAACGCTTAGATACTTCTTCCTGTCTCTTTGTTTTCCCTTTCATCAACATCTCTGTATTTCAATTAAGGCCTAGTATTGATGTGGACTTTTGTCCGTGACTGGAACCTCCTTCCCTAAAAAGAAAAGAAAAAGTACTTTAAGAAGAAGCTGTGTGCACGTATGTATGCTGCAGCGACAAGTATACATAATGTCGTTTACGCGAGGGGACGCGACCCTTGGCCTTGCCTTTGGCCTGATTCTTAAGGTTCGCGTCAGATGGCCGGGCCGTCATAACCAAGAGTCGTGCTGGATAGTGACGCTATACAAAGGGATTCAAAGAGCAACAAACCGTTGGGTCCTTTCGTTCGTGGCTGTTTGTGAGGGTGGAAGATATCAGAAACTCGTATGTTAGTCAGAAGATATTCAGATAATTCAGAATGAATGATCTGCATATTATCAGTGTGACTATACTTGATTATATATATATATATATATATATATATATATATATATATATATATATATATATATATATATATATATATATATTGTGTGTGTGTGTGTGTGTGTAATGTGAGAGAGAGAGAGAGAGAGAGAGAGAGAGAGAGAGAGAGAGAGAGAGAGAGAGAGAGAGAGAGAGAGAGAGAGAGAGAGAGAGTTAATCCAGGCAGGGTATATTTAGATTTAATTTATATGCATTATTTTGTAACGTAAGGTTCAAGTCTGAATGGAATTGCTAGGTATTGAGGATATTGCTGGTGATGTAGTGTTGGAGGACGGCATCGAAACGGGGATGCTGCTGGAGATATGATGTTGGAGAAGAGAGGAGTGGCGAGGATGTTGCTGGTGTTGGAGTAGTGTGCGGGGTGGGGTGGCATAACATTGACAGGTTCCCACGCCAGAAGACGGCGGAGAGGAGCAGGAGGGGAGGGGAGGGGCGGGGACCAGCTGGTGCTTGGAGGGAGGGGCGGGGAGGGAGCTAGCTCACTGGTGGCCACAATTGCTCATCGCTGTGGGCGGTGCGTGAGGTGAGGAGCATCTCCCTCCTCCTGCACCTCTCGCCAGGGAACCACCACTCCCACAGTAATGTCACTGCCTCCTGGCCAACCGTCTCTCCCGTACTTAGTATAAGACGTTCTGATGGTCACCATGTGTGATATGTTATCTATGTTTTATGTTATGTGATACGTTCGTAGAATTTTTTTTTTCGAAAGGACTTTTTGAGTGTAAACGATTTCCAGTCATATGCCTTTTGATGCCCTGTACGTAATGAGGATGTTATGGGAACAGTGTAGCGGTATGAGCGGAGTGTTAGCTGGCCACCTGCACTACGTACAACCAGACATCCGGTATAGCTGTCCAGTTGATCGCAGAATAGGTGGTGCATGTGTGCCGGCTGGCTGCAAGGTGGTATGGGAATGCAGTTGGACGGGGTGTGCAGGTGTGACTGCTCCCCCTCCTCCGGCCTCCAACCCTCCTCTCCTACCTCCAGCCCTACTCCCTTCTCCTGCTTCTTATCCTGGTTGCCGCCGACGTCGCCAACAGTCCTGCTCGTTTCAACTTTTTCCCGCTTGGCTGTTCATACAATCCTGGTGAGGTATTGCCCCCCCGAGATACAGGGAGGACCTTGGGTCTTGCTTAGGGAGGCGGTGCAGGTGTGGCTCGGGGAAGGGAAGGCGTAAAGTAAACGTATATAATCCAGGGTAACGATGTATGGTCTAGTTTGGTGTGGTGTATGGCAGACTACTACACTGCCTTCTTGTCCATTGGAGGATCCTCCCTGCACGGTAGCCACGCACTCGTACGCTTCACTGATTACCTACTTGTAAAACCTTGAACCCCCGCATCCCTGCACCCCTTAATATCACGCTCAGGTGGTAATGAGCGAACCTTGAACCCGCCGCCGCTCAGGCCGGGCTGGGGCTGGGTTGGGGGGTTGTGCCCGCGGCCAGCCTCGTGGGAAACTTTGCCCTCATAGTATCTGCCGAGGACATCCATGGAAAGGTTGCCATGCACTGATTAAGTAATACAAATTGGTCTACAGACGCGGAGGCAGGGGAGAAGGCCGGACCCCTTTGATTCTCGGGATTTATATGAGAAATGGCAAGAGGTTGAAAGATGAAAGCAAAGTGACGTTCCCGCTGGTCAGGGTGTTAAGTATGAACGGCCCGCTGGCCGGGCCGGACCCGCCTGCTGCTGCCAGTACCAAATGCTCCACTGAAGCAGCTAAACTGCATGAGCCCTCCCTCCCCCCTCTACATCCCCCGTCGCGGGGTTAACACTGTAACATGTTGGATGTTGCTGGTTATGATGGATGTGGGTTATGGATGACAACTGTGATTAACAGTTGTAGATGATGGTGGATGTGCTGTTGTAACCGGTGGAGCAGGAGGGTATGATGGTGGCCCGGCCTTTGAGCTAACCCTTAGTGGTCAGGTCTCAGGACAGGCCATCATACCCCTAAGGGTCGCACCCTCTGCTCAAGGGGTAATTCATCTTCGGCTTAGAAGTTGACACTCTTGGGGACTTGCTGGTGGGTTTTCACGGTATGCTTTTGGAAAATGTTTCAGCGCCAGGATTTTGTGCTGGAAAAGACTGATATCTCAAAAAGTGTTTGCTTGCACCTAGATTCGAACCATAAGAGAAGTTTGATGCTTGTCGTGGTGTGTTGCTGGGCGTCACCCGCAACTTGACGCGTTTATAGTTCCAAGGTGAACGTCTTAGTGTTGCACAGCGAATTCGCGTCAGACGTGTAGACTCTTTTTTTTCTGTACTACTTCCCTCCTGTCGTCCGTGGAGTGCGAGCGTTTGGTCTTCACCTTCCCCAACAAGACTTGACGGGTCAGACGGTTGAGACAGTCGCTGGTGGTAAGGACGGGTCGTCAGCGTTATATAGCCATGTTTCCCCATTTTGGAAGAGTCCTGACACCAGTGCAGTTAACGTGGTGCAGGAGAGGTGAGGCTGCCAACCCGCGTCGAGGCAAGAGCCGATCTTGTGTGCCTGACTGGCCGGTATGGTGGCAAGCGCGTGCCGACCTCACTCCTTCATCAGTATTAATTACGATTCTCTTACCGCCCAAACCTGTTAGTGGGGCGTGCCAGGCAGTCGATGACTGCGGCTACTACTCCAGTGGTACGTTCTGCCTCGTTGGTGGGGTCCAGATGCAGGGAGTGGGACCGCTCACTGTAACGGAAGAGAGTTGTCAGTCGTGTTGTCTGGTAGTGATTATGTAGGTACACTGGATGATGACTAGTGGATGGGTATGACGACTGAACACCTTGGATACGAGAACCTCGCTTCTTGAGCATGATTAAACCTTAACGAGTATGATTGCTCAGCACATTGAGCACGACGACTCCATCCCTTCCGTACGACGACTGATCTCTATTGGCTACGACACCTTAACTCCTTTAGTACGACAACTTCACTCCCTTGGTACGACGACTTAACCTCTTTGATACGAGGACCTAAGCCCATGATTACGACAACACTTTACAAGAACGACGGGTTATCTTGATTCAGACGACTTAAACCCTTGAGTACGACAGTGTTTCTCCTTGGGTACGACGCCATAAATCCTTGCGTACGAGAGTTTATTCCCTCGAGTATGCTGACGTGGCACCCAGAGTACGACGACTTAACCTCTTTAGTACGACAGCTTGGGTACGACGACTGAACCCCATCGAGTATGGTGACTTAGCACCTTGATTACGACGCATAACCCCTTTACGATATTATTCCTTGATCACGACGAATTCCTTTCTTAAGCACGACGACTTCGCTTGTAAAGTACATCAACTGAACCCTTTGAGTACGGCGACTTAACCCCTTGAGTACGACGACTTAACCCTTTGAGTACGGCGACTTAACCCCTTGAGTACGAGGACACATACCCTTGAGTACAGCGACTTCACTCCATGAGTACGACGATTTAACCCCTTTAGTACGATGCTTAACTTCCTGAACACGATTAACTACACTCCGTGAGTACGACGAATTAATTCCATCGAGTATAATGAATTATCAACTCGAGAACGACGACTTAACTCCTTCAGTACGATGACTTACGCCGTAAACACTATACTATAACCCCATAAGTACGGTGACTGAGACTGTCGTCCTCAAGGGGTTGAGTGCAGGATGGCTGAACGTAATTCTTGGTGAGTGGGATAACTGTATGATGACAGTATGTGTGGGTGTTTTTTGAGTGTGTTGCCTCATGCAGGAGGGCAGGTGCGGGGGGAAAGGCACCGAGTTGCTTCTGCTGGTGGGGGTGGGCTAGCAGAGGTTAGTGAGTTTAGGTGAGCAGATGTTAGTGGGGGTGGGCAAGCAGAGATTATTGGGTGTATGCTAAGAGATCTTAGTGGCTCTGGTTGTAGGCTAGCAGAGGTTGGTGGCTCTGGGTGTAGGTTACCGGAGGTCAGTAGCCCTAGTTGTAGGGTAGTAAAGGTTTGTAGCTGTGGTTTTAGGCTAGCAGATGTTAGTGGCTATGGTTGTAGGCTAGCAGAGGTTAGTGGCTGTGGATGTAGGCTAGCAGAGGTTAGTGCGTGTAGGCTAGCAGATGTTAGTGGCTATGGTTGTAGGCTAGCAGATGTTAGTGGCTATGGTTGTAGGCTAGCAGAGGTTAGTGCGTGTAGGCTAGCAGATGTTAGTGGCTGTGGGTGTAGGCTCGCAGAGGTTAGTGGCTATGGTTGTAGGCTAGCAGAGGTTAGTGCGTGTAGGCTAGCAGATGTTAGTGGCTATGGTTGTAGGCTAGCAGATGTTAGTGGCTATGGTTGTAGGCTAGCAGAGGTTGGTGGCTCTGGGTGTAGGTTACCGGAGGTCAGTAGCCCTAGTTGTAGGGTAGTAAAGGTTTGTAGCTGTGGTTTTAGGCTAGCAGATGTTAGTGGCTATGGTTGTAGGCTAGCAGAGGTTGGTGGCTCTGGGTGTAGGTTACCGGAGGTCAGTAGCCCTAGTTGTAGGGTAGTAAAGGTTTGTAGCTGTGGTTTTAGGCTAGCAGATGTTAGTGGCTATGGTTGTAGGCTAGCAGAGGTTGGTGGCTCTGGGTGTAGGTTACCGGAGGTCAGTAGCCCTAGTTGTAGGGTAGTAAAGGTTTGTAGCTGTGGTTTTAGGCTAGCAGATGTTAGTGGCTATGGTTGTAGGCTAGCAGATGTTAGTGGCTATGGTTGTAGGCTAGCAGAGGTTAGTGCGTGTAGGCTAGCAGATGTTAGTGGCTATGGTTGTAGGCTAGCAGATGTTAGTGGCTATGGTTGTAGGCTAGCAGAGGTTGGTGGCTCTGGGTGTAGGTTACCGGAGGTCAGTAGCCCTAGTTGTAGGGTAGTAAAGGTTTGTAGCTGTGGTTTTAGGCTAGCAGATGTTAGTGGCTATGGTTGTAGGCTAGCAGATGTTAGTGGCTATGGTTGTAGGCTAGCAGAGGTTGGTGGCTCTGGGTGTAGGTTACCGGAGGTCAGTAGCCCTAGTTGTAGGGTAGTAAAGGTTTGTAGCTGTGGTTTTAGGCTAGCAGATGTTAGTGGCTATGGTTGTAGGCTAGCAGATGTTAGTGGCTATGGTTGTAGGCTAGCAGATGTTAGTGGCTATGGTTGTAGGCTAGCAGAGGTTAGTGCGTGTAGGCTAGCAGATGTTAGTGGCTATGGTTGTAGGCTAGCAGATGTTAGTGGCTATGGTTGTAGGCTAGCAGAGGTTGGTGGCTCTGGGTGTAGGTTACCGGAGGTCAGTAGCCCTAGTTGTAGGGTAGTAAAGGTTTGTAGCTGTGGTTTTAGGCTAGCAGATGTTAGTGGCTATGGTTGTAGGCTAGCAGAGGTTGGTGGCTCTGGGTGTAGGTTACCGGAGGTCAGTAGCCCTAGTTGTAGGGTAGTAAAGGTTTGTAGCTGTGGTTTTAGGCTAGCAGATGTTAGTGGCTATGGTTGTAGGCTAGCAGAGGTTGGTGGCTCTGGGTGTAGGTTACCGGAGGTCAGTAGCCCTAGTTGTAGGGTAGTAAAGGTTTGTAGCTGTGGTTTTAGGCTAGCAGATGTTAGTGGCTATGGTTGTAGGCTAGCAGAGGTTAGTGCGTGTAGGCTAGCAGATGTTAGTGGCTATGGTTGTAGGCTAGCAGAGGTTAGTGCGTGTAGGCTAGCAGATGTTAGTGGCTATGGTTGTAGGCTAGCAGAGGTTAGTGCGTGTAGGCTAGCAGATGTTAGTGGCTATGGTTGTAGGCTAGCAGATGTTAGTGGCTATGGTTGTAGGCTAGCAGAGGTTAGTGCGTGTAGGCTAGCAGATGTTAGTGGCTATGGTTGTAGGCTAGCAGAGGTTGGTGGCTCTGGGTGTAGGTTACCGGAGGTCAGTAGCCCTAGTTGTAGGGTAGTAAAGGTTTGTAGCTGTGGTTTTAGGCTAGCAGATGTTAGTGGCTATGGTTGTAGGCTAGCAGAGGTTAGTGCGTGTAGGCTAGCAGATGTTAGTGGCTATGGTTGTAGGCTAGCAGATGTTAGTGGCTATGGTTGTAGGCTAGCAGAGGTTAGTGCGTGTAGGCTAGCAGATGTTAGTGGCTATGGTTGTAGGCTAGCAGAGGTTAGTGCGTGTAGGCTAGCAGATGTTAGTGGCTATGGTTGTAGGCTAGCAGATGTTAGTGGCTATGGTTGTAGGCTAGCAGAGGTTAGTGCGTGTAGGCTAGCAGATGTTAGTGGCTATGGTTGTAGGCTAGCAGAGGTTAGTGCGTGTAGGCTAGCAGATGTTAGTGGCTATGGTTGTAGGCTAGCAGAGGTTAGTGCGTGTAGGCTAGCAGATGTTAGTGGCTATGGTTGTAGGCTAGCAGATGTTAGTGGCTATGGTTGTAGGCTAGCAGAGGTTAGTGCGTGTAGGCTAGCAGATGTTAGTGGCTATGGTTGTAGGCTAGCAGATGTTAGTGGCTATGGTTGTAGGCTAGCAGAGGTTAGTGCGTGTAGGCTAGCAGATGTTAGTGGCTATGGTTGTAGGCTAGCAGAGGTTAGTGCGTGTAGGCTAGCAGATGTTAGTGGCTATGGTTGTAGGCTAGCAGAGGTTAGTGCGTGTAGGCTAGCAGATGTTAGTGGCTATGGTTGTAGGCTAGCAGAGGTTGGTGGCTCTGGGTGTAGGTTACCGGAGGTCAGTAGCCCTAGTTGTAGGGTAGTAAAGGTTTGTAGCTGTGGTTTTAGGCTAGCAGATGTTAGTGGCTATGGTTGTAGGCTAGCAGAGGTTGGTGGCTCTGGGTGTAGGTTACCGGAGGTCAGTAGCCCTAGTTGTAGGGTAGTAAAGGTTTGTAGCTGTGGTTTTAGGCTAGCAGATGTTAGTGGCTATGGTTGTAGGCTAGCAGAGGTTAGTGCGTGTAGGCTAGCAGATGTTAGTGGCTATGGTTGTAGGCTAGCAGATGTTAGTGGCTATGGTTGTAGGCTAGCAGAGGTTAGTGCGTGTAGGCTAGCAGATGTTAGTGGCTATGGTTGTAGGCTAGCAGAGGTTAGTGCGTGTAGGCTAGCAGATGTTAGTGGCTATGGTTGTAGGCTAGCAGATGTTAGTGGCTATGGTTGTAGGCTAGCAGATGTTAGTGGCTATGGTTGTAGGCTAGCAGATGTTAGTGGCTATGGTTGTAGGCTAGCAGAGGTTAGTGCGTGTAGGCTTGTGGCACAACCACGTCCTGCAGCGTAGCGCCTGAAGAGCTTGGCGTTACCCCTTGTAATAGTTAACGGGTGTTCAGACATCCCCAGCGTGTGAAGCAAGATAACACACGGTTCCCCATACCGTATCTGTTGCCGCATGCATAACTTGGTACTTCCCTCCTCCTCCTCCTCCGTGCACGTTGACCGGTCGTCATTCTCATGGTGGCAACGTGAACACCTTCGCGTGTACCGGGGACACGTGCCATATTGTCTGGTGCACCTCCCCGTCACCTTTATCTCTTGTCCTACCTTTGTTGTTTCTGAGGTTTTTTGTTGTGGTGCGCAGGGGACGCTCCCCAGTGGTCTGGGGTTGTAGGTGTTTGTTGCTGTTGTTACGTAGGCTGGTGTAGATGTTGTGATGCGCGTCACCGTTTTTTATTATATATTTTTTTAAGGACTCCTCAAGTGGATTTTTTATAGTCATAAAATTCAAGTGTTTATCTTACTAAGGTATTTCATTTGATAGGAGTGGTTTAAGGTGTAGGAGAAATGTGTGAGTCTTCAGAAACCTAGTTGAGGTGTAAGGTGCACAGCCTTTGACAGATCAGGGGATTCTCCGGTTACTCATTTTCGTGGAACTTACAGTAGAATATTACATGGTCTCCACCATCGACTTCCCCGGCACAAATCTTGCTTGCAGTGATTCTTGGATAAACCTTAAATTTCTGAATCTTTAAAATCTCAGTTTGAAGTGGGATCAGATGAACGTAGACTCTGGAATACATAATCGCCGGCTTCCTCTGCTCATGCTGTATTTATTTTTTATCATGACCAAACGGGACTAATGATCAAATAAAAGAAATAACGTACTTTCCGCAGAACTTGTTGAGTGGGTCAGTAATTGAATGAAAATGATGGAAGTTGTGATATGTGGAAGTTTGATATGGCAGTGCAGGTTAAACCGCTGCTGGGCTGGTGTCTCCTCCCTACGTGTGTATCCACAACTTGGTCCATAAGACATGGCGTTTGGAAAAGACGGCCATCCTTGATCATGAAGACCATAGTTATCATTCTGCTACTTGGTTGTTTACTGAATGAAGTCATCGGGAGGGAAAACGTTCGGTTATGAAGGCCTTGGTAATTGTGTTGGTTGTTTCGTGTTGCACGCAGGCTTAACCAATGGTTGTAATTGCCTTGAAAATTTTAAATCAGATACTCGTGAAATTTTAAACGATCGTGACCAAGCCTCTTCTGAATTTGATGACATAAATCCCATAACTCTAGTTAGAATTTTGCCTATGATAGGTGTATTATATAAAGGTTTGTTCTTGGAACATGACTGAGCTCATAACTTGAAGAGCATTGCACCTGTGGCCATTGAACTTAGTACAGATTTGTTCGAAATTTTTCTTGACAGCGTTTTCACCCATCCTTATTTCACTGCTAGTAACTGTGGTAACACCGTAGCCGTCAGACATGTACTCTTGTACACCCTCCTCACTGGCATAGGTATGGTGATAGTGTTGTTGAAAGATATAGCTTGGGTGGATGCTTTAGTGCTGTTGGCATTGCTGTAATGGTGTAGAGTGATCATTACAGGTGTCTCCTAGTATAGCTCTAATGATGTTGGTTTGTATTGCTGTGGTTAGTGTAGTGAGTCTGGTGCTGTACCTGTGATGGATGGTGGTCTAGGCCTGGTGGTGTAACTGTGGTGGATGGTGGTATAGGCCTGGTGGTTTATCTGTGATAATGGTGTTGGATAATGATGTATCCAAGCTTGGTGATACTCAAATATTGATGTGGATTTGGTGATAAGAGTGGCATAGCTGTATAGTAGGCACAGTGCCGGTGTTGTAGAATAGGTAGATGAGGTCGCTGGGGTTCCACGTAAAACATTCAGGACTAACCATGGTACATAGCGGGTAGCATTGCTGACAGTTTCCCTTTCCCTAGGGAACTAGTTGATACAATGGGTATATATATATATATATATATATATATATATATATATATATATATATATATATATATATATATATATATATATATATGCATCAATCACCACTGGAAAGAAAATGAAAACGGTGAGTACTTGTGTTTATTACATCCTCAGACAGAGTGGGGTGATACAGGTGTTGAGGTCCTTAAAAGCACAGAGGTAGCAGTGAAGTGGGGCATCATTAATCCCCGTGGAGTGCAGGTGGGTTCCAAGTATGTATGTATATATCTTGTGAGATGGCCATGGTTAGGGCTTGCAGGTAGCCATGCCGTATCTGTTAATGTGAAATAAAGCCCCTGCTTGGGTATGGATCCCAAGCTGTTTCCAGAAATTTGCTCCGTTCTCGTTTTGTGGTGGAATGGGGCTCCCGGATTGGTGCCATGTCCCTCTATTGTTTTTCTGTCATGAAGTGTTTCTAGGCGGGCAAACCTGGATCATTAGGTGACGAGTAACGGCTGGGCCTTCATGTGTGTCATGGGCCCATCTGGCCCTCGTGACCTGTATCCTCAGCCTCCTAACCACGACCTACTTTATGGTGTTATCAGTGTTGACCACGTCACTTACGACCCTGGAGAGCATGACTTGTTATTTTTTCACTGTTTACCACCCCAGACAAGACCCCTGTAGCACGAATTTGCTGTAAGTTTTATTACTGTTTACCACCCGATACACGAACCATGATCATGCCCCTTAGTTTTATCGCTGTGCACCACACCTCAGACGACCCATGAGCACGACCATGTTGATTTCATGACTATACGCCACCCCACCACACAAACGACCCCTGAGCTCGACAGAGTTGTGATATTGATCTCAGTTTTCCTCATTCGTACTAGTGGATGTAGTATGCTAAGGGTCCTATCGTATGGGCAGTGGTTGAATGAAAATTCGCGTCGAGAGGCTGGCTTAATCAGGATGGTTACATACGTAGAGAAGGCCCATGACGTGTATGACGTTAAGAAATGCAGTGCATGGAGCACAGATGGTCAACGATGACCTGATGCATTACGATGGTGAAGGTGACAGTGTTGTGGAGGTAGGGTTGGTAAGGTCCCCATGTGCTGGTCCCTGTCTACGTTGGGAAGGGAAAGACCCCCAAGTCTTGTGCTGGTCCCTGTCTGCGTCGGGGAGGGGAAGACCCCCTACTCTTGTGCTGGTACCTATCTACGTTGGGGAGGGGAAGACCCCAAGTCTTGTGCTGGTCCCTCTCTGCGTCGGGGAGGGGAAGACTCCCTACTCTTGTGCTGGTACCTGTCAGCGTTGGGGAGGGGAAGACCCCTCTCCCCAATCTTCTGCTGGCCCCTGGCTGCGTTGGGGATGGGAAACCCCCCCCCTCCCCAGTTTTGCGGTGGTACCTGTCTACGTTGGGGAGGGGAAGACCCCAAGTCATATGCTGCCCCGTCTACGTTGGGGAGGGGAAGACCCCCAGTCGTGTGCTGTCCCGTCTACGTTGGGGAGGGGAAGACTCCAGTCTTGTGCTGGTCCCTGGCTACGTTGGGGTGTGGGGGAAGACTCCCCCCCCTCATTTTTGTGCTGGTCCCTGTTTGCGTAGGTAAGGGAAAGACCCCACTGTTTAGCTCATGATTGTGAACTCTAGAAAGTACAGATAACAGTACAGTAAGTAATACGGGTGATGGCGATCGTTGTGCTCAGTAGGAAAGGAATGGAGGGGGTAAGAGTCCAGTCTGTGATGGTCGTTGTGTAAAGTGAGAGTGGGGGGGTAAGAGTCCTGTCTGTGATGGTCGTTGTGTAAAGTGAGAGTGGGGGGGTAAGAGTCCAGTCTGTGATGGTCGTTGTGTAAAGTGAGAGTGGGGGGGTAAGAGTCCAGTCTGTGATGGTCGTTGTGTAAAGTGAGAGTGGGGGGGTAAGAGTCCTGTCTGTGATGGTCGTTGTGTAAAGTGAGAGTGGGGGGTAAGAGTCCAGTTTGTGATGGTCGTTGTGTAAAGTGAGAGTGGGGGGGTAAGAGTCCAGTCTGTGATGGTCGTGTGTAAAGTGAGAGGTGGGGGGGTAAGAGTCCTGTCTGTGATGGTCGTTGTGTAAAGTGAGAGTGGGGGGTAAGAGTCCAGTTTGTGATGGTCGTTGTGTAAAGTGAGAGTGGGGGGGTAAGAGTCCAGTCTGTGATGGTCGTTGTGTAAAGTGAGAGTGGGGGGGTAAGAGTCCTGTCTGTGATGGTCGTTGTGTAAAGTGAGAGTGGGGGGTAAGAGTCCAGTTTGTGATGGTCGTTGTGTAAAGTGAGAGTGGGGGGGTAAGAGTCCAGTCTGTGATGGTCGTTGTGTAAAGTGAGAGTGGGGGGTAAGAGTCCAGTTTGTGATGGTCGTTGTGTAAAGTGAGAGTGGGGGGTAAGAGTCCAGTCTGTGATGGTCGTTGTGTAAAGTGAGAGTGGGGGGGTAAGAGTCCTGTCTGTGATGGTCGTTGTGTAAAGTGAGAGTGGGGGGTAAGAGTCCAGTTTGTGATGGTCGTTGTGTAAAGTGAGAGTGGGGGGTAAGAGTCCTGTCTGTGATGGTCGTCCTGTAAAGTGAGAGTGGGGGGTAAGAGTCCTGTCTGTGATGGTCGTCCTGTAAAGTGAGAGTGGGGGGTAAGAGTCCTGTCTGTGATGGTCGTCCTGTAAAGTGAGAGTGGGGGGTAAGAGTCCTGTCTGTGATGGTCGTCCTGTAAAGTGAGAGTGGGGAGTAAGAGTCCTGTCTGTGATGGTCGTCCTGTAAAGTGAGAGTGGGGGGGGGGTAAGGGGAAGGGTGCAGGAGAGTCTTGTCTTGTGTTTGTCATGTTCGCGGGGAGGAGGGGGAGGGGGAGTCCAGTTTTGTGGCGGTTGGCGTGTACGATGGGTTGGGCTAGGGTAGGGACCCCTCCCCTGCCTCTCTCTCTCTCTCTCTCTCTCTCTCTCTCTCTCTCTCTCTCTCTCTCTCTCTCTCTCTCTCTCTCTCTCTCTCTCGTCGTGTGATGTAGTAAGGTAAAAATAGGATACAGTTATCAAGGTAAGAAGTAAATTGTGTTACCTTAAGGAGGATGCTCGTGGTGATGGGAGCTGGGGCCAGGAGAGGACTCCGGCTGGGGTGCACGAAGAGCGTAAGGGTAGCAGGCAGGCAGGCAGGGAGGGAGGGAGAGAGGTGGTACCCACTTGTGTGTATCTGCCAACCCATTCCGTGTTTCACCGGCTGTCGCCTGCCTCCCGATCCGTCCCTCCTCCTCTCCCAGGTGAATTCCGGTTCGGCCCTTTTTGGCGGGATCGTCCCAACACACTTATCTTTGGTCCTTACGTTCTGCTGTAATTATGGCCCTCTTACCCTGAGGTTCATGTGATTGTCAAGCTAGAGGCTCGTCTCATTGCATGTTAGACACCAGGTGTGAGTTGTATTTGGTGAGGTGACTACTGCAGCCGGAGACGGCTTGCATGGTGAGTCAGGTCCGCCCCTCACTCACTCTCGTGCTGTGGATTCTACTACATTTTATTTCGCCTCATTTTTCTTGTTTACGCTTTTCACCGGATGTTGCAGTTGGCTGGGGATGATGATCGTATTCTGAGACGAACTCATGATGGGAAATGATGTAATTGTGAGTATGGTTGAGGGGCGGCGTAACGGTCTGTGAGCGTCGGCAATGCAGGAGTTGCGTGCGGTGTCGTGGGTGCGGCGGGTCCCACGTGCACACCTCTGCATGTGTTGTAAAGGTGGCCTGCGTGAGGGCCCTGCTGAATGAAACGGGAACGGGTTTGGCCCACACAAAGACGAGACACTCATTGCTGCAGCGTCGTGACCTGGCCAGACACACTGGCGCTGCAGTGAGCGGCCGCCAGGGGGCACCATGCCCACTCTTATCAATCACTCTCCCATATATATATATATATATATATATATATATATATATATATATATATATATATATATATATATATATATATATATATATATAGTTATAGGACTTCGCCTGTTTGAGGTTACATTACGATTGAAAAGTCACCTATGGCGAGGCCGTATCAATGGGAGTGCAGTGTCCAAATTTCCCTGCTACTGAAAGCAGCATATATATATATATATATATATATATATATATATATATATATATATATATATATATATATATATATATATATATATATATATATGTATATATATATATATATATACACACACACACACGGTAGCAGGGAAATGTTGGACCCCTTGGAATGAGAATTCCTTTGACGAGACTACATCCCACAGATACAGCCTCGCCATAGGTGACTTTTTCACTCCCGGTGTGGCTTCATGCAGATGGAGACGATAGTACCTCTTTATATATATATATATATATATATATATATATATATATATATATATATGATTGTGTGTGTGTGTGTGTGTGTGTGTGTGTGTGTGTGTGTGTGTTTGCGCGCGCGCTCCCTGACTCCTCTTGTTCGAAGTTACACCGTGAGTGGAAAGTCACTTTTGGCAAGTTTACATCACCGGGAGTACAGTCCCGTCAAAGTGCTTCTCATTTCAAAGGAGTCCATCATTTCCCTGGTACTGGAAGCCACAAGAACTCTTGGAGTAGGTGTCTTGATATTAGTATCTCCAGGTCCCTCTCTAGAAAGGGGCCTGGGGCAGTGATATATATGTAACATAGGTGGCGGATGAAAACGCAGATGGGCAAAGCTGTTTACTAGTCATTTTCAGGGAATTGACTATGATTGACCCGGACGTGATCATCTTTGTGGCTGTCTCTAAACTTTTCCTCTTGATTAACTGCTTTCCCATCATGGTTCCGCCCCCTGTTGCTGCCGTAAGTTAATAAGGATATACAGTTTACAGTGAAGGTGGGGAAGGATGGTAGATTGCCATTCCTAGACACAGTGGTACATAGAAAAAAATGGGAAGCGAGATTTTCATTGTATTGAAAACACGCCAACGGGAATGACTTTGTCCACTATTTCTCGCCTCACAAAGGGAGAGTAGACAGGAGTATTAATAGCTTTCATTGTGGAAGCTCTTCATGTATTTAGTGAGGAACATTTGGAAATTGTTTTTTAAGACCAGTTACGGACAAAAGTCCACATCAAGGCAGGACCTTAATTGAAATATAGAGAGGTTTATGAAAAGGAAAAAAAGAGACGGAAGAACATTTACGAAATTTAGAGGAAGTGAAGAACCTGTCTTTTAAGATGTGCAAGGTCATAGTTATGGGGAAAGACATGAAAAGATAGAACATTCCAAAGCTTCGAGGTTTTAAGAAAAGAAACATTTATCAAAATGGACCATCCTTGAGTTGCCAACGGCCACCCAGTAATCATGTGACGTAGCAGCTTAGCGAGTATTGCCTGGTCTAGTTAGTGATGGGGGCCACACAAGCAGCCAGCTCTCGGGGGCAAAAACCAGTGTAATACCTATAGAAGAGGGAGAGTGTACCAACATTGCGGCGTAAGGCAAGTGGGTCAAGTTTCGAAGTTAGCCTGAGAGAGTGTATAAGTCGGACCGCTTTCGACTCAACTGTGTCAAGTGAGGATGCAGAGCTAGAACCACCTCAGATGTGAGAGCAGTACTCTATACAAGGACGGATCAATCCTTTATATAAACGGAGGAACTGTTCGGAAGAAAAGAAGTTTCGACATCTATACAGGACTTCGTTTTTTTTTGTGGCAGACTTATCTTTTTCCGTAATTTGGGGTTTCCAACATAGAGTGGATGCTACAGTAATACCAAGTATGTATATAGAGTCGAGAGGAAATAGCATAACCTTCGAAGGCGAGAGGGAAGTTGAGGCACTTTCGACTGAGAGGTGGAAGAAACTGGGTCTTGGAGGCATTAAAGTGAAACAGATTTCCTCTACTCCTTTGAGATACCCTGTCCAAGTCAGAGTTTATTGAAGAACTTAAGTAGAGACGAGATGCAGATCGAGTGTAGAGGAGCAGAATTGAAGATACGGAGGAATGTAGTGTTGAGTCGTCGTAGGATTTTTGCATTTGGTTATTGATGGAAGACAGGAAGTCGTTGATAGCAAGTAGAGAAATTTTATTTGACGGGAAAGAAACTTGAGGGACACCGCTGTTGAGGGAGAAAGTGGGAGAGGCTGATTCATTAACAACCACGTCTTAAGATAGATCGGTCAGAGAGTAAGCAAAGTGGAGGAGGGAAGTCAAAAGAGAAGAGATTAGAGATAAGATCTCAGTGCCACACCATGTCAAAAGCTTTAAGTATATCAAGGGCAACTAACTACATAGGTTTCTCCAAAATCTTTCAGGGATTATGACCAGACAGTAAGATAGGAAAGGATTTCACTGTGAATGGGAGTAGGAGGAAGGAGAGTTTTTCCAAGCTCGATATGCCTGATCCCTTGCCTGAATGGCATCAGAACAGGAACTGTTGGAGGAAGAGGGAATGAATGCTTCCATAACCGCAGCAAAGAAAGTCTATGCGTTTGGCGGCGACAGAAGTATCACCACATACGAGACAGTAATTAACCCATGGAACGTCAGAAAAGAATTTCGTGCGTTATACAAGTCGGCAATGGTGAGATGCTTATGTTTACGTTTAGAAGTGGCTGCTGGATGGGGAGGTGCTGTTATAACATCATTTATGAGAATGTTATCAGATGAATCAGCTGAGGGTGAGATTGTGTATTTATAATGTATTTACAGTGCAAAAGATTAGAGGTGACAAACGTATCCTTAGTATTATGAAAGTGGCCATAACGGTCTGGAATATGGGTGAGGTGGGAGTTAATTTGCTCTTGATCATTGAAAATGGAGAACGTGAGGGCTTCAACTCCCCACCATCCGCATGGGAGGCATTTAACCATTCCCTAGGGTGAACGTTATAATCCCCTAAGTAGCGGATTTCGGCTTTCACATGAGAGGATGCCATAGTCTCATGGCAGGAGTTTGCTGATTAAAGAAAGTTTGGGCCCAAGACTCAAGGTCCCCGAGGCATGTTGGGATAATCACACATTCCTCTTTTGAACTGGAATCATGAGTGGTGATCATAGGGCATGTGAGAACATCATTAGACAATTAGGTTTTGGGGAGAAGTAAGATAGTAAAGGTACTAGATAGATGGTGTTGAGCGGAAGAGTGGTTACTGCAGATCACGATTGTTGGTGTAGTGAGTAGAATAAGAAGCAGGGGCCGGTATTGCTACAGTCAGGACCCTCCCTCTCATTGGGAGTAGAGTCAAAGCGGGAATTCAGACACTCTGAACACCCCATGATGCCGGGGACTAGGGGCCATAGATTTGAAGGACTCTGTCATGATTACATTTAAAAACGATTGTGAAGACTGCTGAAGCTTTGTAGAGACTGAAGTACCCAGGAGGATTGATTTGTAAATTAAAAAGTAAAGCGAGGGGATATTACAGATCAGGTAATAACAGTAATGTGAGAATAAAAATGGATTGCGTAACAGTTCCTAGCACGAAGACAACTCAAAGTATAGATAGATTCCCTCTTGAAAGCAGGAATGAGTATAGCTAGAGCTTCTGGCTCAAGGGTAGTGGAACGGGTCAAGAACAGACGTAATGTAGTTTATAATGAGCTCATCGTGGTTTATCGTATACTCTATAATGACGGTTCATCTTACTGTCGTGGGTCGAGTCGTGGGGTGGACAAGCGTTTAACAGAGCACAAAAATGATATGTGAACTAATAGAACGTCAAACTCCTTGGTGCTGCATGTGAATGAATCTGAACATCTACCGTATGAGCAAGTAGTGGAGGTGTTACATCCAGGATAGAATGAGAAGGTGAGGAGAACCATTAGGCTGCGTACATAAACACAAGTGAGGGTTTGTGTGTTTTGGAAAGGTAGCCAGGGGATTGGTAGTTACGGCAGCGAAGTAGGCAGAGCCAAGATGCGACCCAACCAGGAGGAAGAGTTTAGACACAGCCAGAAGATTATCTGCCTCTGTTGTATATAAAGTCAAGTCCGGGTCAGTTGTAGTCGGCCCTCTGAAGAAGACCCTGTGTGTGTATGTGTGTCTGTGTGTGTGTGTGTGTGTGTGTGCGCGCGCGCGCGCGTTGCCGCACTCCTCTTAATCGAAGTTGTACCGCAAGTGAACGTCACTTTTGGCAAGTTTGCATCACCAGGAATATAGTCCCGTCAGAGTGCTTTTTCCAGTCATTCATTTCCCTACTACTAGAAGTAGCGCAGTCATAGAGCTGTAGGAACTCTTTGAGTAGGTGTCTTGGTATTAGTAACTCCAGGACCCTTTTTCATGTGGCAGTTATGAATAAATAATTGAGTAAATAGGTATTCATATATGTTCGCCATGTCCCACGTTAACGAGATAATTTCTCTAGGAACGGAGGAAGAGATGACCGTTTTCACCTACATACACTTTTTAGCATTCACGTACAATTCGTCGAAAGCAGATCTCCCTGTCTTCGATCTACCCTCCTCACGCTTTTACCCTATCCCGGGCCTACGCCTCGCATCCATATAGGACCGAGAGGACTACTGTACCATGATACAATCTTTGCCTGTAAAGACAGTGTTACCTGTGTTTTCACTCATTCCTCAAGTGCGCCTAACCCCCTTGCCCCCAAACCCACCCTATGACGCACTTCAGCTCCCATGGATCCTGTCGCTTCCATACCCACTCCCAGGTATTTAAAACACTCCACTACTTCTGAGTTCTCGTCATTCAAATCACGCTCCTTTCTCTTTTCACTGCTGAACCTAAAACTAGCAACCTTGCTTTTGTTCACATTTACCCTTAACTTTCTCCTTTAGCACACTCCCCCAAACTGAGACACCAGGTTTTACAGTTTCTCTCTCGAATCTGCCACCAGCGCCGCATCATCAAACAACAACCGACTCCCTCCCAGTCCTCCCACCCCCATAAGACTTCATACCTGCTTCTCTTTACGCGACCCTTGCGTTCATTTCCCTCAACACTCCATCCATAAATGGATTAGATATCCATGATGATATCACACCCCGTGAACCACTGGCCCTCCTCTCCTCGTACTCACATGCGTCTTACTCTCGTTCAAAACTCGTTTGCTATTTCTAGTAGCTTTCCGTCCACAAAATATATTCGTAGCACCTTCTGCAGAGCATCTCTTTCATCTGTATCATATGCTTTCTACAGTTCCATAGATACCACTTAAAAATCCTTGTTTTTATGAGTATTTCTCACACATTCTTCACAGCAGACACCAGATCCACACATGTTCTAGTAACCCTGAAACTATATTGTTTTCCCATTCTGATGCTCTGTGCATGCCATCACCCTCTCAAGCACCACTCTTTCATACACCTTATCAAGTACACTCAACAAACGTATACCTCTGTAATCCGAACACTAATCTTTGTCCCCCCTTGCTTTAAACAGACGCTATACATTCCGTCAATCCTCAGTCACCACTTGCTAATCAACAACACAGTCACCTCTTTAAGAATCCGAATGCAGAACCATTCACTCCAGCCTCCTTGCCACATTTCATTTCATCCAAGGCTTTCACCTCCTCTTCTCTTTTCATTACACCACTTCCCATGACTCACTTCACATACCTCCTCGATCCACCCTGTTATCAGACTAATTCAGTACCGATGTTCCCATTTGCTCTCATATTTTTTCACAATGTTAAACTTCTTTCAACACATTTTCATATCCTCTGAATTTAGTTCATACTCGCTCACCCCAACTCTCATTTGCTCTCTTTTTCAACTCCTGCACCTTCCTCTTGGCCTCCCCCTGCTTTCACTTGTGTATATCCCACTCCTTTCTTGTAAGTAACGCCCATATATCTGATTATTCTCTTTCACAAGCAGCGTACCTTCATGGACTCGCTACTTACACTCCTTTTTCACTAGCCCAACTGCCCACCTTCTGCATACCAAACACTTCTCTCGCACATACCAACGATGTTTCCTAACACCTCCCATTTGTGTGCGTCTGTGTGCGGAGAGTGCGGGATAGGTAAGTTGTAAGTGCTCGATGTCTTCGCTGTGGTGGTTGCATTGTGAGCATAAAGATTCTTGAAATATGTTGAAGTGGTGTTTGTAGTGTTGTAGGGATGGGCAATGTCCGGAGGATGAGATGCGGGATAATGCGAAAGACGAGCACTTTGCAGTATGCGAAGAACTGCATACTTAAAAAAAGCAGCAACTCGTTCAGCAAAGGAGAAAAAACATATCAAATGAATTATCATACTTGCATCATAAACTCCAAATGTTTTATAGAATACAGGAAAAGGAAGAAGAGGAAAAAGCCATTAATGACATAAGAAAGAACCCAAAATACCTTTACTCGCATGTAGACTGCAAATCTAGACCATAAACTCCATTGGCACACCTAAAACAGTAGAAGGTATTTTTGCAGATGACTGCCAGCAGATGAGTGAGATTCTGAAGAGGTATTATGATTCGATATAGTTTGAGCGAAAAACCGCGTTAAAGATTTATGACGCAACAGACTCCTTCCCAACCAGTAAGTTCCCACCTCAACACAGGGTTTTGAAAGGGCCATTGAGAGCATGCTCATGCATACAGCCCCAGGCCCCGGGCTCATGGAACACAGCTTAGCACGTGCGCTAAATATCCTCAGGAGAAAAACGTCTAGGTTCTGGTATCATTCCCGAGACTTAGACCGACTCTCATCGCCCCACTCCACGAAGGTGGAAGCAAAGCTGTCTCAAGACACACGTGATTAAAACCTTCGAGAGGGGTCCTTAAGAAGCAAACTGACTGAATGCGAGGAACATAACAAACTACATAACCCAGGACTGCATGGTTTGAGAGCCGGAAAGTCTTGCCTCGCGATCGCATAGTGATAAGATTGTCGAAGCTCAGGAAAAGAATCGAAATGCTGATGTGAGTTACAGAGAATATGCAAAAGCGTTTCACAAGTGTGGCCATGTTGTCATAATGCATAGAATGCGAAAGATGAGAATACCTTGAGTATGTGGGAGATGGATACACCGTCAGGAGTGCTATGCCATCAAACATGCCCCATCTCCGCCCTCCCAGACGGTGACCATCTCTCTTTCTTTACATCACACAATACACCCAGGTCCTTCAGCCACCTTTGACGCGCTTGGGTATCCTGTGGTTCCATTCGCTGCCGTGTCCACTCCCAGGTATCTAAAACACCTCAAGTCCTCGCCAAGTTTTCTCCATTCAAACTTGCACCCTAACTAGACTGACTCTGCTCTGTTTTACGTAGTAACGTTCGTTCTCAACTTTCTCCTTTCACACAACCTCCGAAATGCATAAGGGAAGACTACCTTCATGGGGCTTCTGAAACTTCATGCCTGCACTCCACATCTCGAGCAGGGAAATGATGAACTGCAATGGAGTGGGAAGTTCCTCGATGGGATTATACTTTTCGTCCGTTGATAATGATACAGCCTTGCCGAAGGTGACTTTTCAGTCGAGGTGTTACCACATGCAGGCGGAGCCCGGCAACACACACACACACACACACACACACACACACACACACACACACATCATAATGTACATGTTTATACCACACATGACAATGGCTGTGGTGAAGTTTGGGGTGGCATGTTTCAGAAATCGTGTTTCATGGTGGGGTCCGGAGGATTTTCCTGACAAAAATGTATCGCACAGAAAGAGGTAGCAACTTCCGGCTGGTGTGTGAGCGTGGGTAACGGCGAGTGAGGGGGGGCTGCTTGGCTGGCTGGCTGGCTGGCTGGCTGGGTAGGGTAGTGGTGTCCCTCTGGGTGATGCATGGTGGGGTGCATTCCGACGCTACCATCACCACCACCGGCGGCGGCGGCGGGGCGTCACACAGTGCGCGGGGAACCTCACTCTGGGCGGGTGCTGGGGTGCGAGCACCGCACCACGGGGGGACACGCACCTTATGCAGTGGCTCGCTCGCTCTTTCCTCCGCCATGCTGCTCCACGCCATGCTCCAGCGACAGGTACGTCACCCCGCGCCATGGCCAGGGGCACGGGCCCCGCGCTCAGGACATGTCATGTGCAGGTTGCCGTCGGGAGTACCGTCTGCCCCGCTCAAGAGCCATGTGATTTGTGGTGTTACTGGAAAAGTCGCAAGCCTGTGTTTGCCATCGCTATGGACGAACGAACTGTGTTTGTCGAAAATGAAAATGTTCTAGTGATACGTCCAATATTAGTACCCATGATATGGCTTCTCAAAAGTTTGTTTTACTGTGGGACTTTGTGGAGCGTGGCCCCCCTGGGAGTGCTACTGCTGATGAGAGTGTCATATGCCGGAGGAAGAAGTGTTATGTAGGTGGGAGAGCGGTGGTTAGTGCAACAGTGGCGTGCAGAGGACGGTTGGTAATGCAGAGCGGCGTGGAACCCGACTCTGGGTTACCCCAGCGTCCCGCAACCCGACCTGTCGCTGCCTGACCTACAGCAGTAGCTCCTGTGTACCTGGACCGCCAGCCCCTGTCCTCATCCTCACTTGACACTCTCCTTGTTGCTGCGGCTGCTGTTGCTGTTGCTCTTGTCGTTACTCCCTTGTCCCAGGTGATGCTGGTCATACAGCTTCCCATCTCCTGCTGTGTTGCATCCTTCCTGTTGCTTGCTCATACCCGCCACACGCTTCCTGCTGCTTTTATTGCTCATATGCTTCCCACTGCTGCTGTTACTCCTGTCTGTGCTGCTGCTGGTGACCTTCCACTGCTGTTTCTCTTATCTTTCATGTTGTTGTTGCTGTTGTTTTATCTTCCTTTACTGCTGCTTCCCCTGGTCATATATCTTTTACCGGCGTTTCTCTTGACACTCTTGTTCATGCTGGTTCCATCCCTGTTGCTCACTGCCGCTGTATTACTGGTACATATACTCTGTTGCTGCTCCCTATCCCACTTCCCTCTGCTTATCTTCCTGCTACATACACGCTAGATTTATGTATATATATTCTTCGGCTGCAGTTCCTGTAGCATTATCCCTCTTCCTGCTGCCCTCACACGCTTCCAAGTACTTTTGCTGCCTCTACTCTCGCCTTACTGTTTTTCTTACCCCTACACCCTCCATACTGCTTCTGCTTTACTTTCATCCTCCTTACTGCTTTTGCTGCCTATACACACCTCCCTGCTGTTTCTACTGCCTCTACACCCTCTCTGCTGCTTCAGCTGCCTTTTCACCATCCCATCTGCTTCTGTTACCCTAACACCGTCCATACTGCTTGTGCGTCCCCTGAACCCTCCCAACTGCTCCTGCTGCCCATACACCTTCCCTAATGCTTTTGCTGTCCCTATACTATACCTACTGCTTCCGCTGCCTGTACACCCTCCCTGCTGCTTCTGCTGTGTCTACACCCTCTCTGCGGCTTCTGCTCCCCCTACTCCCTCCATACTACTTTTGTTGCTCATACACTGGCCCGACTGCTTCTGCCCGTACACCCTCCTTACCGCCTCTGCTGCCCCAACACCCCATACTGCTGCTTCTTCCCCTACACCTTCCCTTCTCCCTCCCTACTATTTCTGCTGTCCCTACACCCTACTATTTCTGCTGCCCCCCACACCCTCCCTACTTGCTCTGGTGCCCCAGTAGCATCCTTACTGTTGCTGGTAGTGCCCCCACACCCTCCCTGTTTACTACTGTTGCTGCCCTTACACCCACTCTCCTACTGCTACTACTACTGCTGCTGCCTCTCCCTGCTGCTTCGTTTGCTCCTGCATCCTCACTGCTGCTGCAGTTGTCGCCCCAACACCTTACGGCTGCTGCTTACTCTTCACTCATCTTCTAATCTTGTTGGTTCTACACCCTACCTACTGTTGTTGCTACCACTACATCTTCCCTGCTGTTTCTGCTTTTCCTACACCCTCCCTACAGCTTATGCTGTCTGCTCTTACATCCTGCTGCTTCTACAACCTCCCTGCTGCTGTTGCTGCCCCAACACTCCCTATTGTTCATGCTTTCCCGTACACCCTCCCTACTGCTTTTGCTGCCCCAACACTCCCCATTGCCTCTGCTTTCCCTACCCTTTCCACGCTGCATCTGCTGTCATTGTACCCTCCCTACTGCTGCTGCCCTAAACGCACCTTAATGCATATGCAGCTACTAAGCCCTTCCTCCTGTGTCTGTTGCGCTTGCACCCTACTGCTCCCATTGCTCTTGCACGCCCCCCCCCCCTTTACTGCTTCTGTTGCCCTTTCACGTTGGTCAAATGCCTCTGCTGCTCCTTCACTCTCCATTCTGCTTCTTTTACCCCTGCACCCTTCTTACTGCTTCAACTGCCCCCACACTCTCCCTATTACTACTTCTGCCTCTCCCCCTTCGTGTCTGCGTCTACTGTCTCTAACCTCCTTGCTGAATCTGCTACCATTGCACCCTCCTTACTGCTTCTGCTGCCCTTACGCTCTTCATTATTTCTCTCGCCGCCTATACACGTTCTCTACTGCTTCTGCTTCTCCTTACATTCTTTCTACTGCTTTTACTGTTCCAGGAGCTCTCCTGCTGCATGTGCTACCATTACAACCTACTTGCTGCTTTTCTTGCTCTACACCCACCCTACTGCTTCTGCTGCTCCAATATCATCCCTTCTGCCTCTGCTGCCCCTATACCTCTGCTACAGTTTCTGCTGCCCCTATACCCTCCTTGCCGTTGCTTTTTCCCGTGCAGCCGTTCCTGCTGTACCCGAGACTACCCCTGTGGTTGCACTGTCCCTTCACTTTCACTGCTTCTGCTGCCTATACACTCACCTGTTTTTGTCCCTCCCCTTCCCTCTTGCTGCTGACCCTACTCCCGCAGTGCTGCCACCCTCACAGCCTCCCCGGTTGCTGCCTGTAAACTATCTTGGTTGCTGTTCCTGCTGTCACTACCGCCCTTGTACTCTCCTGGTGTATCTACAACCTCTTCTGCTGACACCCTTATCCCCTTCCTGCTGCTGTTGCCGCATCACCTTCTGCTGCAGTTACCCCTACACACTCCTCGCATCTGGTACCTCTACATCCTCCCTGCTACTGGTACCCCTACACCCTCCCTACTGCTGGTACCTCTACACCCTCTATGCTTCTGGTATTTATGCTCCACCTTGTTGCTGGTACCTTCACACTGCTACTGTTGTCCCTTTACCATCCTTGCAGCTGGTACCCTCGCACTGCTGTTGTTGCCCTTACGTCTTCATTGCTGCTGGTACCCTCAAGCTGCTGTTGTTGCCTCTACACCCTTCCTTCTGTAGGTACCCTAACACCCTTGCTGTTTGTGGTGTGCTGTTACTCCTACACCCTCGCTGCCGCTATAACCTCCGTGATGCCGGTACCCACGACCACAGTTCTTGTCCCTACACTTCCTTGCAGCTGGACCCCTTACACTTCTGTTGTTGCTCCTACAACTTTACCCTTGCTAGTCCCCGTACACTTCTGTTGGTATCCCTCCACTCTACTGGCTGCTGGTCTCCCAACGCCCTGCCTGATACTGGTACCCTCAGACTGCTGCTTGTACCGTCACATTGCTGCTGGTACCCCAATACCCTCCCTGCTACTGGTGTCCTCACACTACTTGTACCCTCACATTGCTGCTGGTGCCCCAACGCCTTCCCTGCTACTGGTACCCCTCACACTGCTGCTTGTACCCTCACATTGCTGCTGGAACCCCAACACTCTCCCTTCTGCTGTTACTCTCACGTTGCTGCTGGTGCCCTCATATTGCTGCTTTTACCTGCACATTGCTGCTTGTACTTTCACATTGTTGCTGGTACCCTCATATTGCTGCAGGTACCCAACACCCTCCCTTGCTACTGGTGTCCTCAGACTTATGCTTATACCCTCACGTTGCTACAGGTGCTCTTATACCCTCCTTACTGCTGGTACCTCACACTTATGCTGGTACTTTTACACTGCTTTGAATACTCTTACACTGCTGCTGCTACCCCTTCACCCTCGCTGCTGCTGCTGTTCCTTCACCCCCACTGATGCTGCTGTCCTTTCACCCTCACTGATGCTGCTACCCCTTCATCCTCACTGATGCTGTTACCCCTTCATCCTCACTGATGCTGCTACCCCTTCATCCTCACTGATGCTGCTGTCCCTTCACCCTCACTGATGCTGCTACCCCTTCACCCTCGCTGCTGCTGCTACCCCTTCACCCTCACTGATGCTGCTACCCCATCACCCTCGCTGCTGCTGCTGTCCCTTCATCCTCACTGATGCTGCTGTCCCTTTACCCTCACTGCTGGTGGTATTCTTACTGTCGCTGGTACTACTCCACCTCACTGATGGTAGTACCCTACACCCTCACTGCTGCTGGTACCCTACACCCTCACTCTCGCTGGTATCTCTACACCCTCACTCTCGCTTGTACCCTACACCCTCACTGTCTCTGTTAGCGCTACATCCTTACCGTTGCTGGTAGCGCTGCACCCTCATTCGTGGTGTACCGCCGCTTTTGTTGTTGATCCCCCTCAGCTCCGTTGTATCTCCTCCTAATAAGGCAGGCTGGAGGTAATCAGTCTTTATATCACTGCTGGAAAGATCATTTCTTCTGTCGCTAGGTGGAGGTGGGACCCCGTGTTGTGTTGTGGAGGGACAACACCACGTGTCGTAGGGACCACGTGTAATGTGTTCAGGAGTATTACTAGTATCGAACACCAGGTTGTTGTAGGGACATTGTGTGCTGGAGCACACATCGGGTTTGGTGGGTACGGTGTGTCGTGTGTTTGTGAGGAATATGGCTTGGTATGGACCTTGAGGTATGTGTTGTGAAAGAATATTGGTGTTATGTAACACCTGCTGTGGTATGGACCTTGTGTGTTGTGTTGTGGAGGAATATTGGTGTTATGCAACACCGGGTGTGGTATGGACCTTGTGTGTTGTGGAGGGATATTGGTGTTATGCAACACCGGGTGTGGTATGGACCTTGTGTGGTGTGTTGTAGAGGGATATTGGTGTTATGTAACACCTGCTGTGGTATGGACCTTGTGTGTTGTGTTGTGGAGGGATATTGGTGTTATGTAACACCGGATGTGGTATGGACCTTGTGTGGTGTGTTGTGGAGGGATATTGGTGTTATGTAACACCTGCTGTGGTATGGACCTTGTGTGGTGTGTTGTGGAGGAATATTGGTGTTATGTAACACCGGTTGTGGTGGTTTGTGGAGGGATATTGCTGTTATCTAACATGCTACATAACCAGGCCGCATGTTCTGTGTCTTGATAAGTTTATACGAAGAGTAATTGGAAAATGATTTTTTTTTCCAACTCTCCTAATAACATTGGTAACTAGCTTTCGTTGTATAGCAAAGGACAGCCCTGTAAGGTAATCCTGGAGTTTATTTCTTTTAGCTCGTGTAACGAGGCTTACATTGGCCAGACTGGTCGTAACGTAGATATTAGGGGTTGCTGAACACGAGAGATCGGTTACATGTAGCCCAGAAAGCCCTGCTATCTTTGATCATGGCCGTGGTGAAGACCACACTGTGGATTGGGAATAATGCCTCGGTGATAGAGAAATCAATGTACCTTTAGAAGAATGATTGCAGAATCCATACTTATTATCAGTAGGCATAATGTTAACACTTCTCCTGGTTCCTTGGACAAGTCCAGACCCCCATGACGCTCACAGTGCGTATATCAGGTGTCAACTCCGCCCAAACATATGTAACGTCCGGTGACCTAACTTGATGTGCTGCTAATATACTTAATGTTATGACAGTTAACTAAAGGATGGTCCTAAGTGTTTGGGCCGAAATACAGAGCTTCCAGATTTGTTCATTTATTTCACCGGTATAGGCTCTCTCTCTCTCTCTCTCTCTCTCTCTCTCTCTCTCTCTCTCTCTCTCTCTCTCTCTCTCTCTCTCTCTCTCTCTCTCTCTCTCTCTCGTGATAACTGTGGTGTCGTCATGACAACGCCTCAGTACGGTGTTTCCTCGTTAGTGGACCCAGTAACAACCTGGCCGCTCGCATCTTAAACCCAGACTGTGTACACACCTTTACCTACACAGGAAACGCTGTGTGTGTGTGTGTGTGTGTGTGTGTGTGTGTGTGTGTGTGTGTGTCGGCCCCAGGTAGCGTGGGTGGGGGCGTCATGCGTGCAATGCCTCGCTTGGGGTTTCACTAATGACCAACAAGAGTGAGTCATTGGACACACATACATGACGGACGTTGTTATTGGCAGACGCCGCCTCCGTTAGGGGAACACTGTTTTATGTAAAGGCGAGGGACCCCCACCATGGGGCAACATTATCCCACATCAAGGTATACCCCCCCCCCCCCCCCCCCCCCCCAGCTGATCCCTACGACTACTGGGTAGAACGGCAGAGGTTATGCCACCTGTCTGTCGTATGCACGGGGACTGACTCGCTCTGTCCCGTACTTGTATGTCGCTACTGAATGTATTGGACTCCTGTCCACCATTGTAACTTTCCTCATACAGACTCGTGTGTAATTCCGAATAGGTATAAACTTTGTTGTGGAACCTAGATATACGCGATTGTAATACCTTTTTATATTAGTAAAAAAGAAGGAAACTCCTTTTTCACGTTTGACTGCGGGTTTGTCTTTGAAACACAGGCACACAGGAGGTCCAGAGTAAGAAATATGAAGGGCTGTATCGTGACATGGATTTGGCTTGAGGTATGAAAGACCATTATGATCAAGAGTATGTTCGCACCCCCCTCTCTCATCATCAGTCTTGTCAGCCTGACCTCTGTTGTGACGCGGATATGGTCGTGGTGTTGGGAGGGGGGTGGGTTTTGACGTACTCCCTCCATCCCCTGGCGGGTGGGTGGTGCAGGTGGCATTGTTAGCGGTGGTCATAATGTACAATAGAGACAGGTGAATGAGGGCCGAGGTTACCTGGCGATACCTAACGTAACCAGGGCTGATGCGTAAGTCAGGAACTGCTTCAAGCAGGAGGT